>NC_054486.1:60633225-60936255 GCF_017639515.1 Carcharodon carcharias
CTCACAGCGAGAGCTCAGGAGAGGCAAGCGAGAGTCAGGAAGTGGGAGGTTCAGTGAGAGGAAGAGTCAGGGAGTGGTACAGGCCACGATCCTGGGAGGGTCAGCAGCAAGAGGGGGAGTCACGGATTGAGAGAGGCTGCAAGCCATAGGTCCAGCAGTGAGAGCCTGGGTCAGGGTGTGGAACAGGTCATGAACCTGGATAGTCAGAGAGAGGGGGGGAGGGAAGTAGGAGCATCAGCAAGATTTTTTTTAAAATGTGTTTGTTCATGGGATGTGGACATTGCTGGCTATTGCCTATCCCTCATTGCCTTTGAGAAGGTAGTGGTGAGCTGCCTTCTTGAATCGCTGCAGTTCATGTGGTGTAGGTGCACCCAGAGATCTGTTAGGGAGGGAGTTCCAGGATTTTGACTCAGCAACAGTGAAGGAACAGCGATATATTTCCAAGTTAGGATGGCGTGTGAATTGGACAGGAACTTCCAGGTGGTGATGGTCCCTTGTGTCTGCTGGCCTTGTCCTTCTAGATGGTAGCGGTCGTGGGTTGGGAAGGTGCTGTCTAAGGAGCCTTAAAGTTCCTGCAGCGCATCCTGTAGATGGTATACACTGCTGCCACTGTGCATTGGTAGTGGAGGGAGTGAATATTTGTGGTAGGGGTGCCAATCAAGGGGGTTTTGTCCTGGATGATGTCAAGCTTAAGTGTTGTTCGAGCTGCACTCAACCATTAGAAAGTGGTTAGGAGTAAATGTGGGCCCCTTCAAAACTGAAATTTTCCATGAAAATAAAGAAACGGCGAGCCTGTTGGATAATTATCTTACATCAGTAATTACAGTACAGAAAGGGGATAGGATGCTTGCAATCCCAAAGAAACTATAACTGAATCAGTGATTTAGGACTCACCAAAATTCACACTTTGCAAAACAACATTAAATAAAGAAAACAAAGACACTAAAGAATGTTAGATCACACCTAGTATCCTGCACACAACTTGGGGAAATTATATTGGAGGAGTCCAGTGAAAATTTACCAGAATGATACCTGAAATTCGCCAGTTAAGTTGACAGGAGATATAAAAACTTGAGAGTATTTTCGCTCGTTGGCGAGTCTAGGGCAAGGGGATATCATCTAAAAATTAGAGCGAGGTCTTTTAGAAGTGAAGTTAGGAAATATTTCTACATGTAAAGGGTGTTGTTTGGAACTCCTCTGCAACAATTGATGCTAGGTCAATGGTTAATTATAAATTTGAGATTGATTTTTGTTATCAAAGGTATTAAGGAATATGGGGCAAATACAGGTATGAGAGTTATGTACTCTCACTCGAGGGCTAAATGGCCTACTCTTGTTCTTATCTGCTGTTACACAGAACACTCAAATCGCCGGCATTACTGGGTCAATTCTCTACACAGGAAATACTTCTTCACAGGTCTGTGAATCATTATGGTCATTTATGGTGCATTGTTTAGTTTTTACATTTTGGACTCTATTTTAATGTGGTAGCAATGAGATAATAGCACCCTCAATGCAACATCTGACAGATCATTTATTGCTGATACTGCTCCTGCCATTAAAAACACTTTGAATCACAGCTAAGGATACAGTTTACAACACGTTACTAAAACACAAAATGTAATGTAGTTTTACTTTGTGCATTCACAGAAGATCAACCAACCAAGCACTCCAGATAGGGTGAAAATCATTTGTACTGAATTTTAATTTGTAATTTACCGATTCCCAATACATTACACTATGAATGCACAGCTCACTTTTTTTTTTAAATTCATGAGGTGTGCTAGGCCAGCATTTATTGTCCATCCCAAATTGCCCTAGAAGGTGGTGAGCTGCCTTCCTGAACTGCTGCAGTCCGTGTGGTGTAGGTACACCCACAGTGCTGTTAGGAAGGGGATTCCAGAATTTTGACCCAGTGACAGAGAAGGAACGACGATACATTTCCAAGTCAGGATGGTGAGTAGCTTGGAGGTGAACCTGCAGGTGGTGGTGTTCCCATGTGTCTGCTGCCCTTTTCCTACTAGGTGGTAGTGGTCATGGGTTTGGAAGGTGCTGTCTAAGAAGCCTTGGTGAGTTCCTACAGCCCATCTTGGAAATGGTACGCACTGCTGCCACGTGGTGGAGGGAGTGAATATTTGTGGATGGGATGCCAATCAAGTGGGCTCCTTTGTCCTGGATGGTTTCAAGCTTCTTGAGCGTTGTTGGAGCTGCATTCATCCAGGCAAGTGAAGAGTATCCCATCACACTCCTGAGTGGTGCCTTGTAGATGGTGGACAGGCTTTGGGGAGTTAGGCGAGTTACTTGCCGTCAGATTCCGAGACTCTGACCTGTTCTTGTAGCCAGTGTATTTATATGACTAGTCCAATTCAGTTTCTGGTCAATGGCAACCCCCAGGATGTTGATATTGGGGGATTCAGAAATGGGAATATTACTGAATGTCATGTGGCGATGGTTAGATTCTTTCTTGTTGGAGCTGGTCATTGCCTGGCACTTGTGTGGCACGAATATTACTTGCCATTTGTCAAACTAAGCCTGAATATTGTCCAAGTCTTGTTACATTTCAGCATGGACTGCTTCAGTATCTGAGGAGTTGCAAACGGTGAACATTGCACAATCAGCGAACATCCCCGCTTCTGATCTTATGATGGAAGATCATCGATGAACAGCTGAAGATGGTTGGGTCTCAGACACTACCCTGAGGAACTCCTGCAGTGATATCCTGGAGCTGAGATGATTGATGTCCAACCACCACAACCATCATCCTTTGCGCTAGGTATGGCTCCAACCAGTGGAGAGTTTTCCCCGATTCCCATTGACTCCAGTTTTGCTCCTTGATGCCACACAATGTCAAATGCTGCCTTGATGTCAAGGGCAGTCACTCTCACCTTACCTCTGGAGTTCAGCTCTTTTGCCCATGTTTGAACCAAGACCGTAGTGAGCTCAGAAGCTGAGTGATCTTGGTGGAACTCAAATTGAGCAGTGGGCAGGTTATTGCTAAGCAAGTGCTGCTTGACAATACTGTTGATGACCCCTTTCATCGCTTTATTGATGATCAAGAGTAGACTGATAGTGCGGTAATTGGCTGGGTTGGATTTATCCTACTTTTTGTGTGCAGGACCTGGGCAATTTTCCACATTGTGGGTAGATGCCAATTTTGTAGTTGTGATGGAATGGCTTGGCTAGGTGCACGGCAAGTTCTGGAACACAAGTGTTCTGTACCATTGCCTGAATACTGTCAGTCTCTGCAGTTTCCTGCCATTTCTTGATATTATGTGGGTTGAACTGAATTGGTTGAAGACTGGCATCTGTGATGCTGGGGACCTCCAGAGGAGGTAGAGATCAATCATCCACTCAACACTTCTGAGTGAAGATTGCTTCAGCCTTATTTGCACTGATGTGCTGGGCTACCCAATCATTGAGGATGGATATATTTGTGAAGCCTCCTCCTCCAGTGAGTTGTTTAATTGTCTACCACCATTCACGAATGGATGCGGCAGGACTGCAGAGCTTAAATCTGATCCGTTGGTTATGGCTTTGCTTAGCTCTATCGTTTGCTGCTAATGCTGTTTGGCATGCAAGTAGTCCGTGTTGTAGCTTCACCAGGTTGATACCTCATTTTTAGGTATTCCTGGTGCTGCTCCTGGCATGCCCTCTTGCACTCTTCATTGAACCAGGGTAATGGTAGAGTGGGGGATATGCTGGGTCCTGAGATTACAGATTGTGGCCAAGTACAATTCTGCTGCTGCTGGCCCACAGCGCCTCATGGTTGCCCAGTCTCCAGTTGCTAGATCTGATTGAAATCTACCCCATTTAGCACAATAGTAGTGCCACACAACACAATGGAGGGCATCCTCAATGTGAAGACGGGATTCCATCGCCACAAGAACTGTATGGTAGTCACTCCTACTGATACTGTAATGGACAGGTGCATCTGCAGAAGGCAGGTTGCTGAGGATGAGGTCAAGTGTGTTTTTCCTCTGACCACTTGCTGCAGACCCAGTCTAACAGCTATGTCCTTTAGGACTCAGCCAGCTTGGTCAGTAGTGGTGCTACCAAGCCACTCTTGGTGATGGACATTGAAATCCCCCATCCAGAGCACATTCTGCGCCCTTGCCACCCTCAGTGCTTCCTCCAAGTGGTGTTCAACATGGAGATGGACTGATCAGCTGGGGCGGGGCGGTGTTGGCAGAGCATGGTAATCAGATTTCCTTACCTATGTTTGACCTGATGCCATGAGACTTCATGGGGCCCGAAGTCGATGTTGAGGACTCCCAGGCCAACTCCCTCTTGACTGTTTCCCACTGTGCCACCACTTCTGCTGGGTCTGTCCTGCCGCTGGGGCAGGACATACCCAAGGATGGCGATGGTGGTGGCTGGGATGATGGCTATAAGGTATGATTCCATGAGTATGACTATGTCAGGCTGTTGCTTGACTAGTATGTGAGACAGTTCTCCCAATCCCTCAAGATGTCAGTAAGGAGGACTTGGCAGGGTCAACAGGGCAAAGTGGTTGATGTCAGGTGGTCTGTCTGGTTTCATTCCTTTGATACAACTGAGTGGCTTGCTAGGCCAGAGGGCATTTAAGAGTCAACCACATTGCTGTGGATCTGGAGTCACATGTAAGCATGGAGATTTCCTTCGCTAAATGGGCATTAATGAGCCAGAAGGGTTTTTATGACAATCAACAATCAGACTTATAATTCCAGGTTTTTATGGAATTCAAATTTCATCATCTGCCATGGTAGGGTTTGAATCCGGGTCCCTTGGGTCTCTGGATTATTAGTCCAATGACAATATTAATATACCACTGCCTCCCTTTCAATACAATAACTATTATATTACAAGTGCATGCTCACTCTGAATATCAGCAGCAACTGGAACATGCCTAATACTTCTGAATTCATTTAAGTTTGTCCAAAGGTTAACCTGGTAACTAACATTGAAGATTTATCTTTGGTCAGAGCTTTGAGAGCTTATATATCTGTTTTGAATTGATGGCAATTCGAATCACATTATATCTTTTGCACAAATATGATCTTTGCACAGTTTCCTTTTCCCCAGGATAAATTGATGGTTCTGACATCCAATCAACCACCTGAAAGGTTAACCCTACCTTCCTGTCTCCAAAACTGCAGTGTGATCAGTTTACTTTGCTGCTCCTTTCATTCTTGGTGGTAGGTCACAAGGAAGGAGGTATTATCAAAGTAAAATGCATAAGTTGCCAGAGTGCATCGATAGTTTATAGATATTGCAGCCACAGTGCACCAGTGTTGATGGGTATGTATCGAATCTTCCCTATCTGGAGATCAAAATTCCTCTGGTCCATTAAGATTCAAAATACACTATTGTATTTACACTTTCTATTGCTTGAAATTTTTGAAGGGGCCTGGTATACTTCTGAAAAATCTTCTTGCTCTACCTCCAGTAAAGATACCAGCTCCCTCTGGTTCCTCTCCCAAGTGATCATTGTATGAGTGACATCCAATCCAATCCTCAACGTCCACATGTATCTAATTCCAGGGTCAGGCATTCCAGTGTCAGAGTTTAGGAAATGCAGCCAATTTTACCTTGTATGTTCCAAGGCTACTTAAAACGTTTCTACAATTAGAAAAGCCAGCACAGAATATAAGTTGAACTAGGAGTGTCATAGAATATTAGGAGACAGAAAGAGGGCATTTTATCTAGCAGATCTATGTTGCTTTTCTTCACAAGCCAGCTAGTTTGATCCCACTCTCCTGCTCTTTACATTTAAAATTCCTCTTTAAAGCAACTACATATCTCAATTTTAAAACAACTTGTGAACTAGGATTCAACAACACTCAGTGGCAGAGAATTCCATGTTCTAACTACTTGCTGTGCAATAACTTTTTCTGACCTTTAATTCCTGATTATCTTCAATCTGTGCTCCCTTTTTATTATGAGGCCAGCCAGTGAAAACAATTTAACACCCCTTGGTCTTTGCAGTTTGTGAAAACAGCCCTAAATTCTCACTAACAATTTATCTTTCCCAGCAATATACTGGTGAAACACCTTTACCTGATTTTGTATTCTGTTCCTCTTGATATAAAATCTATAATTGCAATGCCATATTATGGCCTTACGTATTATGCTTCCACCTTTAATGTAGATGCCGCTGTCAAGGCTGTGCTTATTTTCCTGGTTGCCCTGAGGTGTTGTTGGGCCATCCCCTTGGACCACTTCAGTCCTTCTGGTGATGTGCCTGCCATGATGATGTTAGGTGTAGAATTTCAGAATTCTGACCCAGTGATGATGAAGGAACAGCAATGTTTGTGCAAGACAAAATGGTGTGCATCTTTGAGAGGAACCTCGAGGTAATGGTGTTCCCAAAACTTTGCTGCTCCTTTCATTCTTGGTGGTAGGTCACAAGGAAGGAGGTATTATCAAAGTAAAATGCATAAGTTGCCAGAGTGCATCGATAGTTTATAGATATTGCAGCCACAGTGCACCAGTGTTGATGGGTATGTATCGAATCTTCCCTATCTGGAGATCAAAATTCCTCTGGTCCATTAAGATTCAAAATACACTATTGTTTACTTCCTGGTGTGCATGAATCATAATCCCATTTCTGCAAGGCACGTTTTTGCTTAATTTCAAAATGTGTTGTTTTCCAAAACATAATGAGTTGAACACTTTTCATCAATTTGAGATGCAATTACTTTAGACAGCAAAAGTCTTTTTGCTAGATATAGCAAGAATACACAATGCTAGGACTCTTGCCTCAGGGAGAAAATTGCAAGTTCAAGCCCAACTCCAGCATAGGGATGGCAGTACTGTTCTCTCAGAGGTGTGCGCTTTTGTGTGAAATATTAAACTGATATTATGTCAGCACAAGTGGACACTACAAAAGACAGAAGGTTGCTTTTTCAAAGATGAGCAAGGAGTTGTCCAGGTCAACATTCTTCCTTCAAAGAAGACCATCAATAACTGGCCAGGCACTTTACTTGTTGTTTGTGGGAACATGCTGTGCACAATTGTCTGCCATGCTTGCCTACAAAACATAACTGGCTGTGAAGTGCTTTGGGGAATCCTGAGGATATGAAAGATACATAAATGCAAGGGTTTTCCTTTTTAACAATGTACTTTGTAAACTTTTTAAGACTATGCATACAATTTTAAAAATCAACCTAATTGTCACTTTCCAAATAAAGTTTTAAGATTTGTTAGTTGTTTGTTCACAAGGAGATGGGAGTGTGGGAAGAAATCCTCTAATTTAAAAAAAACATTAATCCGGGAGCAGGGTTTAGAGAAATGCGGAGAATTTTTTCCCCCCGCAAACGCAATATGTTGTTAAAATGTAGAATTTACTGCCTAAAAGGATAATGAAAGCAGATTCAATAGCAGCTTTCAAAGGGTATGAAATGTATACTTGAAAAGGAAAAAAGGGGAAATTTGAAGGACTGAGAGAAAAGAACATAGGAATAGGAGTAATTCAACAGCTCCGTCAAAGAGCTGGCACAGGCTGAGTGGTCTTCTCCAGTGCTCAATGCAGATGAGAAAATATTAAATTCCTGCAAAGTTGCACCAAAATAATTCAGTACATTCAACAAAGATTTTTCCACTGTAGAAGCCAATATGAATTAAGCCCTACAAGTAAAGGCAAGCATAAATTTGATGATGTAGTTTTAGAATTTCTATTATAAAGTTAACAGAATTTGCCCTTTAACAAAACCAAAATAATACTAAGAACAAAACTGGGGAGATGGTAGGATGAGGAGTTGAGGTCCAAGTCAAAGATATAGGACCAGTTAACCAGAATACAGCATAAACATTTAAGTGTATCAAAGCATTTCAATCTTTTGAGGTAAATAAAAGACAATGTGAATAGGATATATATATATATATCAAGATTTCAGAACAAATTAGTGCTATAACTTCCATTAAAAAATTGAAAATAAAGCTAGAATTTGAATGTCAATTAATCTTGCAATTATAAACGTGTGTACTTTCATAATGGTAAGAATCCTTAATAAGATTCTTACAGTCCAAATTTCAAGTCCGCTACTCAGAGAGCTTCTCTGTATTTAAAAAAGGATTGAAAAGTTCCTTTCGTAAAATGCTTAAAGATATGCTCTCTATAAAAACCAATATCCTGGTATTACTAAGATATTGACTAAAATACAATCAATTTATATTATAACATTTATAGACATATGTACCTCAATTTACAATTTATTATACAAATTAACTTGTATTTATATAGCGCCTTTAATATTATAAAAGGTCCCAAAGCACTTCACGGGGGCTTTATAAAATAAAATTTGACATGAAGCCACATTAAGACAAGTTACCGAAAACTTGGTCAAAGAGGAGGCTTAAAGGAGGAAAGCGAGGTAGATGTTCAGGAAAAGAATTTCAAGGCATAGGGCCCAGGCAGCTAAACAGTTGACCACTAATCATGGAGCAATTAAAATTGGGGATAATTAAAAGGCTAGAACTAGAAGAGCACAGGTATCACGCAGGATTGTGGTGCTAAGAAATGAACCCTCCTCTCCAATTTTCTTCTCCGATCCCCCAGAAGGTGATGCATGCTTATGTAGGGCAAGAATCTGTTTTCAATAGAAAAAAGTTAGAAGAAAATTGGGGGAGCTGGCAGCATAGGCCAACTACTGATTTCTCACCAAAATAACTATTCCCGATATACAATCAGGGTATTTAATAAGGGTGCAATTGGGGAGTAGGTAGGAAAAGGAACATGGAAATTGAACCTGACCTGGTGTTAAGCACGCTTTTCTCAAGGACTCAGTGAATGGGAATGGTCGATTTCCCTCCCTCCATTTACCAGAAACAATGACAACTATACTGAGATCGATCAGACCACAGATCAAGCTTTATGGGCATAATAGCGTGGTGGTTATGTTAATGGACAAAAGTTCAAGCTTTGCCAATAACAACTTATGAAGTTGAATTCACTAGATCCCAATTTGTGGACTGACTAAAAGAAGCAGAAGCTGAACTGACACCCAAAACTCAGGTTCATTAAATCTGCCAATTCTACCTGGTCTAGCCTTCGTGTAATTCCAATTCCACGTTACCTATTGAAGTCAAAGATTACCAAAAAGGGCAAAAGAAGGTGCTGATTGGTGTTGTCTAAATATAAAAATCTGAGGCAATAAAAATAGCAAAGATCCAATAGCTGTACAAGCAAGCAAAATAACAAAGGCAAATAAGACTTTGGCAGGTACCAAAGTTGCAGTCACTCGTATGCACCCACTAAATAGACATTCATTTATTTAACAGGGGAAGTGAATGATTAGTAGAAACTCAGTCACTGTAAATATATTAGAAAATTTACACAAGGAGCAAAAGCAAATTATAGAAATGAACAATGATGAGCTTGATCCTGGGTTTAATCAACTTCAACTGTTTGAGCCATGATTTTGCCACTGGCCATTAACAAGCATTAGCAGCCCTATGTAATGCAACTCACATTTGGGTCTTCCTGAGATATAACATTAACCAGCAGCTGACTTGAGGTTTATTCATTTTGGTAACATGATTCTTAAGTCCTTCAAAGTGGTCTAGCTAGTCCCTCAGATTGTAAAGGCTATCGTTATTGGGTAGAACTCCTGGAACTTTACCCACCATCAACATGGGAGCACAATCACAAAGACTACACTAATTCTCAGGGAGCCCAAAATCCTCTTAGATGGGAGGGATGTGGCCATATCGTCCAAAGGACAAGTCTTTTTTCCCCCAAATAGAACCTTTCATGCTGTATCACTTAATGCATTTGTTAACTAGAAGTCAGTAGCTGCTGACTTAAAAGAAAGCATTTAAGCATGCAGTGTTACTTCTGTTAAATCAAGAAACCAGGAGCAGAACTATTGCACTTAGAAATAGATTCCCAAACGCATTCAAAGTAAAATTTTGAACAAAACAGCACGGAACAGCAAGAAGGAATGCAAATTATAAACGCAAGTCATACAACTCTCAGCTTCATATGTATAGTATTTGCATTTTAGACAAGCATACAAAAGTAATATTAGTGAGGCTGAAATCATTGCCTTGATTTTGTTGCCTTTTGACTATTCCAATGCACTCCTAGATGGTGTTACCATGTTCTACCCTCCATAAACATGATGCCATCCAAAACTCTGCTCTGTGTTCCAACTTGCACCAAGTTCCATTAAACATCTTGGGCCTTGGTTAAGCGACATCTTGGATTTTAAAATTCTTATCCTCGATTTCTATTCCCTCACCTCTCCCTTTCTTTTTAAGTCCCTCCAGCTCGATAGCCCTCTGTGATATCTGCACTCTTCCAATTCTGGTCTCTTGAGCATCTCTGGTTGTAATCACTATCATGCCTTCAGCTGATATAGCACTAAAGCACTGGAATTCCCTCCCTAAATCTCCTACTTCACTTTCACCCTTTAAGACGCTCGTTAAAACCAACCACTTTGACCAAGCTTTTAGTCATCTGCCCTAAGATTGCTGTACATGGTTCGGTGTCAAGTTTTGCCTGATGATGCCTCTGAGGCACCTCGGGAGGTCTTCATACATTCAAAGCACTGCATAAATACAAACCAAAAGTAAAATACTGCAGATGCTGGAAATCTGAAATATAAACAGAAAATACTGGAAATACTCAGCAGGTCAGGCAGCATAGGTGGAAAGAGCCACAGAGTTAACATTTCAGGCCTTAACCATACATCATTAATTTTCTCCAGTTCTGATAAAATAGCTTTTAAGAAGGTGAAAAGGGGAGAAGGCGCTAAAAACAATAATGGGAAGGTCCGTGATAGGGCAGAAGTCGGGAAACATTAAATGACAAGAGCGTTTGTAGGGCAAAGAGCCAGAGGGAGTAGCAATGGGGCAAGTGAAGAAAATAAAAATGGGTCCAGAGGAGGTGTGAATGGCATAATAATGAACCATCTGAAGGCAGCCTACTTGTAACCTGACATTCTTAATACTTTTCTGGGACTTTGGAGACTCTCAGTATATCCACTATTTGGCTGCCATTGTCTCCAAGTATAAACATCTAACATCTTCTCCCCAGTAAAACAAACGGGGCTTTCTCTAATAATCAAGCCACGCAGCCTTGCTTTCAGACAGACTTCAGAACAGGTCACATGACCCCCTTCATTTTTCCTTTAAATTAAACACAGTTCCAAAACATCATAATCTTGTAAACCTCACAATTGTAACACTTGTATTTATGTAATAAAGAGAAAATACTGGAAGTACTCAGGTCTGGCAGCTTCTGTGGAGAGAGAAACAGAGTTAATGTTTCAGCTTGTGACCCTTCTTCAGAACTGGGAAAATATTAGAATTGTAATCGCTTTTAAGGAAGGGAAGTGAGAGACGATGAGAAAAAACAAAAAAGAGAAGCTCTCTCCTAAGGCAGAAGACGCAAAAGTGATGGTGGGGCTGAGTCCAAGGAAGTAGTAATGTGACCAGTAAAGAAATGAAAGATGGGTCCAGGGGAGGTGTGAATGGCAGAATAATGAACAGCTGTCACCTAGAAGCAAAAACACAAAACAAGGTTAAGACAGGACTGCAAAGAAAAGGAAGCGAAATGGCAGGGCAGGAAGGAGGGAGGGGGATGTTGGATGAGGGGCAGAGGTTACAGTCTGAAATTGTTGAATTCCCAATGCTGAGCCAGAAGGCTGTAAAGTGCCTCAATGCTGTTCCTCAAGCTTGCATTCTGCCCCAATGGAACACAGCAGTCAGCTGAGGATGGAAATGTCAGTATGAGAGCCAAGTGAAGAATGAAAACGACAAGCCACTGGAAGCTCAGGTCGTGCTTGCTGACTGAGAGGAGTTCTGCAAAGTGGTCATTCAATCGGGGTTTTGTCTTCTCCATGTAGATGAGACTGCGTTGAGCAGTGAATACAGGGCATTAAATTGAAAATTCTCACATGAATCCTCCTGAACTACCTTCTTCCTGTTGGCGACATTCTTCCAGAGACCCAATAAGGTTTCTGGCCATCCAGGGAAATCACAGACACTGTCATTTGATAAATTCAAGAAAAATGTCTGGAACAATGCAAACAGCTCCATGTGATTTATCGATCTGTCAAAGACCTCTGACTCCATCAACCGTGGAGCCCTTTGGAAAGTCCTCCAGAGACTTTCATGTTCAGCAAAATTTGCTAATATTCTGCAACTCCTACATGACAGTATAACGGCAACTGTCTTTTGCAATGAATTGGAGCACGAGCCCTTTCATATCCAGGCAGATGTCAAGCAAGACTGAGATTGCGCCAACTCTCTTCACTACCTACCTCAGCCTAGTTGTGGAACTCATTCGTGACCAACTTCCACAAGGAGTCATGACTGAGTTTTCACTCAACAGGATGCTTTTCAAGCTCAGTAGGCTGAAAGCCAAGACTAAGGTGACCCTCCGGCATATCCAAGACTTACAATATGCCGATGACTGCACAGTTGTGGCCCACACTTCAAATAACATCCAGGCCATCTTCAATTCTGCATACAAAAGGGTTGATCTCACTCAACATCAGCAAGACCAAAATCCTCTGTACAAGCACCTACAAGCTAATATTAATGGAGACACTTTAGAAGTCATTGAACACTTCCCTTTTCTCAGCAGCTACATTTCTGAAAATATCATTGAAGAGATCATCCAACATGGAAATCAGCCATGCCAGCGCAACTTCCAAAAATTGTGCAAATGGGTCTTCGACAACAAACATCTCCATAACAGGACAAAGGCTTTAGTCAACAGCGGTGCTGTTGTCACCACCACTACCCACCCCTTCTATATGAGACTGAGATTTGGGTCACTTTTCAAAGGTCTTCAGGTGCTGAAGAATTTCCACTAGTGGTGTCTCCACTGGATACTCAGTCATATGGGAAGACAGATTAACAAACTCCATCCTCACCGAAACCAATTCCTTCAGCATTACAACTATGATCATGTGAAATCTGTCCTGCTGATCTGGATACTGCACCCCCATGCCAAACAATCGGCTTCCTCAGCAGATTCTCTTTTCACAACTTAAGGATGGTACTCAACCTCGAGGACAGAAAACATTTTAAGGGCACTCTGAGGGCTTCATTGAAAAGGAGACAAATGAACATTGGTTCATGGGAGGAACTTGCCACAAGTTGTAGCATGTGGCAACACCTCATCCAGCAAGAGGCAATACTGTCGGAAGCTGATCACAGAAATCCTGCAGCAAAGAAATGATGGAAGTAGAAGCAGAGAACAGAACCCTGGCTTGAGGACTGCCTTTGTTTTTCTTCCCCGCCCCACAAAATCAGGACAACTTGCCCTCTGCCCATAGGCTTGCATCTCCAGGATTGGCTTACTGAGTCCTCTGAAGATGACAGAGTACATGTAAATTACTGCTTCACCTGGAAAAAGTGATTTGGGCCTTGGACGGTAAGAAGAGAGGAGGTAAAAGGGCAGGTGTTAAATTTGTGTTTGCATGGAAAGGTGCCATGAGAAGGGGACAGAGTGCTGGGGTGTTAGATGAGTGGACCAGGGTGTCGCAGAATGTTCTCTTTAGAATGCTGAAAGAGGGGTGAAAGAGGTATTTGGTGGTGGCATCACCCTGAAGAGAGCAGAAATGCTGGAGCATGATCTGTCGAATACAGGGGTTGGTGGGGTGCAAGATTACCCCTGCCCATTTTATTTTTTTAGCATGTATCGGTCTTAACTTTGCCTTCAGGTGGCAGCTATTCATTATTCTGCTATTCACATTTCCTCTGGACCCATCTTTTGTTTCTTTACTGGTCCCATTACTACTCTCTTGAATTCTGCCCCATCAACACTTTTGTCATTTAATCCCTTCTGCCCTATGATAGACCTTCCCTTTTGTTTTTTTCTCCCACCCTCTCCCACTTCACCTCCTTAAAAGCAATTACATTTTCAACATTTTCCCAGTTCTGATGAAAGGTCACAAACTGAAAAGTTAACTTTGTTTCTCCCCACAGATGCTGCCGGACCTGAGTATTTCCAGTATTTTCTGTTTTTATAACATAAAAATGTGTTACAATTCTGAGGTTTAAAACTATGATGTTTTGGGATTGTCTTTTAATTAAAGGGTAAATGAAGGGCCTGTCCTGAAGTCTGCCTCACAGCAAGGCTGGGTGGTTTGATTGTTTGAGATTGAAGAAAGCCCAGATTGTTTTACTGGGAAGAAGGTGCAAGGTGTTAGGTATTTATATTTGGAGACAATGGAAGCAGTCTAACAGTGGATAGACAGAGTCTCCAAAGTTCAAGATGTTGAGAATGTCAGGTTGCAAACAGTTGAGTGTCCATTTACTTCCAATATAAAAACATTGGGGTCTCAAGGAATGCAAATCAGCATTTATACCTGGATACAAGACCCATGTGATTCATGTTGCCATCAAGATGGCAAGGGGAAGGGGAAGGGCTTCTAAGGTATCGCTGATAATCTCAGACAAGTTAGTCTGCCAGGAACCGGGAGAAGGCAAGCAGCAATAGGCAGCAAGATGCTGTGCTTCACACACAGTAATGCAGATGGGAGCTCTGCTCTGATTGAAAAGACCTAATTCATGGAAGGGTTAAAACAAGGCTGGGAGATTCATCTAGCTTGAGCTCAAGGAAAAATCTCCGGGGGGGGGGGAAAACTCACTGTGAAAGACAGTTCGGAGATTAAAAGTTTCCGGGCTGAGAAAGGAAGGGAACAGAACTAAACCCCTGGTAGCTAAAAGTTACCTTGGATTGGTTCCTAGAGAATTGGCCTTTTTTTGATCCCCTGGCTTGATGGTAACGGTAGACTGGGGGATATGCTGGGGCATGAGGTTACAGACTGTGCTCGAGTATAATTCTGCTGCTGATGGCCCACAGTGCCTCATGGATGCCCAGTCTTGAGTTGCTAGAACTGTCCAAAATCTATCCCATTTAGCATGGTGGTAGTGCCACACAACACAATAGAGGGTATCCTCAATGTGAAGGCAGGACTTCATCTCCACAACGACTGTACGGTGGTCACTCTTACTGATACTGTTATGGACAGATGCATCTGCAGCAGGCAGGTTGGTAAGGATGAGGTCAAGTATATTTTTCCCTCTTGTTGGTTCCCTCACCACCTGCTGCTGACCAAGTCTGGCAGCTATGTCCTTTAGGGCTCAGCCAGCTCAGTCAGTAGTGGTGCCACTGAGCCACTCTTGGTGATGGACATGGAAGTCCCTCATCCAGAGTACATTCTGCACCCCTGCCATCCTCAGTGTTTCATCTAAGTGGTGTTCAACATGGACGAGCACTGAATCATCAGCTGAGAGTGGGCGGTGCATGGGAGTCAGCAGGAGATTTTTGTCCATGTTCGATCTGATGCCATGAGGCTTCGTCGGGTCTGGAATTGATGTTGAGGACTCACAGGGCAACTCCCTTCTGACTGTATAATAAGTAATATGCCGCCACCTCTGATGGGTCTGACCTGCCGTTGGGACAGGATATACCCAGGAATGATGGTGTCTGGGACATTACCTGTAAGGTATGATTCCGTGAGGATGACTATGTCAGGCTGTTGCTTGACTAGTCTGAGACACAGCTCTCCCAATTTTGGCACTAGCCCCCAGATGTTAGTGAGCACGACTGTGCAGGGTCGACAGGGCTGAGTTTGCTGTTGTCGTTTCCGATGCCTAGGTTGATGCCGGTGGTCTGTCCGGTTTCATTTCTTTTTTTTGAGACTTTGTAGCGGTTTGATACAACTGAGTGGCTTGCTAGGCCATTTCAGCAGACATTTAAGCGTCAACCACATTGCTGTAGGTCTGGAGTCACATGTAGGCCAGGCCAGGTAAGGACGGCAGGTTTCCTTCCCTAAAGGACATTAGTGGGCCAGATGTGTTTTTACAACAATCGATAATGGTTTCATAGATTTCTTAAATAGAATTCAAATTCCACCATTTGCCATGGCAGGATTCAAACCCAGGTCCCCAGAGCATTACCCTGGGTCTCTGGATGACTAGTCCAGCAACAATATCACCACGCCATCACCTCC
Source organism: Carcharodon carcharias (assembly GCF_017639515.1). Classification (NCBI taxonomy): domain Eukaryota; kingdom Metazoa; phylum Chordata; class Chondrichthyes; order Lamniformes; family Lamnidae; genus Carcharodon; species Carcharodon carcharias. The sequence continues at coordinate 60,649,179 of NC_054486.1, forward strand.
CCGAGGCACAGCTACTTAAAGGTCAATGTAAAGTATATCTGTGAAGTCTGTTTTTTAATTTTGCTAAAAGCAAAAAGGGGAATGTTCTGTTTTGTGGTTTAAAGTATAAGTTGTCTACAAAGGTAGTGATTACTAAGCTGTGCTCTTACTCTAGTTACAGTAACAGTCTTAAAATGTAAAATCTTGTATCATCCTATGAATTGGAAGTTTAACTTTTAAAAACAAATTTATCAATCTCTATGGACATAAGTTGTTGAATGGGTTTTGATATTCTCCATTTGCTAAAACTAATTACTTAAATATGAATAGTCCTGCACTAGTATACTCTGTGCACCTACTTTCAAAAAAACTGCATCGTGCCCTATGGCTTGCTATCTAGAGCCAGGAAAGCATTCTTCATTTCTCAGTCACTAATGGTGACTTAAGGTTTTAAATATGTATTTACATGAATCAAAAACATTCAAACCATGTCCACTCTTTACCTATTTCGGGTAAAAACAAATGCTGAAGACAGAAATGATTTTCATATCAGTTATCTGTAGTAAATCAGAGGAATTCAAAACATGCTTAGAACATGTGGTATTAATACGACGAGTGTTACCATTAAAGAAAATCTCTCAATGTACCAAATGGAGGTCTAGTGATACATAACTTTCTGCCTATTCCATACAACAGGATTTCAATGGATTTTAGAACAAGCCTGTAAGCCTTTGAATGAAGTCTTTCACGTTAAACAGGACTGCAAAGTCAAGGTTATTCATCACATTGAAGACTATAAATAGCAAGACAAATTCATTCTTTTCCAAGTAAGTTCTCAAAGCCTAGATGATTACACAAAAATAATTGCACTCGTTAACACGACAATTATTAGTTGAAACTGAAAACGTGGGAGTCGGCATGCAATACGTTAAAGTGACTTTTTTGGCAACTCATATTTAGTCCATGCAAAAAAGCTGCTACATTCAAGATGTTATACAGGGATTTCTATCAAAAGCATTGTTTTAGATATAACTTTCATATTATATAGCCCCTTCCCCCAGCCACACTTACCAGAAAACAAAGCTGCGGCCAGTTGTGAATAAAATATCTATATGTATATATGGAATAAGGTTCAGACAAATCTTTCGTGATCAACCTCATTATATCTGGCATTTGCAACTCTGACTCATAGCCAACATATCGTATCCTGTCGTTCGTGTCGGACTCTTGTTGCGGATGCAAACTACAAGCAGCTATCGAGGCGGCCAGGTTGTACTGCTCTTCATCATCTGTGCTGATACCAATCCGATCGAGTCCATCCCTGGGGTTGTGAGTGTCGGGCCCGGCCGCCTCGGCAGTCCTTTGGTTCGCATAGTTTACGTTGGGACCCTCACAATAATTGGCGTCGGCTCTCCTCCTGCCAGCTTCGGGCAGTGACAGTCCGGGGTGAAACTCGGCGGCAGCGGCGGCCTCGGTGCAGGACAGGCGGCCTTTGCACTCCGCCTTGTAGTGGATCTCAGGGTTTATGATAACACAGCCGTTGAGCAGTCGCTGCTGCTGCTGGTGGTGGTGGTGATGGTGGTGGTGAAGGTGCAGGACGCCCTTCTTGGCTCGGTTCGGCTCCGAGTAGTTTCCAACACTGTTCGCCGGCTGTGGCCCGCCCTCCTCGCCGTGTTCATGGCCTGTCCCGTCCTGAGCCGCAGCTTCCTCCTCCTGCTCGCCGCCCCCTCCTGGCTGCGGCCCCGGGAGCTGGCCGTAGGCTCCCGAGTGGTTGAGAGTGGCAGCGAAGGGAGAGATGTCAGCGGGGGCTGGGGAGAGCACGCTGGGCCCGGGCGGTACATCAGACATCCTAAAGAGCGGAGAAACGCGGCGACAGCATGAGGGCCGAAAGCAGCGAGAGAGAGAAAATGATCCAACCCGAGAGGGTGGAGGTTGGGGGGGGGGGGGGGGGAGAGACTCGCTGCCCGCCCTCAGTACTCACACATCCCGCAACCGACCGGACCACACTAGACCAGGCTGCAGAGGAGCGGGCCTGTCAGGCAAAGCCTGACACCCACACTGGCACAGGGGGCGGGTGGGAAGAGATGAACCCGAACCTGAGGAGAAGCCAAACACAAGCGCCACCGCCAAACAGCCTATAACTCGAGGCCGTTTCCACTCTCAACTAGGCACTGCCGTAAAGTGAAGCTGCCGCGCGGCCCGGCCGCCCCTGAATACGTCACAACCGTCGTAAATACGGCGCCCTCCTTCACTATCAACGTTTTCTTTACGACGTTGACCTTTGACCGACTGCGTGAGAGAGTCAGGAAGAAGTGATTGGTGTGAGGCTGAAGGGAAGCGACGGCCTTTGGGTTGGTAAAGAACAGGCGTTTGTGTACTTCAGAGAAAAGATCACCGAGTTCAATGAAACAATAACCCCTGCCTCTCACCCACACCTGATGAGTGTTTCTGCTGTTTTTTTCAGGTTTCTGTGTGAGTTTAGCTCATGGAAGCTGTTGGGAAATGGCTTAAAACGTTCCCTTGCTTCAAGTGCTATATTGCGTCTGCTGAGTCTTTCCTTTCTTGGTACTGTGGCTCGTGAGTCCTGCTGTTTTATCTCTTCATATCTGTCTGAAATCAAGTAGGGCGCTCCAAAGTCAGGTTTTCTTTGATTTTAGTGGAAAATTGTTTTGTTACTTATATGAAGTTTATGTGATGTTCAAGATATCTTTTTACAGCTATTCCAAATGATGACTGTTGTTCCCCTGGGCTGATGACTGTCGAGTTAATTATAAAGGGACATTTTGCCTTTTGGTATTAAACTTTTTGAGTGATGCCTCATGCATCATAGTTTTGTTTTCTTTACCCTAGGGGTTGCGATGAAGGTCACTAGAATGAGGGATGAGAGGGTTGTCTGTCCTATGAGGACCGATTGAGTAGAATGGACCTATATTCCTGCGTTCGTGTATATTCCTTTATTCTTATAATTCTGGTTAGATGAATGAGGTGAGCATATTGAAATGTATAACATTCTTAGAGGACTTGTTGGTTAGATGCTGAGAGGTTGTATCCCATTGCAGGAGAGTCTAGAACGAGAGGTCATAGTCTCAGGACAAGGAGTCAGCTGTTTAGGATTGAGTGAGATGAGGAGAAATTTCTAGTCAAAGGGTTGTGAATCTATGGAATTCGCTATGCCTGTAGGCTGTGGATGCTCAGTTAACAAAGATATTCAAGACTGAAATTAATAGATTTTTGGGCACCAGGGAATTGAGGGATATGGTGTTAAAGTGGAGTTGATGCAGAAATTCAGCCATGACCTTATTGAAAGACAGCAGGTTTGAGAAGATGAATGGCCTATTCCTATTTTTTATGTTCTCAGAGTTATACTTTGCGGTCCAAAAAAAAATGCTTTTCAAAGAAATTATCTGAAATTGAGAAGTACCCTTAAAGCTGAGGAAAGGGTATTGGTTCCATTCATCTGCTATTGTTATTCTATAATTTTAGGGGATTTCTAAAGGCACTTTAATGCAAGTGACAGGAAATGCACAGGTCTCCTGTTGGAAAAAAATTTACTGGAAATAAACAACACACCCTTAGGGAATTAATGGTATCGTAAAAATGTAGGTCAACAAATATGCCATCAGTCAGATTTTTACAAAGTAGGCACAGTCTACATGTTAATACTTATTTAGCAACTAGTTCTTGACATCCTGTGGCCAATGTCTCAGATTCAACCAGACTGTGTTTCTGTTGCATCATATTTGATCCTGAGCTAAATTTCTGACCCCATATTCCCTCCATCTCAAAGACTGCTTAATTCCACACCTGTAACATCACTCACTTGTGCCCCTGCTTCAGCCCAACTGCTGCAGAAATCCTCACCTCTGCGTTTGTCATCTCCAAACTCAGCTATTCTACTGATCTCCTAGCCGACCATCCATTGCCTACCTTCTATAAACTTCACCTCATGTGAAATGGTACTGCCTACATCCTACCAACACTTGGTCCAGCTCACCCATCACCCCTGTATCAGTTGACCTACATTGATGTTTCATCTCCTGGTCCCTCAAATGTAAAATTCTCATCCTTTAATATCTGTTTGGACTTGCTCTTCCTATCTCTGCAACCTACTCCAGCTCCACAATCCTTCAAGAATTATGCATTCCTCCCCAAACTGGCCTGTTGTGCATCTCCTGACCTTTCCAATCTATCATTGTTCACTATGCCTTTTAAGAACCTACATTCTGGAATTCCTTCCCTAAACCTCTTTGCCTTTACACATTGCACTTCTCTTTCAAAATCCATCTTTGATCATGCTTTCATCGCCACCCTTAATATCTCCTTTCGCCTGCCATCTAATTACTTCTGTGAAACACTGTTATTTTTCTATGTCAAAAGTGCAGTATTGTCTTATTTGTTTTATATTTGTCTTATATCTTATGTGTCTTATTTGCAAGTTGTCTTATTTGTTCTACTGTGGAATAAATGGGACATCATTAAAGTGGAAAGAAGAAGCCTGGATGTTTCAGTTGATGAAACATTGAAACCTGCTTTATGTTAGCAATCATCAAAACAAATAGATTATGGCCACATGTAGAACCAAAAGGTCAGAACTCCCAATTAGATAATTAAAAAGAGCACTTTTATGTTTCGGCAGTATCTACAAAAATACATATATTCAAAGGAGGGAGTTAAGAATGCCTCAGGATTTCAAGACAGTTGTATTGAGAAGTAGCTCAAATAACTGAACTTGTTTTCATTAGGCAGAAAAGTGATGAGGAAAATCATGAAAGATTTCAAAATTGTAAATAATGACTTTTCCTAGTAAATTTCTTATTTTTTAGTTAATCACGTTTCAGAAATGTATAGTATAAACAAAATACCTGGAAAAATTCAGCAGGTCTGACAGCATCTGCAGAGAGGAATACAGTTAACGTTTTGAGTCTGAATGAGTCTTCATCAGAACTAAGGAAAAATAGAAAAGAGGTGAAATATAAACTTTAAGGTTTGGTGGGGGGGGCGGTTGTGGGACAGGTACAGCTGGATAGAGGGCTAGTGATAGGTGGAGATTGCCAAAAGAAGTCATAGACAAAAGGACAAAGAGGTGTTGACGGCGGTGATATTAGCTAAGAAATGTGCTAATGGGGACGTCGAGGGTGGAAAGCAGGACGAGCAAGGGACAGATAGCCCTAGTGGGCGTGAGGTGAGGGGGAGTCAAAATAGGCTAAAAGGTAGAGATAAAACACCTCTTTGCCTTTTGTCCAAGACATCTTTTGGCAATCTCCACCTATCACTGGCCCTCTATCCAGCTCTACCTGTCCCAACTCCCCTTAAACCAGCTTATATTTCACCTCTTTTCTATTTTTCCTTAGTTCTGATGAAAAGTCATTCGGACTCGAAACGTTTACTGTATTCCTCTCCGCAGATGCTGTCAGACTGTCAGAACTAATTGACAAGCAAAACTGCTGGAAGAGGTGGTCATGGAGTAGAGGAGAAAAGAGACAGTTCAAAAACCAGCAAAATTAGGTTAGGTAGTAGGGTGGTATATGGGTGTGAATGTGGTCAGAAACCCAAGGCCATATCGCACTAAAGGGGGTTTTAAGTGCAAATCATTGGCTTGCTGGAAAAGAACGAGATCGATATTGGAATGGGTTTGAGGTCTGGGAGTTGGTTGGTGAGGTAAACTGAGCTGGAATCACTGAAGACCATGAAAGGGCTGTCAGACATGCTGAGTTTTTCAGGTATTTTTGTTTTTGTTCTAGATTTCCAGCATCCACAGTATTTTGCTTTTATCTTAGTATAAATGGTAAATAAATAAGATACATTGATCCATTCATTTTTACTTTGGTCTAATCACAGACTGTCCACTGATATGCCCTTTCATCGTCTCCAGTGATTCCAGCTCAGTTTACCTCACCAACCAACTCCCAGACCTCAAACCCATTCCAATATCGATCTCTTTCTTTGCCAGCAAGCCAATGATTTGCACTTAAAACCCCCTTTAGTGCGATATGGCCTTGGGTTTCTGACCACACACTCACACCCATATAGCACCCTACTACCTAACCTAATTTTGCTTGTTTTTGAACTGTCTCTTTTCTCCTCTACTCCATGACCACCTCTTCCAGCAGTTTTGCCTATCAATTAGTTCTGTTTTCTTCCCTGATTTCCCCTCTATCCTGATGCCCTGTTTTCTGTCCACTTCATGCTCTCTGTTCCTCCCTTGGTGCCACTCTCTGTTTTAACCCAATCACTGTCTACTCCTGTGTCTATTTCAGCCCTTCTGTTTTCTTTTATTATTCATTTGTGAGATGTGGGTACCACTGGCTAGGCCAGCATTTATTGCCCATTCCTAATTGCCCCTGAGAAGGTGGTGGTGAACTGCCTTTTTGAACTTCTGCAGTCCCTGTGGTGCAGATACACCTACAGTGCTATTAAGGAGGTAGTTCCAGGATTTTGACCAGTGATAGTGATGGAACAGCGATATATTTCCAAGTCAGGATGGTGAGTGGCTTGGAGGGGAACTTCCAGGTAGTGGTGTTCCCAAGTGTCTGCTGTCCCTGTCCTGAGTGGTAGTGGTCAGTGGGTTCGCAAGGTGCTGTCTAAGGAGTCTTGGTGATTCCTGTAGTGCATCTTGTAGATGGTGCACACTGTTGGCACTGTTCGTCAGTGGTGGAGGGAGTGAATGTTTGTGGATGGGGTGCTAATTAACTGAGCTGCTTTGCCCTGGATGGTGTCAAGCTTCTTGAGTGTTGTTGGAGCTGCACCTATTTAGGCAAGTGGGGAGTATTCCATCACACTCCTGACTTGTGGCTTGTAAATGGTGGATAGGCTTTAGGGAGTCAGGAGGTGAGTTACATACTGCAGGATTCCTAGCCTCTGATCTGTTCTTGTAGCCACTGTATTTATATGGCTAGTCTAGTTCAGTTTCATGTCAATGGTGACCCCCCCCCCCCCAGGATGTTGATAGTGGGAGATTCCGCGATAGTAATGCCATTGAATGTCAAGGGGTGATGGTGAGATTCTCTGTTGGTGGAGATGTCATTGTCTGGCACTTGTGTGGCGCGGATGTTACTTGCCACTTGTCAGCCCAAACCTGGATATTGTCCAGGTCTTGCTGCATTTGGACCTGGACTGCTTCACTGTCTAAGGAACCTCAAAAGGTACTGAACGTATGCAATCATCAGCGACCATCTCCACTTCTGACCTTATGACGGAAGGAAGGTTATTGATGAAGTAGCTGAAGATGGTTGGGCCTAGGACACTACCCTAAGGAACTCATGCAGTGATGTCCTGGAACTGAGATGATTGATCTTCAACAACTACAGCCATCTTCCTTTGTACTAGGTATGACTCCGACCAGTGGAGGGTTTTCCCCCTGATTCCCATTGACTCCAGTTTTGCTAGGGTTTCTTGATGCCAGACTTGGCCATATATTAATACACAGGGCCCTGTTCTTTGCAGACAGAAAGAACATGTACACACATTGCACCTGTTTCAGCTAAACAAAATGAGTGACAGCCATTTGCTGACTCGTTCCTCAGGACAGTGCCTTGACCAATCAGGGTGAAGTTGCCTGGTTTAAATTTCAAACAATGCTTGACAGTGAACTGTCTGTCACCATCTCCATGGCAATGCCTTGACCAACCAGAGTCCACTTGCCAACCAATCAGCATTCTCTTCACATACAGCATAAATTATTGTTTTCCCCTTATATTGGTATTCTTGTGAAGTGTCCTGATGAGTGCATGACAAAAAGCTTTGATGTGTCTCTTTTTTCAGCAATACTCAAGTTTATGAACAAATGTTCTCTCAGGTGTATGAGCACATAACCTGGCGGATGATGCATAATATTTAGAGATTATGGTAATGAAAAATAAAGTTTCCATCATTAAATGGCAAATCTGTTTAATATTAGTACTAAATAGAACATTTTCATTTCTTGTAAAATGGACGCTGTAAAGCTGAGGGCAAATGAAAACTGCATGGTTGTGACTGTTCAATTGTGTGCCCCTTGACCAATGTATGAGTCTGTCATTGATCCAATTTAAATTTATTAGTTGTTTGGCTCAGATTCTATTCATCCACTTTGCTTATAAGAGTAGCTTTTGCTTTAAGGGAGAGTACAGTAAAGGTTTTTGATGGAAACAGCAGAAAATTCTATTGATTTGTGTGTATGCACACTTACCACTCAGATTGCATTAGATTTTCAGATTAAATCAGGCAGCATTTTACTTCACTTTTACATGGGAACATTTAAATGTTATGAGGGAAAACGCAAAGGCAGCCTTGCAGAGTGATAACATGTCTTATTTGTTCAGCCAATGAGTAAAAATTCAGAGACACCACTGAAAATGAAGATCTCTATGGAGCAAAATTTGGATTCTGGAGCACCTTTTTATTTTGGTGCTATGGATGCCGCTTGGGGACCAAAATGGCACCCTGTGCAGTACACACTTCTGCCTTGAATCGTGTTGAGCGCCATCTTGGTGAAGGTGTTAGTACATGCATCTTGATTCAATGCCAACACTGACATTTGGAGCTTTGCTCTCTAGATGAAGTCCTCTCTTAAGCTCACACAGCTGAACATGTGTTCAGCAGCATGAAGGACTTCCCCACCAGCACTAATTAAAGGAATCATCAACTATGTACAGATTAGTTGCTTGTTGATTTTTTTCTAGCTGCTGATACAATTTTGCATGTATTTGGTGCTTCTTCTGTAGTTGTTTCAAATTGCAAATGCCTACAGAGGTTGGTATGGCAGGTGCTGAAGGACTTTTTGCTGACTTGAAGGCTTCTGCACAAACCAGTTGCTTCCATTCAAGGATATAATAGTGGGCCTTCTCCATGGAATGGAGCACGACTGAGAAAATGAACAGAGGCCATGCAGGCTGGGATAAGCTGGTAGAAGAGGGAAGAAGATCAGGGGAGAAGGGCTCGCAGCAGAGGGTCTTTTCGTGCAGGGTGTTCAGGGAGCATATCTGCTAACTGAACCTCAGCTAGGAACAATTTCCAAGACACCTGCACTCCAATTAGGACCTTCCCACTGAAATCTGCCAACTACTGCAGCCACAGCACCTTGCCAGTGGCTTGAAGGTAGATGGTGGGCCTGGTGGATGGTGGATAGCTTTGGGGAGTCAGGAGGTGAGTTACTTGCCACAGAATTCCCGGCCTGCTGTTGTTAGCCACTGTATTTATATGGTTGGTCCAGCTCAATTTCTGATTGATGGTAACCCTCAGGATGTTGATAATGGGGGATTTAGCCATGTTGTACCAATGAATTTCATGGGGAGATGGTTATATTTTCTCTTGTTGGAGTTGTGTGGTGCACTTGTGTGGCGCAAATGTCACTTGCTACTTATGTTGTCCAGGCTTTGCTGCATATAGACATGGACTGCTTCTGTGATGAGTTGTGAATGGTACTGAACATTGTGCAATCATCAGCAAACATCCCCACTTCTGACCTTATGAAGGAAGAAGGGTCATTGATCAAGCAGCTGAAATGGTTGGTCCTTGGACACTACCCTGAAGAATTCCTGCAGCGATGTCCTGGGACTCAGATAATTGGCCTCCAATAAACACAACCTTCCTTTGTGCCAGAGGTGACCCCAACCAATGGAGAGATTTTCCCTGACTCTCATTGACTTCAATTTGCTTCATTGTTCATTGAAGCCACATCTGGTCAAATGCTGCCTTAATGTCAAGGGCAGTCAATCTCAACTCAGCTTTGGAATTCAACTGTTTTGTCCATGTTTGGACTAAGGCTGTAATGAGATCAGGAGCCATGTAGCCCTGGCGGAACCCAAACTGAACATCAGTGAGCAGGTTATTGCTGCTTGACGGCATTTTCAATCATTTAACTGATCGAGAGAGGTGCTTCTTATGTAGAAAGGCATTGGTTTTGACTTCAAGGATCCTGGTCAGTCCACTTGCTCCCAGTCATTGGTGCTGTAGTTACCATTCCTCTCAGTCTGCAGCAAGAGAGAGTGAGCTGAAGCAGCACAATAGAGGACAAGCTGCTCGCAGAGGGAAGGAGTAGCAGGAGGTCTACTCCACCTAAGGTCTCACATTTCTCTTACCTCAACCTAAGTCTGGATCAGTGTGCATGCCACCTCTTTTTACAAAGGAGGTGCTCAAAGAAATCTGTGACCTCTTGCAGCCTCAGAGCTCGGCAACGATGAGTCTGCCAATGGTTGTGAAAGTGACTGTGTCCCTGAATCTCTTTGCTTTGGCATCCTTCCAGGGAGGAGCAGGTGACCAATATAACATATCTCAGTTCGCCATCCACTGCTGTATAAGGGACTCTCAGGCACTCTTTATGTCAGGAGAAGGCAATACATTGTGTTCTGTCTGACTGGAGAGAAGTAGGTGGAACATGCATGTGGCTTTACCAGGATACTGTACCTCCTCAACAACAAAAACAAAAACAGAATTACCTGGAAAAACTCAGCAGGTCTGGCAGCATCGGCGGAGAAGAAAAGAGTTGACGTTTCGAGTCCTCATGACCCTTCGACAGAACTTGAGTTCGAGTCCAAGAAAGAGTTGAAATATAAGCTGGTTTAAGGTGTGTGTGTGGGGGGCGGAGAGAGAGAGAGAGAGAGAGAGAGGTGGAGTGGGGGTGTGGTTGTAGGGACAAACAAGCAGTGATAGAAGCAGATCATCAAAAGATGTCAACAACAATAATACAAAAGAACACATAGGTGTTAAAGTTAAAGTTGGTGATATTATCTAAACGAATGTGCTAATTAAGAATGGATGGTACCTCTCCTCCATCACCCCCTACTCCTCAACCCCCTCCTATGGCACCACCCCATGCTCACGCAAAAGATGCAATACCTGCCCCTTCACTTCCTCTCTCCTCACCGTCCAAGGACCCAAATACTCCTTTCAAGTGATGCAGCATTTCACTTGCATTTCCCCCAACTTAGTCTACTGCATTCGTTGCTCCCAGTGTGGTCTCCTCTACATTGGAGAGACCAAACGTAAACTGGGCGACCGCTTTGCAGAACACCTGCGGTCTGTCTGCAAGAATGACCCAAACCTCCCTGTCGCTTGCCATTTTAACACTCCACCCTGCTCTCTTGCCCACATGTCTGTCCTTGGCTTGCTGCATTGTTCCAGTGAAGCCCAATGCAAACTGGAGGAACAACACCTCATCTTCCGACTAGGCACTTTACAGCCATCCGGACTGAATATTGAATTCAACAACTTTAGGTCATGAGCTCCCTCCCCCATCCCCACCCCCTTTCTGTTTCCCCCTTCCTTTTCTTTTTTTCCAATAAATTATATAGATTTTCCTTTTCCCACCTATTTCCATTACAAAAAGAGAAAAAGCAAAAAAATATATTTATTTATTTATTTATTTTTACATCTTTTATGCTCTCCCCGCCCCCACTAGAACTATACCTTGAGTGCCCTACCATCCATTCTTAATTAGCACATTCGTTTAGATAATATCACCAACTTTAACTTTAACACCTATGTGTTCTTTAGTATTATTGTTGTTGACATCTTTTGATGATCTGCTTCTATCACTGCTTGTTTGTCCCTACAACCACACCCCTACTCCACCTCTCTCTCTCTCCACCCCCCACACACACACCTTAAACCAGCTTATATTTCAACTCTTTCTTGGACTCGAACTCAAGTTCTGTCGAAGGGTCATGAGGACTCGAAACGTCAACTCTTCTGCTCCGCCGATGCTGCCAGACCTGCTGAGTTTTTCCAGGTAATTCTGTTTTTGTTTTTGTTTTGGATTTCCAGCATCCGCAGTTTTTTTGTATTTATTACTGTACCTCCTCATTGTGCTGGGTGCTATTGACTGCGTACATGTGACTTTGCAGGAGCCACTTCTAAATGTTGAGATGTACCCCAACCGCAAAGCTTATCATTAACTATACATGCAGTTGGTGTGCAACCATTCTCTGTCCATCTTGCAGGCGAATTCCTGATATCCTGGCAGCATCTGTGATGCTTTTATTCTGTGCCAGTCCACTGTTCCCTCCATATTTAAGCCACCATGTCCACTGCCTGGAATTGTTGGAGTGTCTCTTTATGCTCTTTTAATAACAACTAAACAAATTAACTAATTGACAGTACCTTACTGGGGCACTGTAACAAAAATCAAATCTTTGAAGGAAACTTATCAAAATTAAATTAAAATAATATTTTAGAAGAGGAGATGATGCACCCCAGACCTTGCAGTGCCCACAAGTCACGGGTGGCCACAAGTGTACAGGCAGACACCATGTGCTCTCTCTCCAGGGACACCCCAGCATGGATATAACCATGAAAGAGAGATAGATATATGAACATATGAAATAAGAGCAGAAGTAGGCCATTTGGTGCCTCTAGCCTGCTCCACCATTCAATAAGATCATGGCTGATCTGGTTGTGTTTCGAGTTCTACATTTCCATCTACACCAATACCCTTAGATTGTTAGGCAAAGGAATTTATATAGAAACATAGAAAATAGGAGCAGGAGTAGGCCATTCTGCCCTTCGAGCCTACTCCGCCATTCATTATGATCATGGCTGATCATCTAACTCAAAAGCCTGCTCCCAATTTCTCCCCATATCCTTTGATCCCTTTCGCCCCAAGAGCTATATCTAACTCCTTGAAAACATACAATGTTTTGGCCTCAACTACTTTCCGTGGTAGCAAATTCCACAGGCTCACCACTCTTTGGGTGAAGAAATTTCTCCTTATCTCAGTCCTAAATAGTTTACCCTGTATTCTCAGACTGTGACCCCTGGTTCTGGACTCCCCCACCATCGGGAACATCCTTCCTGCATCTACCCTGTTGTGTCCGGTTAGAATTTTATAGGTTTCTATGAGATCCCCCCCCCCCCACCACCCCGCTCATTCTCCTGAACTCCAGCGAATATAATCCTAACCGATTTAATCTCTTCTGATGTGTCAGTCCCGCCATCCCAGGATCCCAGGAATCAGTCTGGTAAATCTTTGCTGCACTCCCTCAAAAGCAAGAACATCCTTCCTCAGATAAGGAGACTATGACTGCACACAATATTCCAGGTGTGGTCTCACCAAGGCCCTGTATAATTGCAGCAAGACATCCCTGCTCCTGTACTCGAATCCTCTTGCTATGAAGGCCAACAAACCATTTGCCTTCTTTACCGCCTGTTGCACCTACATGCTTACCTTCAGCACCTGGTGTACGAGGACACCCAGGTCTTGTTGCACATTCCCTCCCTCTCAAGTTATAGTCATTCAGATAATAATCTGCCTTCCTGTTTTTGCTACCAAAGTGGATAGTCTTACATTTATCCACATTATACTGCATCTGCCATGCATTTGCCCACTCACTCAGCTTGTCCAAATCACACTGAAGCAAAAAACTGTGGATGCTGGAAATCCAAAACAAAAATAAAAATACCTGGAAAAACTCAGCAGGTCCGACAGCATCTGTGGAGAGGAATACGGTTAATGTTTCGAGACCGTATGACTCTGTTGAAGAGTCATACAGACTCGAAATGTTAACTGTATCCCTCTCTGCAGATGCTGTCGGAACTGCTGAGTTTTTCCAGGTATTTCTATTTTTGTTTTTGTTTCACACTGAAGCATCTCAGCATCCTCCTCACAGCTCACCCTCCCATCCAGTTTTGTGTCATCTGCAAACTTAGAGATATTACACATAGTTCTCTAATCTAAATCATTAATATATATTGTGAATAGCTGGGGTCCCAGCACCAATCCCTGCGGTACCCCTCTAGTCACTGCCTGCTATTCGGAAAAAGACCCGTTTATTCCTACTTTTTTGTTTCCTGTCTGCCAACCAGTTTTCAATCCATATCAATACACTACCCCCAATCCCATGCACGTTAATTTTACACGCTAATCTCTTATCTGGGACTTTGTCGAAAGCCTTCTGAAAGTCCAAATAAACCACATCCACTGGCTCCCCCTCATCAACTCTACTAGTTACATCCTCAAAAAATTCCAGTAGATTTGTCAAGCGTGATTTCCCTTTCGTAAATCCATGCTGACTTTGTCCGATTCTGCCACTGTTTTCCAAGTGCTCAGCTTTAAATCTTTTATAATTAATTCTAGAATTTTCCCCACTCCGACCTCAGGCTCACTGATCAATAATTCTCTGTTTTCTCTCTACCTCCCTTTTTAAATAGTGGGGTTACATTAGCTACGCTCCAATCTGTAGGAACTGTTCCAGAGTCTATAGAATCTCGGAAGATGACCACCAATGCATTCACTATTTCTAGGGCCTCTTCCTTAAGTACTCTGGGGTGTAGATTATCAGGCCCTGGGGATTTATCGGCCTTCAATCCCATCAATTTCTCCAAAACCATTTCCCTACTAATACAGATTTCTTTCAGTTCCTCCCTCTCACTAAACCCTGTGTTCCCCAACATTTCTGGTATGTTATTTATGTTCTCCTTTGTGAAGACAGAGCCAAGGAATGTATTTAGTTGGTCAGCCATTTCTTTGTTCCCCATTATAAATTCCCTTGTTTTTGACTAACTGTAAAGTACCTACATTTGTCTTCACCAATCTTCTTCTCTTCACGTACTTTTAGAAACTTTTACAGTCAACTTTTATGTTTCCTGCAAGCTTACTCTCGCACTCTATTTTCCCCTTCTTAATCGATCCCTTGGTCGTCCTTTGTTGAATTCTAAACTGCTCCCAGTCCTCAGGCCTGTTGTTTTTTCTGGCCAATTTGTATGCCTCTTCCTTGCATCTAATATTATCTCTAATTTCCCTTGTAAGCCATGTTTGGCCATCTTTCCTGTTTTACTTTTGCGCCAGACAGGAATTAACAATTGTTGCAGTTCACCCATGTGCTTTTTGAATATTTGCCATTGCCTACCCACCGTCATCCTTTTAAGTAACATTTCCCAATCCATCATAGCTAACTCGTGCCTTATACCATTGTAGTTTCCTTTATTAAGATTCAGGACCCTAGTCTCAGAATCAACTACGTCACTCTCCATCTTGATGAAGAATTCTATCATATTATGGTTGTTCATCCCCAAGGGGCCTCGCACAGCTAGATTGCCAATTACTCCTTTCTCATTACACAATGCCCAGTCTAGAGTGGCCTGTTTTCTAGTTGGTTCCTAACATATTCGTTCAGAAAACCATCCTGTATATACTCCAGGAATTCCTCCTCTACGGTATTGTTACTAATTTGATTTGTCCAATCTATGCAATTAAAGTCACCCATAATTACAGATGTTCCTTTATTGCATGTGTCTCTAATTTCCTGTTTAATGCCATTCCCAACATCACCACTACAGTTTGGGGGTCTGTATACAACCCCCTCTAACGTTTTTTGCCCCTTAGTGTTTCTCAGCTCTGCCCATACAAATTCCACATCGTTGGAGCTAATATCTTTCCTCACTGTTGCGTTAATTTCCTCTTTAACCAGCAATGCACCTCCACTGCCTTTTTCTTTTTGTCTTTCTTTCCTAAATACTGAATGTTCAGTTCCCATCCCTGGTCACCCTGCAGCCATGTCTCCGTAATCCAGACTATATCAACCTGTTGACATCTATTTGTGCGGTTAATTAATCCACTTTATTGCGAATGTTGCTCGAGTTAAGGCACAAAGCTTCTTAACATTACTTGTCCCGTTCCCACTTTTTCACTGAGGCCCTGTTTGATTCTTGCCCTTGATTTCTCTGCCTATCACTTTTCTTATTCCTCTTTCTGTCTTTTGTTCTTGTCCTTGATTCCCCCTTCCTCTGATTCCTTGCATAGATTCCCACCCCCATGCCATTTTAGTTTAAACCCTCCCCAACCATTCTAGCATATATTCCCCCTAGGACATCAGTCCCGGTCCTGTCCACGTGAAACCCGTCCAGTTTGTACTGATCCCACCTCCCCCAGAATCGATCCCAATGTGCCAGGAATTTGAAACCCTACCCCTCACACCATCTCTTCAGCCACTTATTCATCCGATATATTCTGCTGTTTCTACTCTGACTAGCATGTGGCACTGGTAGTAATCCTGAGATCACTATCTTTGAGGTCCTACTTTTCAGCTTACTTCCTAACACCCTATATTCTGCTTTTAGGACCTCATCCCTTTTTTTTACCTAAGTTGTTTGTACCAATGTGTACCACAACCACTGGCTGTTTACCCTCCGCCTTCAGAATGTCTAGTCCAGTTCAGTTTCTGGTTAATGGCAACCCCAGGATGTTGATATTGGAGGATTCAGAGATGATAATGCCATCGAGTGTCAAGGGGCGACGGTTAGATTCTCTGTTGTTGGTGATGGTCATTGCCTGGCACCTATGTGGCACGAATGTTATTTGCCACTTGTCAGCCAAAGCCTGGATATTGTCCAGGGCTTGCTGCATTTGGACATGGACTGCCTCAGTATCTGAGGAGTTGCAATTGGTGAACATTGTGCAATCATCAGCGAACATCTCCACTTCTGACTTTATGGTGGAAGGAGGGTCATTGATGAAGCAGCTGAAGATGTTTGGGCCTAGGACACTTCCCTGAGGAATTCCTGCAGTGATGTCATTGTCCCATTGACTCCAGTTTTGCTAGGGCTCCTTGAGTCAGTCAAACGTTGCCTTGATGTCAGGGGCAGTCAATCTCACCTTGCCTCTGGATTTCAACTCTTTCTGGTGAATTTCTTCATGTAACCTAATAGAGGCAAACCTTCCTCAGTATCTAACCGATGGACATCCGTCTCACAAAATACTTTGCTTCTGATTTGACTTTTGTTAGGAAGCAATAACGCCAAGGCTGTTCCTTGCTTCCTCTTTGGTAGGGATGTAATCCGTGTTGACATACCCACTTCATTCTTCCAATAAGGTTCAGAACCTGGAAATATAGTCGGCTAATCAGACTCTGGCAAATTATACTTACTTTCAACCATTCTTCACAAAAGCTGCTCAGATTCTCATCTTCCATCTTAAAAAAATTCTTCATTTCCAACTTTCATCTTTAGGCCACCATTTTCTGCTATCATGCAGCCTTGAAATTGGTGAAAGAAAAGACCAGAAGTCAGTCTTTATTCAGTTTTAGAATTATTCACAAAGTTGGACATTACAAATATATAGCTCCTTATTCCATAACCCACCACTAGTGTCAATAAAGTGTCTTTTTGTGCATGCGCAAGTAGTTATCCAGTGAGTGTCCCGACTTGTAAACACTTAACCTTAATTTATACAATTATCATTGCGCAATCCTTTCCCCCTGCCTTGGCAATAGGCACAAGGGTGGGATTGCGATGAAGGGGCGTAAAGCAAGAGGTGCATCCTTAGATCATTAGCTTGTAAATCATAAGACACTGGGACATGAAAAGGTAGATTAGGTACTGTCATTTTCTATGATTTTGGCCCTGTCACTGGCTACAGCCTCGGTTGTTCCTGGACCAGTGATTATCAGCGCAATCTCCTCATTGGAGGTGAGGGCTTAACAGTTTCTGCCTGCAACTGTGCACCACCTTACCCTGCAAGAGAGAGGGAATTGTGTCAATGAGGGTGGTGCAGTGTGTTTGGGTGACATGCCTTTCATGGTTGAATAGCTAGCAATGTGTTAAAGGTGTGAGGTGTGGGTGAGAGGCTTAGAACAGTGCGGGGTGAGATGAAGCTCTGAATGCTAGGTATGAGTCATGGCTGATAGAAGTTGTTGGTAGATGAGTGGTAGGGGTGTGGTGAATGGAACTGTGCCTGAGACTAGTGATGCAATTTATAGGATATAGCGCTTGAAGATTCATTCATTCATTGATCTTGATCACTCATGTGAGATCATGAAACTTCTTCCTGTACTGCATCCAAGTCCTCAGGGATAGACTGTTTGCATTGACAGTGGTGACAATCAGCTCCCATTATCGTCACAGTATCTGCCTGGAGGGTCCGCTGCAAGTAGATAACCTCTTTTTTTTGCCCACTTCCTGCACTAATGCCTCTAGTGCTGCATTTGAGAGCCCTGAAGCATACTGTCTGCCCTATTATGTCATTTCACATTTTGTCCTCTTCAGAATGCCTTTGCAACCAGTTACAGCACCTGTTGCATCCAAAATGCATTCCCCTTTTAAGAGATGTAGGCTGGCTTTAAGTGGTACAACCCTTGCATGAACTTGGTCCTCTTGCTGAGGCATTCAGCCACCCAACAGCGCATTTAGCATTTGGCAGCAAGCTATTATAATTTAAAAGTAGAGGCAGAACAAAGTTTGCCTGCTACCTGCATCAAAATGAACTTGTGGGAGTTAATCACCTATCATAATCCCCTATGCTTGTTTTATCCCGGATGCCGAAAATTCTATTAACATTTTAAGTTATTTTTGTATCTGTCCACTAGCTTTTAGTGGTTTTTGGACTTGGCCCCCAAATCCCTCTGCTCCTAGCTTCTTAATGTTTAGATAATACTCTGATCTATCATTCCTCAGGTCTGAAATGAATGACCTCACACTTTCTCACACTAAACTCCATTTACCACAGTTTTGCTCATTTGCTTAATCTACCAATGTCCTTTTGCAACTTTGTCCTCTAATTTACATTACCTACTGTGCAATCTAACAGTATCATCAGCAAACTTGGATATACGACTCTCTGTTTCTTCAACCAAGCCATTGTCAAAAACAATGGCATCATTGTGTCCCAACATGAGATGTAACAAAATTGTGTTCAAAGTTTTAAAATATCACCCAACCTGACCCTTTGTTTCTTAACTTCAGAAGAGCTGGAACAAGCTTATGGTTTGACATTTAGATTACACTGTGTGAAGATGCCAAATCTAATTTCAATGTTAATATCTAGACTTTTAGAAAGTATAGCAAATTTTAAATGTTTTCTAGAATATTTAATTTTAGTTATTTTTTTGTTTGCACATGTGAATGGATTAGAACTGATCTGCAGAAAATTTAGTTTTGACAGAAAGAGAGTTTTTTTCATTCTGTAAAATTGGTAAATTATACTGAGTTGGGATTATAGCTTCAGTGTCTTTGAAACAAGATTTTGAATGCATACATTAATAGGTGGATTTATAAATCAAACTGAACCAAAAGCCAAAAATTTATATTTTCTTATATTAGCCTGTGTATTTCACAATAACCCATCAGATGGTTTGTCAGTTTATGCACAGCACAATAAGCTTAGGAACTCACTGGAAAAGCTATGGCTCATGAATATAAAATCATTCTTTAAAAAAGTTACAAAACAAGAATAGCATCGCAATTCAAGACACTCTTCTATCACTTAAATGGCTCATACAATTCATAAGATTCGTTTAACCATCTTTCAATAATCGGTGATGGCAGCCTTCTGTCTTGTGAGACAATGGTTTGCGATGTGGTAGTCAGCTCTGTGTTAAACGCACCTGGTATGGCTCAGGAGCCCCACACAGGTATGGCAGTATCTGCAGAGGAGGACAGTGGACTGAGAAGGTGCATGATTCACTGGCCCCTGTTTTCTCTGGGCCCTCTTTTCTACCAGCTGAGCTTTTCATTTCTACTTACCTCTTGCTGTGCTCTTTCAATTGGTCAGCCTCCAGAAGTCATGGCCGTCAGCAGCTGTTTCCCAGTTTTCAGTGTCAATGTCTGCCATCTTCATTTCTCACTTGCAGGCATCCTTGTAGCGGAGGTATGGATGCCCTGAAGGTTGTGAGCCAGTGGCCAGTCCACCGTACAGAAGGTCTTTGGGAATATGGTCATCGTCCATCCAATGAACATGGCCAAGCCATTGCAGATATCATTGGCTTGGCAATGAGTGTATGGTAATGTAATTAGCATGCTCACTCCAGGACCTCTGAGTTTGTGACCTTGTTTTGCCAAGAGATGTCAATAATATGTCTGAGACAGCAAAGGTGGAAACTGTTCGGCCTTTTCACCTGCTGTTGTAAAAATAACCACTCGAGTCTGTGAGATTTCAGCAAACAAAGATTTTATTTCAAGCACATGCAAAGGAGAGAGAGAACCTCAGCCAGCCAAGGAGAGTCTCCCAAAGCTACAGGGTTTGCAGCATATATTTACTATTCTTATCCTCCTACTTTTCATTATAACGCTTCTCATTAATTTTTTAACTAACCATACTATTCCATCAGATGTTCCCAGTATCTCAACCCTCAGCCTTGGGTATGGCCTTCAGTACCACATTATCTCCTTCTGTATAACAGTGAATAGTAAGTTTATACAGGCTGCTGAGGCAGTAATTGCTAACTGCTAGTCGCTTTGGTCGAGTATCCCATCATGCCTATAGTATTGGCTACATTTCCCACCATGCTTAGAAAGAGCTTTCATAACTACATTTGTCTTTTCTAAAGCAATTGATACATATTTTAATATCAACAAATATGAAATCATTTCAGTTATCCCACTTCAATCCCTCCTTCTGGACCCCTGGTCAGGCACTACCTGACCCAGGTGGAAGATTCCTGAGACCTTCCACCCACCAGCAGCTCTAGGGATCCAACTAGAATCCAGTGGGCTTCAGATCTGTTATCCTAGTTTTCTCTTACAGCTTCGCTGAAGTCCTAATGATCTAGGCTAAGCCTGGAACTGCCATCTCATTAGATAGCAAACTCCTCATAAATGTTCCCGACTTTCATGTTCCCTAGGGGGCGGGCAGTTTCAGTTGTTGCAGTTCCATGGTATATCCTTTATTAGCCAACATTGCCATCTGCCACATTTGGGATACCACAATAGGCGCAATGGCCGCTGCCATCCTCCCTACTTCCCACCAGTTATGCTGCATTCTTGCCTTCTTCGCTCGATTTCTAGCTGAGTCTTCCAGTTTCCTAGTTTCCTCTGTGGCTAGGTTTACCTGCACCCTTCCCCTTGTGATTGCTTCACGGCTTTGTTCCCCTTTAAATGACAACACAAGAATGTTGTACTGAATCACAGCATTACATCAGCTACTCCTGTAATACCCTGAAGCCCACCAGTAACAATTCTGCCATTGCAGTATCAGTGAGTCCTCTTGAAAGGGCCTTTAAGGCAATCCAAACCTCCCCTATGCAGTGGTACTTTCTCATGGACAAGATAAGGTTCTTATATGGAGGATTAGAGTGTGACAATAACCACATCTTCTGCTTAAAGATTACTGACTTCTTTACTGTGGATGGCTTTCATCTTGCAGGTAGGGCCCTCACTGGTTATGCATTCAGCCCTTGATGGTACGGTATGTTAAATATCGATGATGCCCTGGGGCGTATGGCCTGAGGAGCAGTGAAAAGGGCTCTAACTACTATCAGGAGGTTTAAAAGGGTGCTTTTCAAGACTGGAACCAGATATCCCTGGGATCCTACCAGGTATAGCCACCCACTCTTTTCCACTCCTAGGGGCTCAAATTTATATCCCCCCTGATATGTTCCGTTAATGTATTTCTGTGGCATGCTCATCAGAAATTTTATTATGTCCCCCACTTCTCCTGTCATAGGCCATGTAACTACTAATTCCTCTCAATCTTCTTGTAATTTGATTAGATCTAATTTCTTCACAGCCTGATACATGTGTCGAGGTGCAGTACCAAATCTGATATCTTCAATATCTGACCCAACGCTATCTATCAAGTTCTGAACCAACATGTCACATGCCCTCCCCTTAGACTATGAATCCATGGTATTAATGATATCCTGGGATAGTAGTTTCAACCCCTCTACTATTATCTCATCCAGGGGCAGTGACATGGTGGGTTTCTGATTCCCGCAAGTTGACAAATTAAAGCATCTCGTATCATTAAAACCAAACCAATTAACAGCATTTATACATTGCTCTTGACAACATTGTCCCTCCAGTCCTGGCTCCCAAACAAATGATTGATCTATCTCGCTGTAATGTTCACTCCTGTGTTGGACACCCTTAAGATGCCCTCACCCGTAAATACTGAGCACAGATGCCAGAATTGCCCCACGCTGCTGCGGTGCTGGTGCTGGAGCCGCACACTCTCTTCCAGCCATGTCATTAGTGCAACAGGTCAAGACAGTGTTACAATAGTCGTACTGTGCCCTTTTGATAATATTACCTGAATGACACGATGACCACTGGTAGTGACTCTATCAGAAATCCATACACTCGGTTTCCTTATCCATTCCCTGCTCCCTCCTTTAGCTGCTTGTACCTGTCCTGGATGTAGACTGGTATTTTTTTTGATGTTCATGGTGGGCACCTTCCATGCTGCTGTTATTGTTAAGAGTGTGATGGCTGCTGCTGTCCTCCGGATTGATTTTGTTCTGAGGATTTGTCTGAAACAAAATAATTAAGTGAGCTGCTGGTTGCTTTCCTGCTGATAGAAACAGACTGTGAGATATAAGATTTTTCCTGTGACCAACCATGTCCAAACACACGTGTCACTAGCCATTATTTTCTGGTAAGGTTCTTGCCATAATAGGGTAAATCCTGGTCATCCAATGCCCTCTTAATCTTAACTTTATCCCTTGCTTCTGACATGTCCTGGGGGAGCTGCTCACTCCTTTCCCGGTCTGCTACCTCCTGCTGTAGTCTCACCTCGGACCTCAATTCCTTAAGCTGTCTACACAACTCTAAATATACCTTCTTATTCTATCTTTCAATGGTGCAATATATTCACTTCCATTGGCAGTTCCTGTTGGGAACTGCATAGCTCTGCCTGTCACCATGCTGTTAATCCTGTGTAACTTGCAGGTGCATTAATATGGTTGGTAATATGTCCACCCATCCTTTTCCTATTCTCCCTTTACCTGTATCCATCTTGTGGGTAATTGTTATTAAGTATTATTTCTCCTTACCCTTCAGTTGTCTCAACCCAAAATTACTTTAATTTTTTACTCTCTCTGACAGCATCTGTGGAGAGAGAAACGGTTAACATTTTGAGTCCATATGACTCTTCTTCAGAACTACAGAGAAGTAGAAATGTGATGAAATTTATACTATTTAAGGGGGTGGAGCAGGTGAAGCTGGATAGAAAATTGACGATAGGTGGGGGCTAAGAGGGGTGCGTCCATGACATCTTTGTCAATCCCTCTTAGCCCCCACCTATCGCTGACTTCCTATCCAGCTTCACTTGCTCCAACCCCCTTAAACAGTATAAATTTTGTCACATTTCTACTTTTTTTTAGCCCTGAAGATGAATCATACGGACTTGAAATGTTAACTCTGCTTTTCTCTCTCCACAGATACTGTCAGGCCTGCTGAGTTTTTCCAGCATTTTCTGTTTTTATTTCAGATTTCCAGCGTCCGCAGTATTTTGCTTTTATCTCTGTTGCCTTTATCGTTTAAAAAATGTTTTCTTATTTTTTAGAGCATATTAACCATTTCATGTCAAGGGAGGTCTTGCTTATCTCTCCCTGTATGATTCCAATGACTCAGGTGATGGCATGGTTATCAAATTCAGTTCTCTTAAAAAGTTTGTATGTTGTGCCCTTTTTCCCTATCCCTATCTTCTACCCTTAATTTTTCCTCATACTGTTTTACACATGCAATAGTTAACATCTTGTTCATTTTGTGTGGAGAGACTTTACAGTTCAATAAAATATTCTCATAATATCTTTAAAACAGAAATCAAACATTTTTATTTGATTCCTGGCATTAACATGTTTTGCGTCTTTGTCTCCTTTCCCATAAACAACATTTTATTCTCAAAAGTAACCCACTAAATTGTGCTTGACTTTTTTCATTTTAAAATTATCCCAAATTCAAATAGCAGTGCTGTTGAGCTGACAGGTTTTGTTAGTGTTCAATTTATTTCTTCCAAAAACAGTTCTTCTTTAACTCTGCCACGAATTGGATTTCTGCTAAACCTCTTCAAGACATCAGGCTTATCTTTATATTTTGAGACAGACTTATGAGCATATTTTAAACCATTTCTTTTCAGCACAGAAACTTGCAGCATTTTGAATTAGTGTCAATTGTTTTCATTATTTTCTTTTTCAAAAGAATATTCCCTTTCCTCTTTGAGAACTTTATCAGGAACCAAATCTCAAATCTTTAAACTTTGTAAGAAGTTTTCAACCCAATGTCAATCCAACTCAGGATCAGTTGTTTCAAAACTGCAATTTTCACTATCAAAATTAAAACTACCCATTTTCATGTGTGTGAATTTGTATCCAGATTAAAAGTCCCAAATATTTATTGACACAGATTCTTTGTCTTAGATGATATCATAGCTTTTCAAAAGTAACTTGCTAAAAATCTGATACTCACTGGCAACAATTGGCCTAAAGTTAAGTCATTTTTAAAAAATGGTTAAGTAAAGCCTCTAAACCATGATTATGCTGTGGCGTTGAAAATCTATAGATAAATTCTCAGATTCTCAAAGTGCTAGAAATCTTGTTACGTTTGCGGTAGCTTCTAAATAAAAGCACAAGGGTCCATTCTGACCCCTTAATTTGGCACCCTGAAAGCGGAAGCTGCTGGTGGAAAGAGTTAACTCCCTGCTAGTCTGAAAGAGGGTGGTGCAAAGACTGGTTCATTTTAAACAAAGAAAAAATATGCTGTACCTTCTTTAGAATATATTTGAATTGTGAATTTTGGCCGGAAATCTCAACTTGAACCTTATAACTTAAAACACTGGTTTGTTGAATTGTGCTTTCCTTTAATCCGATTCAGTCCTCATTGTGAGGTTTTTAACTTAACATGCTGAGACTCCTAAGCAAAATTACAATTTAGGGAAGAACGCATTCTTATAACATTTATCTTAACTTAAAAAGGTGGTCTTGATTCTTCTCTCTCCAAATAAACTGTAATTTAAAACTAAGGAAGAGGTAAATTCTCGCAAATGAAACTTCAAGCCGCAATGGGGGGTAATAGAGATCCTCAAGGTTTCCACCTATAGGGACATTCAAAATGACCAAAGCTCACATTTCTTCTGCCTCTGATTCTCACTGCTCGCTAGTCCCCAAGGGGTATCCCCCTCTCTCTCTCTCTCTCTCTCTCTATCCCTCCCTCTCCAGAACAAAAAGCTTTAGTGACTTACATCAATTTAAAATATTATTTTCTTCTCTTAACTTATTTGCCAAAAATTCAGTGAGTGACCCTTCAGTTCCCTAATCTAAATTTTTGTCTGCCATGGCTGATGTTACCTTTATAGCCTGACTATTATCTCCAGGAAATGGTCTCTCCTGTTTTACCCTACCATTTCTCTCCAGGCAATGGTCTCTCCCGTCTTCCTCTACCGGTTCTCTCAAGGGAACGGTCTCTCCCATTTTACCCTATGAAGTGCCACACCGTCTTTAATTACTCCACTCACAGACAAGCTCTCCAGTTTAGATCCTCAAATTGGCCCACCGGTTACCCATCTTGAATGCTAACCTCCCTAACTAATGACTGGTAAAATTAATGTACTCATTGGCCCTCTGATGTCAACATTTCATGTGGTGCCAGGGACTCATATTGCAGGGATCCTGCCAACTATGTCAATTGTTGTGGTAAAAATGACCACTCTTGAGTCTGAGAGATTCAGCAAACAAAGATTTTATTTCAAGTATGTGCAAGGATGAGAAAGAACTCAGCCAGCCAAGGAGCCTTTCTCAAAGCTACAGGGTTTAAATACACATATTTATTGTCCCTATCTTCTGACTTTTCATTTTAATTTTTCTCGTTAGTTTCTTAACCAAATACACTATTCCACCAGCAGAAGTAGCCATTATCTCAACCTTCAGCCTTGGGTATGGCCTTCAGTTCCACCTTATTTCCTTCTTCACTATAACAATGAATATAATGATGCTTATACAAGCTGTTAACGCATTAATTGCTAACTACTAAGCCATAATCCCCATAGTCACTTTGGTCACATATCCCATCATGCCTACGGTATTGGCTACATTTTCCAATATGCTGAGAAAGAGCTCTCATAACCACATTTGTCTATTCTAAAGCTATTAATGCGTGTTTTAATATTAACATTTATGAAATCATTTCAGTTATCCCACTTCACCTACTTAGCATATGTCGTTCAAGTCTCACTCCTGTAGAGGACTACACTGAGGATGCAGGCTTGGTCGACTCGCATTTTGGCATTCTCAGTCAGGTTGTTGTTGTTCCACATGATCTTGCTCAGTTTGGACATAACAGTGCAGCTGCTGCAATGTGTGTGTTGAGTTCAGCATCAAGTGACAGATTGCTGGTTATTGTGGAACCTAGATATGTGAAGCAATCAACAATCTCCAACGTCACATTGTCAACGCTGATAGATGGTATGACAACATCGTGGACCATGACATTTATGTTCCTGATGCTGATGGTCACACCAAACTCTCTTCATAAGTTTGAGAGCCTGTCCACTTGTTGATGAAGATGTTCAGTATGAAATGGTGCTGTGGCATTGTCAGCACAGAGCAACTCTCTGATGAGAACTTGCCGCACTTTGGTCTTGAATCTCAGGTAAGCACAGCTTAACAGCTTTCCATCCATTGTGGTTTATTAGTAGACACCCTTTGTAGATGACCTGAAGGTAGCAAAGTAGCAATGAGAAGAATATGCCAGTGTGTCGGTGCCAGATCGCAGCCCTATTTGACCCCACTGTGGACCTCAAAGGGTTCTGATGTTGCCTCGTCAAAGCTGACCTCACCCATCATGTTATGAAAAGAGGACACTACATTGAGCAGCTTCAGTAGGCATCCACTTTTCTCCAGCAGCTTAAATAGATCTCTGCTTTCAAGATCGAATGCATTGATGATATTGATGAAGGCAATATATAGTGATATTCTTTTATCACAGCATTGTCTTGCAGGTGCCGGACTGAGACGACCATGTCAACTAGAGATCTTCCAGTTCTTAAATCATATTGGGATTTGGGATAGATGTGTTCTGCCAGGATCTGCAATCTGATGAGGGCAACACAGACAAATAATTTTCCAACAACGCTCAGCAGAGAGATGCCTCAATAGTTATCACAACTGCTGCGGTTGCCCTTGCTGTTCTTCAGAGTCCTAATCTTTACACCACACACATCCTGGGGCGCTGCCCCCTTCCTTCAGCAGAGACAGAAAAGTTTGTGTGGATTCTGCAGTGTCATTTCCCATGCTTGATGAGTTCAGGCTGCATAGCAGCATCAGCACCTGAAGCTTTGCCCATAGCAAGTAAGTTGATAGCTTTGCTAAGATCCTCCACTGTGCTGTCAATACCCAGCTCTCCCATGACAAGCAGGCTTTTAACGGTGTTTAGAGCTTCTTTAGTCACGGTTATGAGACAGCCTTTTGGTAAAGCTGAGTTATTTAAAAATCCCAGGGGAAAACTTTAAACAACTGTCATAACCTATATTTTTAAGTGGTATGTTTGAGATGCAATTTGAAATTCAGGAATCAGGCCACCAGTTCTCAAGAGGTTTTATATTAAACTAAATGAAACATTTTTTTAATTTACACAAGTTAAATACTTTTACATGGCTACAAATTACTACTATCATAACTTTTAACAAATTCCTAAACTAGTCTCCATTAAGGCAACAGCAACCCATAGATTTTTAAACAAACACTTTAAACAACGCATTTTCACCTTATGAATTCAAAATGAGGTTCCTTTCACTTTGGTTCTTGTGGAATCAGATGGAGACTTATAGCTGCTTTGATCTTACCTCTGCCTCTGCCCTGTACACACAAACCTGCTGAAGTTATACCTAGCACAGCTCATTGAATGTAAATTCTCATTGTATCACCAGCCTCTTCTAACAATAAAACCCCTTTCATAGTTCCAATTTTATTAGCAATATTAACAGTTTGCTTGGTCTCTGCTCGCTAGGTGCCAGATTTCACCCCACTTCTTAAATGGTCTATTCAAAAAATGCAAATGCACTCTACTTCTCTTATACCTCAAAACTAATACACATCAAAGCTTTAATCCAATTAAGACACAACCACAGACTAAACCTCTTATTTTAAAAGAAAAATATTTTTCAATAATACATACATTAATGGCTTCATGACAGTGACGTGTTCTCCCTATGTTGCAACTCAAGGTACTGTTCAATCCATCTCTCAAACTGTTTATGAAGTCGATGGTGACCTTCCTTATCTTTGTTTTCAGTGGAGCTATTTTATTTGCTAATGGATCTGTTGCCTTTTTTATCGCTTTACACATGCATCTGGAATTCCCTGCGTTGAAGGACTTCTGGGTATTCTAACAAAGTGGTAATCAGTAGTATTTGGCATACCACTGAGCAATCTGTTGGATATTGTTTTGAGTGGATCTTCATGCATTTGGAGTTTTCTCCCTCTGATTTCGCTTGTAATTAATGAGAGTAGACCGATTTGCTTCAATGACAGGTTCCATCACAATGATAAAAACAGAATTACCTGGAAAAACTCAGTAGGTCTGGCAGCATCGGCGGAGAAGAAAAAAGTTGACGTTTCGAGTCCTCATGACCCTTCCAAAGAACTGAGTAAAATTAGGGGAGGGGTAAAATATAAACTGGTTTAAGCTGGGGGGGTGGGGGGGACAGAAGTGGGTGGGGGGGGGGGGGGTTAGTTGTAGGGACAAGCAAGCAGTGATAGGAGCAGATAATCAAAAGATGTCACAGACAAAAGAACAAAGAGGTGTTGAAGATGGTGATATCTAAACAAATGTGCTAATTAAGAATAGATGGCAGGGCACACAAGGTACAGCTCTAGTGGGGGTGGGGTGGAATAAGACTAACAGGGCATAAAAGGTATAGATTAAAAATAATGGAAATAGGTGGGAAAAGAAAAATCTATATAAATTATTGGAAAAAACAAAAGGGAGGGGGAAGAAACAGAAAGGGGGTGAGGATAGAGGAGAGAGTTCAAGATCTAAAGTTGTTGAATTCAATATTCAGTCTGGAAGGCTGTAAAGTGCCTAGTTGGAAGATGAGGTGCTGTTCCTCCAGTTTGCGTGGAGCTTCACTGGAACAATGCAGCAAGCCAAGGACAGACATGTGGGCAAGAGAGCAGCGTGGAGTGTTAAAATGGCAAGCAACAGGGAGGTTTGGGTCATTCTTGTGGACAGACCGCAGGTGTTCTGCAAAGCAGTCGCCCAGTTTGCGTTTGGTCTCTCCAATGTAGAGGAGACCGCATTGGGAGCAACGAATGCAGTAGACTAAGTTGGGGGAAATGCAAGTGAAATGCTGCTTCACTTGAAAGGAGTGTTTGGGCCCTTGGACGATGAGGAGAGAGGAAGTGAAGGGGCAGGTGTTGCATCTTTTGCGTATACATGGGGAGGTGCCGTAGGTGGGGGTTGGGGGTGATGGAGGAGTGGACCAGGGTGTCCCGGAGGGAACGATCCCTACAGAATGCCGCCGGGGGGGTAAAGGGAAGATGTGTTTGGTGGTGGCATCATGCTGGAGTTGGCGGAAATGGCGGAGGATGATCCTTTGAATGCGGAGGCTGGTGGGGTGATAAGTGAGGACAAGGGGGACCCTATCATGTTTCTGGGAGGGAGGAGAAGGCGTGAGGGCAGATGCACGGGAGATGGGCCAGACACGGTTGAGGGCCCTGACAACCACCTTGGGTGGAAAACCTCGGTTAAGGAAGAAGGAGGACATGTCAGAGGAACTGTTTTTGAAGATAGCATCATCAGAACAGATGCGACGGAGGCGAAGGAACTGAGAGAATGGGATGGAGTCCTTACAGGAAGCGGGGTGTGAGGAGCTGTAGTCGAGGTAGCTGTGGGAGTCGGTAGGCTTGTAATGGATATTGGTTGACAGTCTATCACCAGAAATTGAGACAAAGAGGTCAAGGAAAGGAAGGGAAGTGTCAGAGATGGACCATGTGGAAATGATGGAGGGGTGGAGATTGGAAGCAAAATTATTAATTTTGCTTCCAATCTCCACCCCTCCATCATTTCCACATGGTCCATCTCTGAGACTTCCCTTCCTTTCCTTGACCTCTTTGTCTCAATTTCTGGTGATAGACTGTCAACCAATATCCATTACAAGCCTACCGACTCCCACAGCTACCTCGACTACAGCTCCTCACACCCCGCTTCCTGTAAGGACTCCATCCCATTCTCTCAGTTCCTTCGCCTCTGTCGCATCTGTTCTGATGATGCTACCTTCAAAAACAGTTCCTCTGACATGTCCTCCTTCTTCCTTAACTGAGGTTTTCCACCCAAGGTGGTTGTCAGGGCCCTCAACCGTGTCTGGCCCATCTCCCGTGCATCTGCCCTCACGCCTTCTCCTCCCTCCCAGAAACATGATAGGGTCCCCCTTGTCCTCACTTATCACCCCACCAGCCTCCGCATTCAAAGGATCATCCTCCGCCATTTCCGCCAACTCCAGCATGATGCCACCACCAAACACATCTTCCCTTCACCCCCCCGGCGGCATTCTGTAGGGATCGTTCCCTCCGGGACACCTTGGTCCACTCCTCCATCACCCCCTACTCCTCAACCCCCACCTACGGCACCTCCCCAGGCATACGCAAAAGATGCAACACCTGCCCCTTCACTTGCCCTCTCCTCACCGTCCAAGGGCCCAAACACTCCTTTCAAGTGAAGCAGTATTTCACTTGCATTTCCCCCAACTTAGTCCACTGCATTCGTTGCTCCCAATGTGGTCTCCTCTACATTGGAGAGACCAAACGCAAACTGGGCGACTGCTTTGCAGAACACCTGCGGTCTGTCCGCAAGAATGACCCAAACCTCCCTGTTGCTTGCCATTTTAACACTCCACGCTGCTCTCTTGCCCACATGTCTGTCCTTGGCTTGCTGCGTTGTTCCAGTGAAGCTCCACGCAAACTGGAGGAACAGCACCTCATCTTCCGACTTGGCACTTTACAGCCTTCCAGACTGAATGTTGAATTCAACAACTTTAGATCTTGAACCCTCTCCTCCATCCTCACCCCCTTTCCGTTTCTTCCCCCTCCCTTTTTTTTTCCAATAATGTGTATAGATTTTTCTTTTCCCACCTATTTCCATTATTTTTAAATCTATACCTTTTATGCCCTGTTAGTCTTATTCCACCCCACCCCCAGTAGAGCTGTACCTTGTGTGTCCTGCCATCCATTGTTAATTAGCACATTTATTTAGATAATATCACCACCTTCAACACCTCTCTGTTCTTTTGTCTGTGACATCTTTTGATTATCTGCTCTTATCACTGCTTGCTTGTCCCTACAACTACCCCCGCCCCCACCCACTTCTGTCCCCCCACCACACCGCACCCCCCCCCCCCCACCAGCTTAAACCAGCTTATATTTTACCCCTCTCCTAATTTTACTCAGTTCTGTGGAAGGGTCATGAGGACTCGGAACGTCAACTTTTTTCTTCTCTGCCGATGCTGCCAGACCTGCTGAGTTTTTCCAGGTAATTCTGTTTTTGTTTTGGATTTCCAGCATCCGCAGTTTTTTGTTTTTATCCATCACAATGATATTAGTCTTGAGCCAGTCAACATTTTCCACTCTTACTTCCCAAATGTTGAGAGTATGGTGTTGTAGATGGTGTCTCGAAGTATGTTCTATTGTGCTTCTGCACTCCACATAACCATAGAAAAGTTACAGCACAGAAGGAGGCCATTTGCCCCATCTTTTCCATGCCAGCCTGAGGACACCCAGGTACCCTTTCTAATCCCACCTTCCTGCACCCGGGCCATAGCCCTGCAGCTTACAACACTTAAGGTGCAGATCCAGGTACTTTTTAAAAGAGTTCAGAGTTTCTGCCTCTACCACCAACTTGGGCAGCGAATTCCAGACACCCACTACCCTCTGTGTAAAAAATGTTCTTCCTCATGTCCCCCCTACACCATCTGCCATTTATCTTGAATCTATGTCCCCTGGTTCTAGAATTCTCCACCAAAGGAAACAATTTTATCCTGTCCACTCTATCTAACCCCTCATAATTTTGTACACCTCAATCAAGTCACCTCTCAGCCTTCTTTGTTCTAAGGAAAATAACCCCAACCTATCCAATCTCTCCTCGTAGCTACACTTTCCTAACCCTGGCAACATTCTTGTAAACCTCCTCTGCACTCGCTCTATTATGTCCTTCCTGTAATGTGGTGACCAGAACAGCACGCAATACTTCAGTTGTGGCCTCATCGGTGTTTTATACAATTCCAACATTATATCCTTACTTTTATATTCTATACCTCTGCCAGTGAAGGAGAGCATTCCATATGCCTTCTTTACAATCTTGTCTACTTTATCTGCTGCCTTTAGGAACCTGTGTATTTGTACGCCAAGATCTCTCACTTCCTCTACCCCTCTTAGTATATTCCCATTTATTGTGTAATCCCTGGCTAAAATTCATGTACACAACTTCCACTGCACTACCTTCATCAACTCTTCTTGTCATTTCCTCAAAGAATTCAATCAAATTTGTGAGGCAAGACCTTCCTTTAACAAATCCATGCTGACCATCCCTGACTAGTCCATGCCTTTCCACATGACAGTTAATCCTATCTCTCAGGATTGATTCTACTAATTTGCTCACCACCGATGTAAGACTAACTGGCCTATAATTATTTGGCATCTACTTTGATCCCTTTTTAAACAATGAAACTACGTTTGCATTTCTCCAGTCCTCTGGTACCTCCCCTGTATCTAGTGAAGATTGGAAAATCATCCTCAGAGCATCTGCTATCTCCTCCCTGACTTCCTTCAGCAGCCTCGGAAACAATTCATTTGGCCCTGGTGACATATCGACTTTCAAGGATTTCAACCCTTCGAGTACTTCTTCTCTCTTTTTGACTATCCCATCCAATATCGCGCAGTGTTCCTCCTGGACTGCTATATCTACATCCTCCCTTTCCTTTGTAAACATGGAGACAAAATATTCATTCAAAACCCTTCCCACAGCCTCTGATCTACATACAAGCTTCCATCTTCATCTCTGATAGGTCCCACTTTTTCCTTAACTAACCTTTTAGCATTAATGTATTGGTAAAACATCTTTGGGTTATCTTTAACTGTACTTGCTAATCTTTTTTCATGCCCTCTCTTTGATTTCCTTATTTCATTTTTTACTTTGTCCCTGCACTTCCTATATTCGTCTAGGCTATCTGCAGTACTTAGTTCTTTGCACCTATCGTACGCTTTCTTTTTCTGTTTGATCTTCCCCTGTATTCCTCTAGACAACCAGGGGAGATCTAGATTTGGCAGTACCACTCTTATTTTTGTAGGGGACATGTCTACTTTGTACAATTAGGATCTCGCTTTTTAGTGCTTCTGCACTCTTTTGGGAATGCCAGAGAGCACCTTGTATAATTGAGTCGAGGAACTGTTGGTTTTTATCTGGGCAGGTACTATGGTGGACATTGATACGAGGACGGCATTTCTGCTGTGAATGAAAGATCTCCAAGGGTTGCATCCTAACTCTGGTGCACACCAGGGAGTGATCTGTGTCACAGTCAGCATTGTGATAGCTGTGTATGTTGAGATTGCTGTACAGAGAGTCATGTCTGTTGGTGATCAGATCTAGCTGCTGCCAATGTCCTGATATTGGATGTCTCCAGGACACCTTGTGGCATGGTTCCTTCTGAAAGAAGGTATTAGTTACACAAAAATCATGGTAGCAGCAGAGTTCAAGTAGTCTCTGTCCATTCTCATTTATATTTCCCAACCCATGGTGTCCAAGGCAAGTCTGTGCTTCATGGTCCATGCCCAGTCTTGCGCTGAAATCCTCTAGTATGTAAAGATATTTGTCTGAGGAATTCTGCTAACATTAGTGTCAAGATCCTCATAAAACTGGCCTTTTACATCTGTAGCGGAGCACAGCATTGGAGCATGGATACTCATGAGGATTAACTGGCCGTGCTTGAGTTGAGAAGTGGATGGAGAAAACACGTTCTAAACCATTTCTATCATTGTGAGCAGCGAGTTCTTTACAGCAAAACCTACAGCTTGCTCATGCATTTCCTTTGAACTCTTCCCCTGCCAGATGAACGTGTAATGCTTTTCTTTCAGTGTTCTGATCTTGGTGAGCCTGGTCTCTAGTAGGGAAGCTATGTCAATGTTCAGCCTATTAAGCTCCATGTTGAGCATGGCAATCTTTTGTGTACTATCAACTAGTTGCAAGTCATTTATCAATCCCATGCATGTGACCCTGATGTTCCAGCTTGCTAAGTGCAGAGTTGACAACTTCTTTCTTTTCTTTCTTTTTGGCGCAATGGCTTCCATCCACTTGTTGAGCAGAGATTCTAAGCTCCGAGCACCCATTGAAGCAGACATAGTATGACAGATCAGCACCTTTCCAGTCGGAGGCTGCCCCACCTTGAGATGGGCAGTGGCTGACCAACGAGACAAGATGGTCCCTCCCAACAATGGAGACAGCCATTGTCTCTTTCAATAGCTGTAGCACACATTCTCTACACCAATCGAGTTGGACTGTTAGAGTTCCACTGCAAAACTGGAGTGTCCACTCCAGGGCACAAGGCTAGGTAAAAAGTATGAAGACCCTGGGCTGCCCAAACATCAGGGTCTCCCTTTTGACCTCCCTGGTTAAGTTCAAAGGAATGCAAAGAACTATGTTTGGCATTGGTTTGGTTACAGGAGTTGCTGGAAAGATGACATATTTAGACATCAGTCCGCCTTTGGACTCCATTCCAGATTTTTTTGTCGGAGGTTGCTCCGTTAAGCCTTCAATTCTCCCAAGGTATCCACAAGGCGGTGGAGCTATTTGCCCATGAGTGGGAGTTTGGTTCATGAGTGCCAGGGAGTGTCCACATGCTTGAGAGCCTGCTCACAATATGTCTGAGGGCCAACTCTCCTTTGAGTTCCTCTGAAGCTTTAGTCTGGGATTACAATGGATTCTGTTTCCATGTGTTTCCACGAGGAGGCATTGCTGAAAACTTGTTGATTGAGATTGTGCACTGACGGAGAGACATATGGCTTTCATTTTTCACATTGCTGCAAGCCAGCGATGTAGGCTGTAAATGAGACGCAAGCTAGCACACAAAAGCAGAATGCAGGCTATCTCTTTTCACCCACATACCACATGCATCACATCGACCTGTTGGACACACTTCATATAAATTCCACAAGAGGGCATCTCCCAACAAAGGCAAACAAAAGTAAGAATCACTATACTTCCCATCCACCTCTTTTACCAAGACCTCTAGTGCTGCGTTGGAAAACCTTGGTGTACAGCCTCTTCCATGGTCAATCATTGTTAATTTTCCCACATAACATCATTCAGAATGAATTCAACAACACCAGAAGCTACAAACAAACCTCTCCTTTGACAGTTGTGGCTTTATATAGTGCTCAGCATTAATGGACCCCTGCTGATGTGTGCAACCAATGAACCGCGCAAGCTTCGAACGGTCCACATCCATTGATTGAAACCGAGTAGAGAGGTAGGGAAGAGAGGTAGGTAATGATATGGGAAATGATACTGTGACAGGAAGAAGCAGAGAGCACATGTCTAAGAATAAATTAACAGATAAGGCTAGCAGTTACAAAAATAAAAGGACAAAATTTAAGGCTTTATATCTGAATGCACATAGCGTTTGAAACAGAACAGATGAACTGATAGTGCAAACAGATGAATAAGTACGATCTTATAGCCATTGTAGAGACATGGCTGCAGGATGGCATAGATAGGGTCTTGAATATTGAAGGGTATGTGACATTTAGGAAGGATAGGAAGTTAGGAAAAGGTGGACGGGTGGTTCTATTAATTAAAGATGACATTAGCACAATGGCGAGAGATAACCTAAGTTCAGGAAACCAGGATATAGAAGCGTTTGGTTAGAGATGAGGAACAATAAAGACAAAAAGTCACTTGTGGAGTGGTGTACAGATCCCCTAACAGTAATCACATGGTAGGACAGAAAATCAAAGGAGAAATAGTGGGACCTTGTCAAAAAGCTATGGCGATTCTCATGGGGAATTTTGATCTACATATAGAATGGAATAATTTGATGGGCAAAGGTAGTGTGGATGACGAATTCAAAGAATGTTTTTGGGATAATTTATTTGATCAGCAAGTTCTGGAGCTAACCAGGGAGCAGGCTATAGTAGACCTGGTGTTGTGCAATGGGATAGGATTAATTAATTATCTCATAGTGAAGGTGCCCCTAGGTAGCAGTGATCAGGATGTGATTAAATTTTATATTCAGTTTGAGGGAGAGAAGAGTGGGTCTAAGATTAGTATTTTAAACTTGAATAAGGGCAATTATGATGGCATGAAAGCAAAGCTAGCAAAAGTGAACTGGCAATTTAGGTTAAGGGATAGGTCAATAGAGATGCAGTGGCAGACAAGGGGCTATTTCTGAATAGATACATTCCAATGAGAAAGGAGAATTCCAAGGGGAGGACCCACTATCCATGCTTAACCAAAAAAGTTAAAGGCAGTATCAAGCTGAAAGAAAAAGCACATGATTGTGCAAAGATCGGTGGAAGGTCAAAAGATTGGGAAGAATATAAAAAAAAGCAAAGAGTGACTAAAAGCCTGATGAGGGAAACATTAGAGTACAAGAGAAAGTTAGCTAGAAACATAAAGACAGATAGTAAGAGTTTCTATATATATTTTAAAAAGAAGAGCTTAACAAAGTAAGCATTGGTCCCATAGAAAGTAAGTCTGGGGAGTTAATAATGGAAAATAGGGAGATGGCAGATGAACTAAACAGGTATTTTGCATCAGTCTTCACTATGGAGGATACAAATAACATCCTGGAAATGGCTGTAAGTCAGGGTTTGGAAGGAAGGAACTTACTTGAGTAAATTACAATTGCCAAGGAAATGGTACTTAGCAAATTGCTGCAACTGTGGGTTGACAAATCCCTGGACCCTGATAGATTTCATCCTAGGGTCTTAAAAGAAATAGGTAGTGAGATAGTTGATGTGCTGGTTCTCATTTTCCAACGTTCAGTAGATTCAAGGAAGGCTCCATTGGATTGTAAAATAGCAAATGTAATTCCTTTATTCAAAAAGGGAGACAGAAAGCAAGAAACTATAGGCCAATCAGCTTAACATCTGTCACAGGGAAAAAGTTAGAAGCCATTATTAAAGATGTTATAACAGGGCACTCAGATAAATTCAAGATAATCAGACAAGTCAACATGGTTTGTGAAAGGGAAATCATGTTTAACCAATTTATTGGAGTTCTTTGAAGAAGTAACAGGTGCTGTGGATAAAGGGAATATAATCTTTAGAATGATGAACTTAAACGGAGTTGGTGTATTTGGTGTCTGCTTTCATGCCTTTGGAGACACTGTGTTTAGCAAGTTCCCCTGGCAGTATGAGGCGGATGGTGCTCTAGATCTCCCTGGCCAAGATGGTGTGGCGCTTGTTATAGTGAATGAGTTGCGAAGCTTCGGAGGCAATACGCTCAAAAATGTTGACAACGAAGGAATCATAACACTCATAACCTTGGATGAGATCCTGGTTGAAGGGTGGATCTGGGTCAACACCCTGTACACGTAAATGGAATAGCTTTGCTTGCGAGATTTCCTCCGCTTCTTGCGTGGCTTCTTGGTGACTTTAGTCAGCGACTGCATCGACGCCTTGTGGGGTGCACCACCCTTAGCCATAGCCGCGTCCTCAGGCATTCCACTCGACTTGGACCAACTCAAGGGGATGTACTTAGATTTTCAGAAGGCATTTGATAACGTGCCTCATCAAAGGTTATTGCAGAAAATAAAAGCTCATGGTGTAGAGGGTAACATATTGGCATCGATAAAAGATTGGCTATCTAATAGATAACAGAGAGAAATGTTTCATTTTCTGGTTGTCAGGATGTGACGGGTGGTATGCTACAGTTGCTAAATTTGCTGATGACAAAAAGGTAGGAAGGAAAATAAGCTGTGGAGAGGACATAAGGAGGCTATAAAAGGATGTATGTAGGTCAGGTGAGTGGGAAAACACCTGGCAAATAGAGTATACTGTGGGAAAATGTGAGGTTTTCCATTTTGGCATAACGAATAAAAAAGAAGCATAATATCTATATGGTGAGAGATTGCAGAGCTCTGAGATGTAGAAGGATCTGAGTGTCCTAGTGTATGAATTGCAAAAGGTTAGTATGCAGGTGCTACAGGTAATTAGCAAAGCTAATAGAATGTTATCGTTTATTACAAGGGGAATTGAATACAAGAATAGGGAGGTTATGCTTCAGTTATACAGGGCATTGAGGAGACCATATCTGGGGCAGAATTTTTCATCCCACGGGTAGGCGCACACCTGACCTGAAAGGGAATAAAATAGTACGCGAAGATGTCAGGCGAGCGTTCCGATGTCATCTCGCACTCTCGTGATGTTTCGGTCGGCGGGTGCACGGGAGAGGTGGCAGCACACCCGCCGACAATTAAGTGGCCTATTAAGGCCCTTAAACAAATAATTCATTTGTAGTTTTTGCTGTCCACTCAACAGTTCGGTTGGCGGGCGAGTAGGCCAGGCAGTCTTTGCATTTTTTAACGAAACCTCATCCATGGGCAGGATGAGGTTTCCAACGGTTACTTAAAAAAATAATAAAAATGTTTTAACATCATTTTTAACATGTCCATCTTCATGTGACTGAGCCACATGTGGGGACATATTTTTATCATTTGTAAGTTGTTTATTTTTCATTTTAAAATTCTTCAGCTCCCTGAGGTTGCTCTGTGCCTTCAGGGAGCTTTCAGTGCATGCTCCCCCATGCATGCGCAGACTTCAAGCACTCCTCCAGCCCCAACCCCAGCAGCACTGAGGTTAATTGGCCAGCCAGTATGAAATCGTAGTCGGAGCCTTTATGCCATTTCTCTAGAGTTTCTACGGGAAGCCACAGATGTAGGTTGGGAAACTCCTGACAGAAATGATGGTGTATAGCTGTGGTTCTCAAAATGCAGTCTGCGAACCAATGATGGTCCACGAGGATCCTCCGGGTGGCCCATGGGCTGATCCATAATGAACGTCACTGTTGTGCAACACCATGGCTGTGGCCATATGAGAGAACAGGCTAGAGTGCTCATCCCCACCACTGGACTAACATCATACAATCAGACCATCTCCTGCATGCACGGCATGAATCATCATTAGTGCCAAGCAACAACAATGTAGGTTTATAAACAAGATTTATATCACTGCTGGAACATACAATTGCAAGACCGGCATTTCAGTATGGGCTGAAAACAAAGAGGAACCAGCTGAATGTGGAGCCTGACATGAAGTTCTCCAGCTTGGAACCAGACACAATTGGTATCTCAGCTCTGATTTTTTTTTTTGCAGTGGCAAACAAAAGCAGGCAGGTAGGTTTGATATGTCTTTTACTCTACCTAAGTGGCCTGTGGATGAAAATGTTTGAGAACCAATGGCGTATGGGTATAACCAATCCTTCTAATTTTCTGACCAATTTTACGCTGCTGCTGGAAGTGCCCTCCTGTTTACAGTCAATCATGTTGAGGGCATTGCCACAGGAGGTTCGCTGAGCAACTCCCCAGGCCCAAATATCTTCAGCCTCTTAGCTGAATGTTCCTCTTCCATCAGGTCAGAAATGGAGCTGTTTGATTGTACAGATTACATTTTTGTTAACAGCTCCTCAGATAATAAAAGAACCCATGCCCGCATGCAGCAAAAAACTGAACAATAATCAGGTTTGGGCTAGTAAATGGGAAGCACAAAAAGTGCCAAATTACCAGCTCCACCGAGAGAGCTTTAACATCTTCCCTTGACATTCAATGTAATACCACCACTGAGTCTTGCACTGTGAACATCGCTTGAGGCGGTCATCATTGACTGGAAACTCAATAGGACCAACTATGTAAACTCAAAGAGCAAGTTGAGACTTGGTATTCCACAGTGAGTGACTAACCTCCTGACTCCCCAAAGCCACTTTACCATCTGCAGGACAGAAGTCAGGCATATGATGGAATATGTGTATAGCTTGAAAACTGTAATTTTATGATGGCAAACAAAATTAAAGAAAATAGATTTGACATAGCTCTGCCAAGTTTCTTGTTCACAATATTCAAATATGACAAAACATTAAAAATCTCAATTAACAGCAATTACCATGGTCATTTTAATATTTCAGACTGCAATTTAAAAGAAAAGTTATCATTAATGTAGATGGAATCCTTAGCCTCACACCAACAACTCTTTCCCATCTCACCCAGTTTAAGGTAATGGCATGATTATGGTTAAATCCTAACCTTTCAATAATTATTTTACAGCATATGTGAAGTAAATTTTATGTAAAAGAGTCATAAATAATCAAGTAGGTGCTGTGATAAGACAGGCATCACTGTGTAATTACTGGTTACAAATGTGAAAAGGACACAGGTGCTGGAATCCACAAGGGGGTTGTTGGTATGGACAGCTTCAGAGTACAGTTAACACTGCCTGGCCTAGAGATCTGAACTCACACTGTGTTTGTTATCATGAGTAGGTGGCCCGGGGAATCACATAACAATCTTGGACATACCTCAGACGAAATAACTTGGCTGAATTCAGCTTATAGTTGTTCTCTCATTTACCACCAACTGGTCTCAACCTTTAGTATGGTGACAGGAGATTGCATACTGTGAAAAGTTTCATGTTAGTGCTTAGCTTAAATAATTAGGCTAGAGTTACATGGTGAATAAAGTGCTTTATTGCAGGTGTCATGACTGGGTCTAGGACCTCACTCAATTTTTTTTATAAACATATATAATATAAAATCATGGCTAATTTCTAAAATATTAAAACTGGATAATGACCTTTTAAAATGGCTGGAGTGATGTCTGGCCGTGACCCTCGAACAATAGGAGCTATTTGGCAGTATGCAGAAACTCATGCCCTACTATCTCTGAAGAGACACCAATGACCCCTGTGGGTTACAGAGACCAAATTCAAAGGGAACCATAACAAGGCCATTTGCATTTCAAAACCCAGGCTGACCAATCGGAGATGACAAGTCTGCTACGACAAAGAACCCTGCAACTTTCCTTTCAAATTCTTAATGGTTGGAACATTAACAACCTCAGGAACCCAGACAAAAGGATATACACCCTTTATCCAAGCCAAAGTGGAGAGGTGGGAGTCATGTGACATGAACCCCCCACTCCCCGCCCCCAGCTGGTAGAACCTGTAATATTACCTTGCGGAGCTGTAAAGCACAGTCTGCCATCTTTCCATCCATCCATCCAGCAGCAGCACAGAAAAGGGACTCTGTCCAGGTTTGAATGCCTGGCCCTACTGTCGCAACTCACTGGGGATAGTGCACTGTAATATCAATCTCCACTGTTCCCCGAGGTGCAACAAATGTGAAAAGTTTGAACAAACCACCAGATTGCCCCAATTCTACCTAACTCTTTAATTTAGGTTAACAGAGTTTTGTAAACTTAATAAGTAAATAACTATTTATTGAACAACCTGTCATTAATCAGTGGCAAAAGAAAGAAATATGAACTGCTAATTTATAACACTATAACTTAAATTCTACCCCATTCTTAAATCCCTACACACACACACACCCACATAAGACACACAAGTCATGGATAGCACCAATCTGCAGTACAGGGTTCGATGGCACAATTTTAATCGATATCTTCCAAATTCCTTTCAGTTCTTGTAAATGACACGGGGTGATCTCCCAGCACTTTCAGTATTTAGTTCACTGGTTGAGAACTTGCTTTCCAATGTCTCCAACAGTGGTTTCCCCTTTTTTCCTTTTTACAGCGGTTTCCTCAGAGAGAGAACAGGTTGCAGAGATATGAGGAAAAGAGATTTTATATGTTTACTCTTTGCAGGCCAGGAGCTTTCTGCTACATTGCTACTACACAAAACCCTGCTCACCTGGTCAAGAGCCAATTGAAATGCTGTTGTTAGCAGCTCCCTTGGTCCAGCACTCCTTTCTGGCAACAACCTGTCTCTTGGCACACTTTGTTCCATCCTGTTCCAGTGGATGAGACTTTCAAACTTCAGCCATTGTAATTTTATCCACAGTTTACCAGAAAATAAAAAGATACGTTCTTTGCAACAGTCCAACAGAAATAATAAGATATGTTCCTTACATGCCTCCACCCTTAAAAGTAATGAAATGCCCTTTCAAAATGCGTTTCATCACAAGGTATGTGACACATTGACAACAAAACACAAGACTTACTTCCATTCATCCTTATACAATCTTATCCCTTTTCTTATCCCTTTAACCTGTTTTAGTATTTTACACCCGGGACAATGAGCCTGAAATCACATTATCCTTGCCGGCAATGTGAACAATCTTTACGTTGAATAGCTGAAACAACAGACTCCATCTAAACAGTCTCGCAATTTGAGTTTTAAACTTTTAAAAGAACACCAATGGTTTATGATCAGTATAGATTAATGTTTCTCTGTTATTGTGTTGGACATCAACTTCAAAGTGTTGAAGAGACAACAACAGTGCTCGAGTTTCTTTTTCTACTGTAGAGTACTTCCTCTGATATTGGTTTAGTTTCTTGGAAAAATACCCCACTGGCTTCTCTATCCCTAATTTATCATCTTGTAATACAACTGCTCCTACCCCCAAGTCACTAGCATCAATTGCCATTTTAAAACGTTTGGTAAAGTCAGGGGCAGCCAACACCGGTTCATTTATTAAGATTGCCTTCAGTTTTCAAAGGCTGCTTGGCATTCTGCTGACCATATCACTTTTACCTGTTTTCTTAACAAATTGGTGAGAAGTACAGCTATTGTGTTGAAGTTAGGCACAAACTTCCTATAAAACCCACATATTCCCAAAAACCTCATGATTTCTCATTTAGTTTTAGGAATGGGGATTCTATTAGAGCATTCACTTTTGCTGTTCTTGGCACCACTTGCCCGTGTACTACAATGTAACCTACATAAGTTACCCTTGCTTTTGCAAATTCGCTTTTGGCCAGATTTATGACTAAGCCAGCCAACTGCAATTGCTTAAAGAGGTCCTCTAATTGCTTTATGTGTTCTTCCCATGTGTTACTATATATTACAACATCGTCTAAATAAACCACACAGTTAGGTACTTCAGCTACGACTTGATTCATAAGCCTCTGAAATGTAGCTGGGGCATTTTTAAATGCAAATGACATGACTCAACATTGATGCAATCCACTTGGTGTAACAAAGGTGGATATTTCTTTAGCCCTTGGTGTTAATGGTACTTGCCAGCACCCCTTCAATAGATCAATTTTAGGAAGAAATGAGGCACTGCCAACCATATTGATGCAATCTTCTAACAGAGGAATTGGGTACAAATCTGTCCTCATTGCTACATTCACTTTCCTATAGTCTATACAAAAATCTAATGGATCCATCCAGCTTAGGAACCAATACTACCAGTGAACTCCAGCCACTTTGGCTAGGCTCAATCAATTGATTGTCCAGCATATATAGGATCTGTTTGTTTTTCTGGGCTCAACCAATAATGATCTTGTTTTATTAGCACTGAGTCTTCTACGTCCACATCATGTTTAACTAACAGTACACCCAGGTGTATTCCTACAAATTCCCTTATACTTCCTAAGTAACCTTATTGGATCTTCCCTTAGTCCTTCCTCTAAATATGAGAACACAGTGTCTAATTGTCCCAGTATTGTTGTATTGGCTAGACGAATTGTAGGATTTTCGCTTTGGGCACTGTCTACTTCTCCTTCTACCTTGCCCTTACTGTCTCTGTCATCTTCCACTGCTCCCACCTGGTGCACTTGCTCTGTCTTATCTTCCCTGCGATGATATTGCATCAATATGTTTATGTGACATAACCGTTTCTTCCTACGCTCAGGAGTATCTATCAGATAAGTCACTTTATTAACTCTCCTCACTATCTTGTAAGGGCCACTGAATTACACTTTCAGGGGTTCACCCCTGCAATGGTAATAATGCCAACAGTTCATCTCCTAATTGGAACTTTCTAGTTGTAGTATGTTTGTCTGCCCATTCTTTCATTTTGGCTTGGGAATTTTTTAACCGCTTGCGTGCTACTTTACATGCTCCTATGAGTCTTTCTAGAAACTTGGGCACATACCCAACATGGAGGATTTGTCTTTCTGCTTTAGGAACTTTTTCTTAATCACTTTTAATGGACCTTTTATTTCATGACCATAGATCAATTCAAATGGACTAAATCTAGTAAATTAATTCAGAGAATCTCTGGTAGTAACTAATAAGAAATCTAATTGTTTGCTCCAATCCTTGGGTATTCATAGCAATAGACCTTAATTATGGTTTTGAGAGTCTGATGGTATCTCTCTGAAGCTCCCTGTGTCTGTGGGTGATAGGTGTTAGACTTTAGTTGTTTGATACCCAAATTGCTGATTATGTACTGGAAAATTTTAGACATGAAGTTAGAGTCTTGGTTAGATTGTATTTCAATTAGTAGGCCGTAATGATTGAAAAACTGAGTTAACTTTTCCACTGCCACCTTAGCTGTAATTGTCCTCAAAGGAATAGCTTCTGGAAATCGGGTTGTCATATCCATGATTGTAAGGATGTACTGATATCCTGCATTCATTTTGAGTAATGGTCATACACAATCTTCTAATACCCGACTGAATAGTTCTTCAAAAACTGGTATGGTATTAAAAGTGCTGGTTTAATTACATGTTGGAGTTTACCTACTACCTGACATGTATGACACATTTTACAAAATTGCACTACTTTCTTATGGAGTCTTGGTCAGGTAAAATGCCTGTCTATCGATGCTTGGGTTTTTCATATTCCTATATATCCTGCCATAGGGATTTCCACAATCTGATGAGCAACCATCCATTCCTCATCTGCAGCCTGTGAGGGTGTCTCCGCTTCCTCATTAAAACTCCGTTTTTAATGGAATAGTACTCTGGAACTCCTTCCGCCACAGCTTCAGTGTAAGCTGACTGTGCTAGCTTGTTTAACTCTGAATCTGCTTTCTGAGCCTCAATTAATGAAAACACTTCCTTTGGATTATCCTCATCCTTAAAGAAAGCTTTGGCTACTCTAACATCTGCTTGTTGCATTACTTTGACCTCAGGTGATGGACTTTGTTGAGCCATTGCTCTGGTCATCTCACACAATAGAAAAATACCAGGAACCTATTCTTGTAACTGTTCTGTCTCTTTAGCCTCTATCGGACTTTCCGTAATTGTGGGTGAAGCTATAACCTTCATTCCTGCCAAATCATTCCCCAGGAGGAAATCGACTCCATCCACAAGTTATCTCTTAACTACTCCTACAACCACTGATCCAGACAAAAAATTACACTCCAATTACACTTTG
Source organism: Carcharodon carcharias (assembly GCF_017639515.1). Lineage (NCBI taxonomy): Eukaryota > Metazoa > Chordata > Chondrichthyes > Lamniformes > Lamnidae > Carcharodon > Carcharodon carcharias. Next base: position 60,694,103 of record NC_054486.1, read on the forward strand.
TACAGTGGAACTGGGATATACTCTCCACTCATCCCGTTTACCAATACTTTAACTTTCATTGAACTCTCTGGAGGGAAAACTAGGTCCTCCTCCAGCAAAAGAGTTTGAGTAGCTCCTATGTCCCTTAATGTAGTTATGGGTTTAGCTGCACCATTTGATGAAAAAGGGGTTATCTTTCTTTTAGACGAAAACCTTTTATATCTCTCACCCACCTTATTCACTTCACCTGCATTCACAGCAGTGTTTACCTCCAGACCCTTATTTTTAGTTAAAGCTACAATTTCATCCATGGCATTTTCTTTTTGAGATCCCTTATCGGACTCACTCTTACAAACTCCAATAAGTCCCATGGGCTTCCCTCACAACTTCCAGCATTCTGAACGATGTGTCCCACTTTATTACAATGGAAACACTTAGACCTTCAAGTTTAATCTCCACCTTCAGTACCTTCCTTCCTAATCTGGGGAGGAGGTCTCAAGATATTCCTAGATTTCCATCCTTTACCCTGGCTACTTGCCTTCCTTTCACTTTCCCACTTTCTATCTTTTTCAAATTTATGGGGGTGATGGAAAAAAGGTTTAGTTTTAAGGATCAGCTCATAATTGTCAACCATTACTGCTGCCTGTCTAGCAGTTGCAACCCTTTGGTCTTCAACATGGGCTCTTATTGCAGAGGGTAGGGAGTTTTTAAGTTCCTCCAAGAAAATGGTCTCTCTGAGAACTTTATAGATAGTTTCAACTCCTAATACTCGTATCCACCTGTCAAAACTACTTTGCTTAACTCTTTCAAAATCAATGTAAATTTGCCAGGCTGTTTCCTTAAATTTCAAAACTATTATCTGTATGCTTCAGGGACCAACTCATATGCACTCAAAATGGCCTTTTTCACTACATCATAATCCTTAGAAATCTGCTCTGACAGTGAAGCATATATTTCCTGTGTTCCTGTCAATTTGCTCTGCATGAGCAACGTCCAGTTTTCCTTTGGCCTGTTCAGCCAGTTCAGTTTAGCTATCTTCTCAAAGGAAATAAAGAATGCTTCAACATCCCTTTCCTCAAATTTTGGAAGAGCTAGTACAAAGTTAAACATCTCCCCACTGGATTCTAATCTGGAAATAATTCCTGCCTCACTTATTGGTGTCTCTCTTTTGATGGTCAGCATTATAAACTGGAATTTTTTTCTCTCTTTCTCTTTCCTCCTTTTCTAACTTCACCATTTCTAACTCCCTTTGACATGCCCTTTCCCTTTCCTTTTCTGCCTGTTCCCTTTGGAATGCCCTTTCTGCCTGTTCCCTTTGGAATGCTCTCTCTCTTTCCTTTTCTTTATCTGCACTTTCTTTTTCTGCTGCCTCTAGTTCCAGTTTTATTTTACAACTGATTTTGAGCCCATGCCAATGAACCACCCCTTGGAGAACTAGGTCTCTTGGGTACTCCTTCCAATTTCAAATGCCTTGCCATCTCTTTGATTAGCTCTGCCTTCCTAGCTTTGGCAAGCAATCCTCCTCTTAATTTACTTGCCAATTTGATTAACCTGGCTTTTGGATCCCTTGTAAAATCGTCATGGACAACTTTTCCACTTGCAGGAAAGCTTTAGTGGTTTCCAGTGCCATCTTATTTTTGACAGTACAAACCTATTGTTTCCTTTTAGCTTTTATTAGTTACTAAATCTATAACCAAATCATCATTGTCTTTTGTTCCAGATGATCCCCCAAACGTTGTCACGACTCACTGGGGATAGTGCACTGTAAAATCAAGCCCCACTATTCCTGAGCTGCGGAAAGTGTGACCAAACCACCAAATTGCCCCAATTCTACCTAACCATTTAATTTAAATTAACAAAATATGAGCACCAGGTTTGTAAACTTAATAAGTAAATAACTGTTTATTGAACAAACTGTCATTAACCAGTGGCAAAAGAAAGAAATATGAACTGCTAATTTCTAACTCTATAACTTAACACATAAGACACACAAATTATGGATTTTAAGGGTGGGATAAAACAGTTCAATAGCACCAATCCAGAGTACAGGATTCGATGGGTTGATTTTGATCGATGTTTTCCAAATTCCTTTCAGTTCTTGTTGATGATAAGAGGAGGTCATCCAGCACTTTCAGTATTTAGTTCAATGGTTGAGAACTTGCTTTCCAATGTCTCCAACAGTGGTCTTCCCCTTTTCCTTTTTACAGGGGTTCCTCAGAGAGAGAACAGGTTGTAGAGATATGAGGAAAGGAGATTTTAGATGTTTTCTCTTTGCTACCACACAAAACCCTGGCTAGGAGCCAATTAAGATGCTGTTGTTAGGCAGCTCCCTTGGTCCAGGACTCTTTTCTGGTACCAACCTGTCTTTCGAGGCACACTCTGTTCCAGGACTGCAACACTGTGTATATATATCTCATCCTGTTCCATTGGGCATGACTTTTAAATTGCCGCCATTGTAATTTTATCCACAGTCCAACAGAAAATAAAAAGATATATTCCTACACTACCTACAATGTTCCTACTGGAACCTCTGAACTTCTGTACCATCACCTACAATACTGATTCCTCTCCATGCGCCTATCTCATCATGAAAGTAAATTCTCTACTGGAAAACTGAATTATCGAGCATCAGTTCAGCCTGCTGGCCTCTGTGAAGGAATATACCATTGAACTTTGATATTGGACTCTGGACGTATGTGAAATAATAATTCTTTATTCTGTGTTCTTTGCCCTGTAAATCTTTTTTTCTCTATCCCCGTCTTTTATTGTATGAGTGAAAAGGGGGCTATGTTGCGACCCTCCTGCCATGTTTGACTGTGTGCAAATAAACTAACCCTCTGAGTTTACCCTGTCTGAAGTTTGCTGTGGGATTAACAGTAGAAGTTGGATCACAGCAAAACTGAGGGGTTGGGAAAATACGCCACTGCTTATAAAGGGGGAAATTGAAATTAAAAAACTTTTCTATTTACAGATGGGTTCTGAAAGGAGAAATCAGGGCTGTTTAAATTAACCACACCCACCCCCACTTCCTGTCCCTCTCCCTCGACCCCACTTTTATCCATAACACTGACACAGGGTTGGTTATAGCACCCTAACTAACACTGCCTATTTCCACCTCCATAACATTGCCTCACTTGGCTCCTGGCTCAGTTCATCTGCTGCTGATACCTCCATCCATGCCCTGGGCTTGATTATTCCAGTTATTAGGACATTTTGCTGTATAAATGCAAGTTGTTATTGTTGTAAATCAAATATCAGAAAGAATTGATGAAAGGTCATCAACCTGAAACATTAACTCTGCTTTTTCCTCAACAGATGCTGTCTGACTTGCTGAGTGTTTCCAGCATTTTCTATTTTTATATCATAAAAAGTTCTTCATATAAAGTGTGATAAATGACTGGACTAATCACCTGTAGTAGAAACACACAGTAGTAATTTCCATGAAGGTTGACCCCAACTCCGAAATGTAACTTTGGAGAGATGAAGGCAAGTTGTAACTTTTGACAATAGCAGTACATGAGTGTCAGTGGATTGGCTGCCTGTCATACTCCTCACCCAATGTTTCTTTTCATTGACTTCGGTGGAATAGAACTTTGGGGATTCCTTATCACTGGTGGCCAATCAACTATTGCTCATTTCTTGTCACTCTGAGAGTTAAAATCAGTCCTATAGTCTAAATGTTATCAATGTTGGAGATGCACTTGGATGGTTAGATGGGAAGTGGAGTATTGGAAGGATGAGCTTTGGCTAACTTAATGGCCTTTCCTCCTCCTTGATGCATTTCTGTTCTAATAACTCAGATACAGCCCCAGTCATGTTACCAATGTTCATTATTTCCTTCCATTAATATTGTTTCCCTAAGGTGTGGAAGCGTGAAGTTTTGTGACAGAACACAGTGTTTCTAGCTACAGTTCAGATAATTAAAGGATATTACTTTCTATTTGGGTCAAAAATAAAATATACATTTGCAAGTCTCTTTTGCATCTGAAAATTTCTGTTTGATTGGAGCAGGGATATACGTGAAAATTACATTGCTATGTTGAATTTTACAGCCTAACAAGCCTCTACTGTCCATGAGCTTCCTCCTACCTTACTTAATTTCACCATTATCAACATACCCTACTATTCCTTTCTCCCTAATGTACTTAGCTAGTTTCCCCTTAAATGCACCTGTTCTAATTGCCTCAACCACTCCATGGGGTAATGAGTTCCACACTGTCTCCACACATGAAAACAGAAGAATACACTCCATTGATGGACTGTGTTTTGCTAGTAAATAATTGAGTCATACAGATTACAAAGATCTCAGGTTAAGTCCTCGTTCTGTGCTAAATCATTTGATCGCAGCAGTGATGCCAGCAGGGAACAATGCAACTCTCCTCTGCTTTCCCAGGTTAGGAGGAGAAAATCAGCAAAACGTCCTGCTCTTGTCCAACAACTCCAACAAGTTTAGATGTTGAGGGAGGAAAGGATTGAGCTTGGCTGTGATGACCACTGCAGTTGAATAGGCTGGCAAGGTTCACATTTGAAGAATTGGCACTTTGGTAAGATACCTGAGATTCAGCCCCTGTAAGGAATCAGCACCTTCAGAAGAGGGGTGAAGTGGATGGATTTCATACCATGAGTTACCTGAGGTCTAAGGAAGGTACTCTTTGCAATAAGTTCAGCAACAAGATGATACAGGTCACATTATAGGGAAAAGAGAAAGGAGTAGAATGCTAAAGGACCCGCAGCCCAGTATTGCTTAACTCAATTCAAGAGTGGGAACACTTCCACCCTGGTCTTAAAATATTTCCAAAACGATCCAGGCACTTTTGAAAAAGCAGTGAAAATGTAGCTTTACTAATTTCTATTATACACTGTAATAATATTCTGTTAAAGCACTGCTGAAGTTCCGTTCACCATAGCCATTATGCTCAATTCTTTTCCTTTTGGGTTAATATACATCTTTATTTGAACCTAATCCTCATCTAATAAAATATAGGACTTGTTGAATACTGTAATTTTAACTATGCTTTGATTTTCTGATGTGACATATTCATGGCATTTTATTGATTTTCAAATCTATTTAAGGAGCATGTAAGGATGTCTTGTGGTGCAATAGTGGTGTCCCTACCTCTGGGCCAGAAGCTCCAGGTTCAAGTCTTCCCACTTCAGAACTTGATGGCCATGGAAGGTGCATTCGTAACATGGCCAAACAGGTTGATTATCAGCCTCTAAATCCTTCCAATACGCCTGATGGCAGGCGGTAAAAGCAGGAGAGTTCCTGGTCAGCCAAACTGCAGAAGGCAATGGCAAATCACTGCAATACTCTGCCACCCATAACGATGGACCAATCAAATGGAAGTCCATGATCATCAATGCGCTCTTAGGGCATGGAGGAAGAAGAAGCATTCTCTCTGACTAGAGAGAAGCAAATTAATTGAGCACATTGTTCTGTGAGGATTGCAGGCTGCTCTATGGGTGCAGAAAGCCATTGACTGCACATGCATCGCTTTGCACATGTTGCATGTCAATTCTGAGATATATTGCAATGGGATGGGCTACCACTCTGCCAGTATCCAGTTGGTGTGCAACCATCCTCGGTACATCATGCAGGTGAGTGGAGAAGTCGCAATGTCTTCATTCTGTGGCAGTCCGCTGTAACATCTTAATTAAACCACTATGACACAAAAATAGGTGGGAAGCCAAGTGGTCAGGATGTCACAATGAGTCTACAGAGGGATATAGACAGGTTAAGTGAGTGGGCAACAACTTGGCAGATGGAATGTATTGTGGGAAAATGTGATGTTAAGCACTTTGGCAGGAAGATTAGAGAGCTGAATATTATTTAAATGGAGAAAGACTGCAGAAAACTGCAGCCCAGAGGGATTTAGGGTACTTGTGAATGACCCCCAGAAAGCTAGCATACAAGTTCAACAGGTAATAGGGAAGGCAAATGGAATGTTGGTCTTTATTTCGAAGGGAATGGAGTATAAAAATAGAGAAGTCTTGCTAATACTATACAAGGCACTAGTTAGACCACACCTAGAATATTGTGAATAGTTTTGATCTCCTTATCTAAGGAAAGATGTATTGGCATTGGAGGCAGTCCAGAGAAGGTTCACTAGGTTGATCATGGGCATGGAGAGATTTTCTTATAAGGAGAGGTTGAGTAGGTTGAGCATGTACTCATTGGAGTAAAGAAGAATGAGAGGTGACCTTATTGAATCATATAAGATTCTTAGGGGGCTTGACAGGGTAGATGCTGAGAGATTGTTTTTCCTTGTGGGAAAGCCTTGGACCAGCGGGCTTAATGTCAGAGTAAGGGGTCACCCATTTAAAAAAGAGATAAGGAGGATTTTCTTCTCTGAGTGTAGTCAATCTGTGGAATTCTTTACCAAAGAGGGCTGTAGAGGCTGGGTCATTAGGTATATTCAAGGCTGAGATAGACAGATTTTTAATCAGTAAGGGAATCAAGGGTTATGGGAAAAAGACAGGAAAGTGGAGTTGAAGATTATCAGATCAGCCATGATCTCGTTGGAAAATATTTTCCCCCCCGTTGGGGAGAAGAGCGGGCGCAAGCAGGCGGGCTCCCGATTGGTGGCCCCAGTTGGGGGCGTGCCGCCATTTTACGTGGGCAGGCCAATTAAGGCATGGGCATGATGTCTGCCAGGAAGCGCTATGCGCTCCCTATGCAGGTGGGGGGGACTCCCTCAGCTGGGAATGCGCTTTTTCGAGTATGCGTGCAAAAGAGTGCACAGATCTCCCTGAGTCTAGGTGCTGCCTTAGGGAGATCAGCTCTGTTTTGAAACTTTTAATGAAGGAGTTAAGAAATTTTCCCTGCCATGTCCCCTCATGTGACACTGTCACATGAGTTGGGACATGTCCATAACTTTTATTGCAACCCTTCATTAAAATTTAAAAACCCTCATGAAGCCTCATCTTGCCAGTGGATGAGGTTTCATATTTTTTCACAAGCCCGCCTGGGATCCTGGCCTGCCTGCCAACCTTAAGGTTGGACGGACGGGTCCATTAATAAGCTGAGTTAATAGGCCATTGACAGGTCAGTGGGCACGCCCGCTGACTTGAAAATATAAATTACGCAGGGTGATGTCGGGAGTTCCACCTGATGTCACCCACGTCATTTTACGCGTCGGTGTGCGGGTCCTGCCCCCCGCCGCCGATGGAAAAATTCTGCCAATTGAATAGCAAAGCAAACTCGATGGGCCAAATGGTCTACTTTTGCTCTTATATCTTATGGGCTTATGGTCAGAGTAGCCACAAAGGCTATCAGCTGACCACATGGTTCATGACTCCAGTGCCCAACATAACACATGTGGACAAAATACATATAATGAAAACCATGCTGCTACATGAAATATGATAGACCATTGAGGTTTTTAATCATAGCTCTAGTGGAGCCTTGCGATACCCAACAGAGTGTCAATAATTGTGGTGGTCTGCTGCATGTTGCACAACCCTCCCACCATGAGGACACACCCCTTGCCAGGAGGAGAAGGAAGGAAGAAGGTAAACAACACATGCCCTCTCTGACTAGGTTGACTATGATCTGATTCACCAACAGTCCCATACCTTACTTTCCCTCTTTTACTGACTGTCACGGTGTCTTCTTAGCTTTAATCCTAACATTTAATCAATTATCCAATTTTGTAGTCCTGGTGCTTCTCCTGCTTCCGGCTCCTTATCCCAAACCCCCTCCCCCACCAACCTCAATTCTAGTAAAATCTACTTCAAATGATAATGGTGAACAAAATGAGGGAGCTTATTTTTTACACAATACTTTGCACCAATACTTTATACTCATAAGAAGCCCCCAACACTCAGGCATTTAATGTGATCAGGCAAATTCTGAAACTCTGGGCAGAATTCTCCAGTCCCCACTGCAGCAGATTTAATGACGGGTGGGAGGAAGACAATTTGGCGGGAGTTGAAAAAGCAGTTTCCAGCTGGTGTGAAATGACAGTGGGATCTTGTGCTGCTGCCCACCATGTCGGGTCACCTTTCCTGCCAGAGGCTGGTGTGAAACCGATCTGCAAGCCATTAATGGGGCGCAGATGAAAACCCGACAGGAATCGACCAACACCACCAGCAAACCCCCAGTCCGCCACACCCCCTGATCATCTGCACTGCAAGCAGGAAATCACGCTGGTCCAGAACTTGTCTGGATCAACATGGTTTGAAATGTCAGCACTTACCTGAAGGAGGCTTGGGGCAGCCTGCAGAGTTTGGAAGAGAAGATGGAGGACTCCAGCAACCAGCCCGTGGAACACCAAGTGCAGCAGTGGGTGGGTGGAGCATCCACCATGTGGATTTTCGAGCTGCAGCAGTTTCCAGAAGGTCAATCTTCAAGCTGCTGCTTCTCCCAAGAGGTGGATCTTTATGCTACAGGTGGACGGCTGCAGGAGGCACTGTTGGGCAGCGATGGCCTGTGCTGAGAGTGGGACAAGGGGGTGGGAATTAAACTGGGAGGAGAGGTAATGCATTCCTCCATGTTGGAGGCAGCACATGCAATGACTCGCTATCTCCTCTTTCATTTGCAGAGGATTAAAGATGATTGTTCTGCTTCATCGTTCCCACAAAGCAGGAAGAGGGCAAGGCCCAAAACAGACAAAGCCCCATCTAGCACTCAGACAAGCCCAGAAAGGACGTAGGACATTGAGGAGGAAGAAAGTGCACCTGTAGAGGCATCACAGTAGCCACCTGTACCCTCATCCTCCACCAGCTCAGAGACACGCACCTCGGTGGGTATTAGATCTAGTTTAGGAAGGCTTTTACACTCTGGTGGTCACTGCATGGAAACATGCTTGCATCAGGAGGAAGCAGGGTCAGCTAAGCTCACCAACGCTTGCATCTGTGACGTCCAAGCCAGATGAGGCACCTCTGGAATTGGTTGCCTCAAGGGGCTGATGAGGCACCTGCAGAGTAGATAAATTGCAATGGGACTATGAGTTCCAATTGAGGCCCACGTCCCCTCTACCATTCAGTGAGGTGAGTGTGAGCAGTTGAGGTTTCCCTTACCCTGGTGGAGCAGATGAGGTCATTCATCTGCTTCCTGCCCTGCTGGGCAGTCCTCTGATACAAATCTTGGGCACTGACTGCCCTGGAGATGTGGTAAAGTGGAGTGCTATGTACTTTTAAGAGAATGTAGTTGATTAACCACTTGACTGTATTGACCAATCACTATACATTGCAGGCTACTTTGGTGACTGTAAGTCTAGAGCTGGAGGTGTTTGAAGAAGCACACGATGTGTTAATGCTCTGTTCTTAGTTCCCATAAACCACCAGTGTTTGTTCAGCCAGTTGGTCTCTCTACTGTCTTTATATCAAGGGTGTGACTCGAAAATCATGCTATTCAAAAGTGATTGCTATCCGAAACTAATCTAGGCTTTAGTAAGGCATTAGAATTGGCAACAGCTATGGAGAGCGCTGTTAGAGACTTGGAGGCAAAAAAGATACACAAAATGGCGCCATCCATTTTGTAGGGTGGGAGACCGGTAACAAAAGGAATAAAAACATCGGACTCCACAGAAAAGTGGGAAACGCCCACTATGTATAGACCATTGAAGAACAACAAGACTACAGTGAAAACCCACAACATTAATAAGAGAAATGCATCAGGGCAGTCTGCAGGCGATCGACAATTCAGAAATATTGAATGCTTTTTCTGGCACCGCAATGGTCACATAATGTGGCACTATAAAGCTAGGCTGAGATAGCATTTTAAAAACAAAGGTAAACATCATGAAATCTGTCTCGGTGAAGAACCAGAGGAAGCAGAATCTGACATCTATTCATTATACAACCTGAAAGTGGGTAGAACTGAGCCAATCCAGGTAATCATTAGAGTCAATGAACAACCCATCAAGATGGAGGTTGATACCGGGGCATCAATGTCTGTCATAGGAGAACATACGTTCAAATACTTGAATAAAGGATTCTATCCTTTAAGTTTGTAAGAATCGGGCACTAAATTAAAAACATATACGGGCAAAAAAATAAAAGTGAAAGGGATATGTCAAGTCCTGGTGCAGTATGGGGATCAGTTAATTGGATGCAACTGGCTCAAAAAGATTAAATTGCAATGGGCTGAGATTTTTCAAATCAGAATGAGAGACTTACAGGAATTGTTACAAAAGTATGCTTCCATTTTCAGTGATGAGCTAGGAAGGATTCGTGGGCCAGAATCCACGTAGACCCTAACGTAACCCCCAGACTTATCAGAGCCAGACCAATCCCTTATTCTGTACGGGACAAGGCTGAGACCAAACTAAACAGGCTGGAAAAGTTGAGTACCTTACAACTAGTGCAATTTTCAAAGTGGGGAGCACCCAGCACTCATACTGAAACCAGACCAAAGTGTTCGCTTATGCGGTGACTATAAGCTACCTGTAAACAGGGTGGCCAAACTTGATAGACACCTGATACCAAAAACTAATGAATTAAATAGAAATTGGTAGGGGACATCACATATTCAAAACGCAACATGAGCCACACCTACCAGCAGGTGGAGTTGGAAAAGGGCTCGAGGGAATTCATAACCATCAATACACATCAAGGATTGTATCAATATACTCAACTACCCTTTGGGGTCTCATCGGCGTGTGCTATTTTCCAAAGCACCATGGAAAATCTGCTTCAGGGACTGTCCCATGATGCCTTAGTCACTGGACTAACTGACGAAGAACACTTGGGCTAATTTGGAGGAGGTGCTGAATCGCTTCTCACAAGTGGGGGTATGCTTGAAATGAGAAAAATGTATTTTCCAAACCAAAGAGGCAGTTTACTTATGCCATAAGGTCAACACGCAGGGCCTGCATCCTGTGGAAGAAAAGGTCAAGGCTACTAGCAAGGCGTCTGCACTGAGAAACACTATAGAACTAAAGGCTTTCTTAGGCATAATAAACTACTATGGCTGATTTCTCCCAAATCTATCAATCATACTAGCTCCATTACATGTATTGCTTAAGAAAAACCATAAATAGATTTGGCAAGCTCTGCACCAGGATGTGTTCCTGAAAGTAAAGCAATTGTTAAGATCATTGGCCCTACTGGTCCACTTTGACCCAAAGAAAGAATTGATTTTAACTTGCAACCCATCCCATTATGGAGTAGGGGCTGTATTTTCACATTGCATGGCGGATGGCTCCAAACGACCCATTGGTTATACATCTCACACAGTCAGTGCTGCAGAGCGACAATATTCTCAAATTGAGAAGGAGGGCCTGTCTTTTGTGTTTGGCATCGAGAAATTCCATCAATACCTTCACGGTTGCCATTTTCACATTCTATCTGACCACAAGCCTTTGCTGGGATTGTTTGGGGAGGATAAGGTGATACCCTCCATTGCATCTGCTCGCATCCAGATGCGGGCACTGATGTTGGCAGTTTACAAATACACTTTTATTCACCAATCGGGAAGCCAGATTGCACATGAGCCGCCTCCCCCTGCCAGATAACAACATGCAGGTTCCAATTCCCCAGGAACTTGTCTTATTACTAAATTTTTGAATTCCTCCCCTGTCCAGGCCAGAGGTTGATCACATGAAACCCTATTTCAATCACAGATATGAGCTCACCTGCCAGGATGGCAAATTGCTCTGGGGAGCAAAGGTTATCATGACCCTGAGAGGGTGGAAGCCCTTCCTGGCCAAATTATATAGTGCTCACCCTGACATTAGTATTGTACCCCTGGGAATGGCTGGGACGGCCATGGGTATGCCTCCATGTCACCTACATGGGGCCCTCCTTGGGCACGATGTTCCTTTTACTAATAGATGCCCGCTCCAAGTGGATGAGTGTCTATGATGTCTGGTCAACCATGTCTGCTGCTGCCATGGACCATATACAACAGAGTTTTGCAGTGCACGGGTTACCAGAGGTGCTTGCATCAGAAAACGGGACTGCATTTACTAGTGGAGAATTCCACAGGCTTACAAACCTCAGTGGAATAACTCATATCAAAACCTTGCCTTACCACCCAGCCTCTAATGGTTTGGCCAAGCTGGCAGTCCAAACCTTTAAGTGCTGGATGAAAAAGCTGGACGGGCATTCCATCAGCATCACGTTATCATGGTTCCTGTTTGCGTACCGGACGACACCACACGCGACCACCGGTATTGCCCCCACTGAATTACTAATGAAGAGATGTCTCTGCTGCACCCATCTAACTTTTGCCAGGCTGAATTTAGCGGGGAGGGTGGAGAGAAGCCAAGAGACCCAGGAGACTAGACATGATAGCCGTAATCATGAAAGAAATTTCACAGTGGGAGACACAGTTCTCGCGAAGAACTTTGGAGATGGGCCCAATTGGCTATTAGGTGAAGTGAGTGCAGTGACAGGACATCTCTCCTATAATGTATCGGTAAACGATGGAATAATTAGACGACACTTGGATCATCTTCAGACAAGAGAGACAGTCCCACAAGAAGAAATGCACGTAAAGGGTGAGGGATGTGGTAAAGTGGAGTGCTATGTACCTTTAAGAGAATGTAGTTGATTGACCACATGATTGTTTTGACCAATTGCCATACAGCGTGGGCTACTTTGGCAACTGTAAGTCTAGAGCTAGAGGTGATTGAAGAAGCACACATGGTGTTAGTGCTCTGTTCTTAGCTCCAATAAATCACCAGTGCTTGTTCAATCTATCGTCTCTCTGCCTATATTGTTGCAAGCATGAAACGACGTGTTAATATCAAGGATACAATTTGTGTTTGTAGGACAAAGCGAATAACCAAAAAAACATATAAGGAGACTTCCTCCCCTGCCTGGTTTGTCTCCCTGCTCGGACTCCTCCTTACTTCCATAGAAGAAGACCCTCCTGGCTTCTATGTCGTCGAGCAGGACATCCAGGGAGGCACCGGTGAATTTGGGTGCTGGAGCTCCCTGTCCTCTTCAGGCCATCTCCACTCTCAACATTGTGTAGGTTGCTGTCCTGGTGTCATTTAAATATAGTGCCCAGATATGATGGCAGAGCAGGTGCCATCCAGCATGATACGTTGGGTAAACCCCAACTGCATAATTAATGAGGTGGAGGTCATGCGATAAGCCTTTAATTCCCAGCGGCCTCTGTGGTGACACTGCCTGTGGCAGAAAACAATCCTCATCCTCACCCCCGCCCCGGGACTCAAAGCCAGAATGAAAAATTCTGCCTGCTGCCTTTCATTTTATTTTAAAAAAGAGGTAAATAAAGCTACAAGTCACTCTTAAAGGGGAGAGCCTCTCTGCCTTTGCTCCAGATGCTTCTGACACATTAACTAACACTGGTGGATAGCCCATTTACAGATCCAGTCACCACACCCCACCTCAGTCTATTGAGTTTGTGAGGTCAGTAGGTGGGTATTTAAGTTGATTAGGGCAGGCAATCACAACTTTTGTTGCCCAGCTGCACCATACATCTGGAAAATACGATTTTTTTTTTTGTTCGTGGGATGTGGGCATCATTGGCAAGGGCAGCATTTATTACCCAGTCTAACTGCCTTTTAGAAGGTCCAAACGCCATAGGTGCACCCACAGTGCTGTTATGGAGAGAGTTCCAGGTTTTTGACCCAGCAAAAGAAGAGGGATGTAGTTCCAAATCAGGATGATGTGGTAGGGAACTTGCAGGCAGTGGTGTTCCAGGTGTTATAGGTTGTGGGTTTGGAAAATGTTGTTGAAGGAGCTTTGGCAAGTTGTTGCAGTATATCTTGTAGGCAGTACACACTGCTGTCCCAGAGGTGGAGGCGTGGCTGTTAAAAGTGCTGGATGGAGTGTTAATCAAATGGGCTGCTTTGACCTGGATAGTAGTTTGAGTTTTGTTGGAGCTGCACTTACTTAGGCAAGCAGAGAGTATGCTGTCATGCTTCTGATTTGTGCTTTGTAGATGGTAGACTGGCTTTGGGGAATCAGGAGGTAAGTTAATTGCTGCAGGATTCCCAAGCTCTGACGTCACCATATTGCCATGGGGTTGTTGCCCAGACTGTAGCCATGGTCCCTTTGAATTCAATGCAAGGGGAAGATCTATTCTTCAGGGTTTACGTTACTTTCTTGGCCTAGACCCTTCAATGAATTCCACTTCGATCCATCTGGACACCAGAGAAGCCCCCAAGGAAATTTTGGACCTTTGAAACTGAAAATATACAAGTGAACATTATTAATAACTGTGTTAAATTATTTACATGAAATCCCTTCGTCCAAGATTTTACAAAGATAATAACCTGTTTGAAACAAAATGCCCTTGTTGAAATAATGGTGCAAGGGTTTTCGTACGAACATATTAACATTTTTGCTACTTTCAAACCCTTTTTTGTTTAAAAACAGATAAGCTTCTCCAGAACATGAAGCTTGAGACAGACTATGGTATATTGAAATAAGTGAGCCATTACATGATATCCAAAAATTAAATATCTGTAGGAATAATATGCAAGCAAATTCCAACAAATTTTAAGGCAAAGAATAACTCAGTCGGAAAATGTTGCAATCAACAAAACCGATTCTGTGATATGATCTATGGTTTTATGGTTCCAGTCCCATGAATAAGTTAAAAGTGGAAAGCAGCTCCTGCTGAATATAAACCAATACTATACAGTTTATTTAAGGAATGAAATGCAAAATTGCTGATGTCTACCCTTTAACAAATGTCTTTTATGTATCTCTACTATTTCCTAATAATTTTTCCTTCTCTTTTCCATATCCTATACAATTCAGCCTTTCCTATTCCAGATCAACGAACCTGGACTTAGCCGTTCTTTTAACTATTGCTCAGCAATTGGCAACTGGAAGGCACTGAAGGAAGGTTTCTTTGGAATGATGTCGCTTTGACTGATAGATTTTCGTTAAAGCTTGTCAGACCTGATGGTTTAATCCCAGAGATAGATGAGGAATCTCTCCCAGATATTTGCAGCTGAGCATCAGTGATATTTCCCTGGCAATGTGCCAGGGTAGAAGTTCTGCCTGGAATTTCATGATTAGTTCACATATCCTACAGCTGCATGTTTAGAATTGGGAAGGTATCCAAACATCATCTTCTATACATTTTGCTTCTTATGGGTGTAACATTTCCTCAATTTTTCCAATTACTTACATTGGTCCTCAGTCTTTCTGCAACAACCATTCAGTGCAGTTGATGAAGATGGGTAAGCACACTGCTCTCAAGCCTCTGCCAATCTTGTTTTGAACTGGCAGACAGGAGATGTGTAAAACATAACTTTCCCATTGAATCAAAACAATGTTGCTGAATTTGTATCAGCAAAGACATTCAGTGTTATTACAATGATGAGAAACCCTCGCTGTAAGATTGAACAATGGTACATTATTAACTACAATGTAGGTGAAGTTTTGATGTGGGTTAAGGTCTGAAAAAAAAGGGACCTGAGACTATTAAGTATTTCATTTACAGGGCAGAATTTTCTGACCCCACTGGGGGCCGGCACGATAGGCGGGGTGCATGGAAAATATGGTGCGACCTGCTTCACAACGGCGTGAAGGCAGGTTGTGATCGTCTGCTCTGCCCACTGACGGTGGGCGGCGTTTCCTGCCATCGGTCGACAGGGAGCTAATTGTAATACATTAGCATATAATTAAAGAGTCCATCCTGCTAGGCTCTTGGAACCCCACTCTATCATCCGTCCACATTGGTGGGAAAGCACGCTGACATGTTTCACAACAGCACACAGGTGACGTGCACTTGGTGGCCTTCACTTTGGGGGAACTAAGGTGAGTGAGAGGCAGCAGTCTCCACAGTTTGCCCATTGGTCTCGGGGGCACCGGCAACTGATGCCTGTCCTCGGAAGTGACTGCAGCGTGGGGAGGATGGGGGTCAAGTGCAGTCTTGATGCTGCAACCCTTGCGCAAGCAATCGAGGTGGGGGGCAAGCTAAGCAAGGGGAATGGCCATGCATTAGGGACACCTGCATAAACTGACCATCCCTCTGCAACTAAGACAGATCAGGCACAGCCACAGTGATATGATTGGGGTCAGGCTCCTAGCCTGCTCGCCCATACAAGCAACATGGAGGCACCAAAGTGCCATCAAGCGCTCCATACCTTACCCCCCACACCCCCAGCACAGACTTCAAGTCCGCCACCACTTTATTGGACTGCGGAGCAGTTGGACTGCGCATGTTGTACAATCTTCTCGCCAACGCTGGCCATGTAGCAGTCACTGCTAGAGGCACTTACAGCCCCTTGCAATATCAGCAACCCAGTTTGGACCAGTGTCCCCCATGTCACAGGTTGACAGGGCAGCCATGCAGTGCACACACCTCTGGCCATCCAAGGATGACCAGCACTCTTCAGGAAGCATTAAGGGGTAGACACATAGGGCCAGGAAAGGTACTAATTACAGCCATGATAACCACATCTCTCTCTCTTTCATTCTTCAGGAGGACTACGACAGGATCATGAATCCTGGTGAGCTAGCTGTATGCCTAATGGCCTACAGAGACCATAGAAGATGAGAGAGCGACTGAGGCTCCTGGCTGCACAAAGGCAGGAGCAGCTACCTCATCAATAAGGGGCAGCAGGGGCTCCCGTACATGCTGCTGAGGAGTGACAGCGAGCCATGGCTGGTCAGCGCCTAATGACACCCAGCATCTTTAGACGCCGCCTGCCATTCCTGCAGATGACTGGGTACCAGGGTTGCCAACAACTGCACATGTCCAGGGCCCTGGTTGCTCACATCTGCCACTTACTGCAGGAGTTGGCACCAAGGGGACATGGAGGGCATCCAGTGCCAGTGGCTGTGAAAGTGACCACGGCACTCAATTTCTATGCCAGTGGCTCCTTTCAGGGCTCCACAGGTAACCTTTGTGGGATTTCACAATTCGCCATCCACAAATGCTTCTATGAGGACACGGATGCCATATTCTCCATGGCACACAATTTTGTGTATTTTGCCCGGTACCGGTACAGCCAGGATGCAAGGCCCATTGGATTCGCCCTGGTCTCTTGGTTCCCACAGGTGCAGGGTGCAATTGACTGCACTCATGTGGTGCTCAGATCTCCATCGCTACACTCAGTGGACTTCATCAACCGTAAGGACTTCCACTCACTGAACATGCAGCTGGTATGTAACCTGCAGGTTTACCCACAGTTTCCAGGGACTGTGCACGATACCTACATCCTCTGTCACTCACAGATCTCTGCAGTCTTCCAGAGTCCATTGAGGCTGTATGGCTGGCTCCTTGGGGACAAGGGCTACACACAGAGGCCATGGCTGATGACACCGGTGCAGTGGTCTCAGACTGCTTCAGAGCAACGCTATAATGAGGCTTATGCAGCAGCTTGCAACTTGGTGGAGCAGACCATCGGGATGCTGAAGATGCAGTTCTGTTTCCTGGAATTGTCTGGTGGAGCCCTGCAATACTGTCCACGGAGGGTGTCACGCATCATCGTCGTCTGCTGTGCCCTTTACAACCTGGCACCGCAACTGGGCGAGGAGCTGGCTGAGGAGGAGATAGAGGAGCTCTGATGAGGAGGACGCTGACGGGAATGAGGGTGAGGGGGCCCTCGGTGGTGATGATGATGGGGATGAGGCTCTCACACTGGCTAGAGGAAGCAGGTGCACTTGGGAGGCCCTCATAGCTGCCAGATTTGTGGAGGATGATGAGAACATGCAATGAGGTGTCCCTGTAGATCCTCACCTCGCAGTTGTGAATGTTTGACTGCAGTCTGGCTTATTGCTGTGCCAATACCCTCTGTGAGAAAGCTCCTGTCATGGAGATGCAGTGAAGGCCCTATTTGTTGCTTGATTGCAGGAGGAGGATGACAACATGCAGTGAGGACACTCCCTAGATCTTCACATGGTCTCTGAGAATGTCTGACTCCTGTCTAGCCGAAGGCAGCTCACTTGTGCTCCATGACCAGGGCCATCTCAGAGACGCAGTCATGAAACTTGAGATGCTTCTGATGATGTGTCTGCCTTCAGCACCTCAGCTCTTCAGGAGCTGGTGCACAGCATCACTGGTTGCAGATGCCAATGTGATGGGGGCCAGCCCACCTTAAAGATGTTGAGAACACACAGAGAGTACGAGAGAATTCTGTGGTGCCTGCCCACTACATTCTGGCAGCAATGACCAGCACTGCCAAGGTGCAGGCATCAATAATGTTTCCAGTGAGTGTGAGGCTGGACCATCACTGTGGTCTGAAGGCTGCACAGAGCACAGGGAAGAGGCCCTGGACTGAAGCACTTGCCTTTTGTCTTGTGCAGAAAGGTTTCACTTCTGAGTGACAAGAACACTGCTCATCAGAACAAGGAGCCACAAGCAGGGTGACATTCTTAGGAGTTTATTGACAATAGTGAACAGTATGTACAAGTGATCAACACCCATGCCCAGGCTGTGCAACTACTTTTACCTAACTTTCCTAACCCGGCTGCTATGTCTTGGTGCTCCCCAGACATCCACAGCAGATGTGGAGGCAGCCTGCTGACTGTGCCGCCTTGTCTGTGATGGCTTTGGCAGGCGTCCTCTGATGGGCAGAGACTTAAAGGGCCCCAGCCTGCATTCAGGGTCCTGTTGGATGGCAGCGGCACCCTCCTTGGGCTGTGAAGCTGGATCTGTGGAGGTCACAGTGAGAGGGGATTCGGATGGGCCAGTCACTCCCAGAGTCACCTGGGTGGATGGCCCCGGAGCATGCACGTGCTGATCCTCCATCCTGTGAGTGCCCGAGGGCCCCTGGCTGACTCCGTAAGTGGAAGGGGTAGCTGGAGTTAGATCAAGCTGCCCAGCACCCATACACACTGTTGGAGGCCAAAGTGGAATCAGCGATGGAGTTAAGCCTGCACAGCAGTGCAGGAGTGACATCCTGGACCAAGGTCTCCATGGCAGCCGCCATCCTGCCAGCATTGACCTCGGTGCATTGCAATGCCAGCACTATCACCTCAGGCTGAAGACGGATGGACTCCTGCATCGTGCCTTGCAATCTGTGGAGTGCAGCGGACATCCCTTCCTGACGTTCCTTAGCTTGCCTTTGCAACTCCAGTTACTGTGACATGACCCAGTCGAGACGCTTGTCATCTATCTTGGACTCAGCAATGTTCTGGCCTCCAGCAGTCCTCCGAGTGCCAGAAACCTGGGAAGTCCTTGCCTCCACCTGTTGTGGATCGGACAGTGCAATGTGCTCACCAGATGGCGATCCTGGGGCTATTCTAAAACTAGGTCCCACCAACTTGTGTCTCTGCACTGGTGGTGGGTGTGGGTAGTGGGACTTCAGGGAGGATGCCTTCAGGTTCCTCTTCAGAGGTTTCTTTGGAGCTTGATTGGAGGCCCTGCGGCATGGACTCCGTCAGCTGTTTGGCAGATGTGCCTGAGAAAGCAAGGAGAGATAATTAGTGCATGGCAGTGGCCTGTGAAGTAGGACACATCACTCACAGAATGGTTGTTTGATAGATGTTGCACTGCCGGATCCTCACTTAGTACAGCAGCTCTGATCTCACCATCAGCACAGGATCAGTCCCGGTCATCACCAGCCAGCTGGATGGCTCTGTTTTCAAATTCTGTCAGAACTTTGATCTCCGGCATCCCTCCACCTGTCTGCAACCTTTCCCTCCTGTTGTGAGCAGCCGGTTTTTCCTGCATGGATAGAGATGGGGAGAGTGTATCAGGACTCCTGCTGGGCCAGATGATAAGTATGCCTGGCTTGTGTAGGTAGTGAGTGGTCCCATAGACGGGATGAGGACAATGAAGGTGTGTGTGAGAGAGTGAATGGTGATGTCCCTTGCACTGGCAGTGAATGAGATCACTGTGGATGTGTGATGGGTTTGTGAGTGTGTGAGTTGGGAGTGATGAAAAGAGTGACTTACCTTGGTGGATCGGAGGAGATCATTCATCCTTTTGCGGCACTGGGGGGCTGTCGTCCTCCATAGGGTGTTCGCGCTGACCACTGCCTCCCAAGCTGGGGTGGTGACATTGCTACCCATCCTGTGGCAAAAGCAGGGGTAGAGCACATTCCGGCGGGCCTCCATGGCATCCGGCAGTCACTCGAGGGACCCGTCGTTGAAGCAGGGGCTGCGATCTTTTTTCCTTTGCTGGCCATGTCTCCTGGGCAGCAGTGGTGAGTTGGTGGTGATGAGTGCTTTGCTGGCAGCTGCCATTTAAATATGGCGGCCAGTGTGATGCACCAGTGGGGTGATGGCGAGTGGGCAAATGAGAGCGCGTCCACCATGGAAACAGTGGGTTCCCGGGAATACATAAATAATGAGGCGGGTTTGGGAAGATACAGCGGGAAAACCCGCCATTTTCTTCAGCGGGTAGAACTCCATTTTACCTGGCTGGTACCACACTTAGTGGAATTCTGGGAAAATTCCACCCACAATGTTAGCGATCAACAGGTAGCAAGCACTTTCATCCCATCGGCCTTGGCTGGATTGAACCCAGTTTATTCACTTCCCTGCTTAAATGAGCATCCCTGGTATGGTTACTTGCAGTTTGCGAAAGCTAAAATGGAAGTTATGTTCTAGACAGCATTAAAGGGAGATGGAGTGGCATTCCTGTAAACAATATGTATGTAAATACAAGTTGTGTTTTTCATTGTTCTTCCAGTCGAATTCTTTCCTTGTTATTTGACAAGAAGGGATACAGAAATAACAAAGTACATTTCTAAAGAGCTCCCCTAATTCAGAAAGGCATTTCAAAACGCTTTGCGAGATTACAAAAGGGAAAATAGCAAAAAAATTGGGGGTGATGATGGGAACAAAAACAGGAAAACTTTGACAGGTTTGAAAATTTTACAGAATAGCAAGGGGGGGTGACAATTGGGCAGATGGGACATAATGGGTGGAACTTAATGTCCTACCCTGAGGCAGGTTTGGAGGTGGAAGCCATTTAATTGGGCTAGAGGGTGCATGGTTGGGACCCTGCCACCTTCCTACCTCTACCCCGCAAAAGTCCAGGGAGGGGGGAAGGCTCATGGACGGCCTTCCCATTCCAACACCAATTAAGGCCACAAATAAGTAATTAATGCCCACTTAAGGGCTTCATCCCACTACACCACCCCCCCCCCCACTCCCCCTCCGGTATTCAACCAGTGGCAGGCGGGGCTTCAGACTGTTTTGCCATACCGTGGTATGATTTTAAAATGTTACAGTAGGTAAGTTTGTGAGCAGGAAGTGTTCTCTATACATGAAATGTTTAAAAAATATTTGGGTTATAGTGAATCAAGTTATGTATCTGGCATTATAATTTTTCCTGCCATTGAAGGAGAATAATGGAAACAATTTTTTTGAGTGTTCCAGTATTACCAGCTTTTAACAACTGCAGATCAGAAAAAACCCTGAGCATCAACTGAAAATTGTTTTTAAATGCAGCAGTACTGAGAAGAGATAGGATTGGAGTCAGGAGATGTTGTGAAGTTGGAATTTTTGCAAATGAATATAGTGGAGAAAGTTAAGTTGAGGGTTCAGCATTTACATCTCCAGATTTAGGGCAGAATCTTCCGCTCCAGCCAGCAACACGAATCATGGTGGGTGGGGGCACCAAATTTGGCATGATGGAAAAAATCAGTTTCCTGCCAGCCAGAAATTAGTTTGGAATTTTTTCCCCTGACTTTGATGACAGGTTAAAGGTCAGTCAAGTTTCCTGCTGATCTATGTCAGGAATCACATTGGCATTAATTTGAATCTCATGAATGTTCATTAAAAGGCCAACTTGCTGGAACTACGTTTCCCCTCCAAAGTAAATGCCCCACCAGTGAGAATTTAGAACAATCTGATTCCAGATTGTATATAAGTGGCGTGCACCTGACAAGCTTCCGTTCATCAATGACTTCAAGGTCCTTAAATGTTGCTTTCTTCTTCTCTGGGACCTCACATAACTTCACTCAAGAGCCGTTAGCAAATGCTGTGACAAGGCTGGGCAAGGGAAGCAGGTGAAGGCTGCAAGTGGGGTGGGGGAGCAGTAGGGTGGAAGGGTGGAGCACAGGCTGGACAGGGGGTCAGGCTTACAGGGGAAAGCCAGGGAAGGGGGGGGCTATATCCAGGGAAGGGAGGGTGATAATGTGGGGATGAGTGTCCGGAGAAGGGCTGGGGGGAGAATGGCCAGGGAAGGGAGGGGTCGCGTATTTGAGAATGGGGTCAGTGGTGTTAACGGTCAGTCCTGGGGAAAGAACTCAGGGTACTGGTGATAGAAGGGAACAGTCATAGACAGAGGATCAGAGGGGGGAGTTAGATATGGTAGGGTGGCAGCTCCAGGATGAGAGTCTAGTTGTTGAAGGTCTCATCGGGTGAGTCATGGAGTGGGACAAGACAGGTGGCTTGAATAATGGAAATAGGCAGGAAATAGGGCAAGGGGATGGTAATGGGTGTCAGCTCTGTGGGGAGGACAGGCTTGTGGACTTGTATTGTGAGAGGGTCTAGGGTAACGGAATAGGTTCAAGGATGACCGAGAGGAGAGGAATTGATATTGGGTGGGCCTATGGTGATGGGAGGGTGACAGCATGAGGGTAGAAGGTGGTGGAGCGAGTTTGAAATGTGATATGCACCACTTTTCAAAACTGACATTGACCACACAGTCTGTCAGTGAGATCCCTTGACATTGGAGAAGGGTCTTTTCGGGTGGGTGGAGTTCAAGGTCAATAGGGGTCAACTAAGGGACACTGTAATAATTATAATGTCAAAGACTCTCATTTGTGCTCTTCTCCCTATGGTGCAGCCCACATTGCAGCAGATCTGTTCCTGACTTTTGGGTCCCATAGTATCAAGATCCCAGCAAGATGCGAAGCTTCTGTTTTTTCTGTGCCATTTGCCATCGGCTACACTCAGAGGCAGGGATGAAGGAAGCGAGGGAGCTGGAATGCCTCCAAGGGGTACAGCTGGTGGAGGGCAGCCAACTCGTGACTCCAAACCTCCATCCTCCTGGATGAATGGTCATGGCTGACAAGGTATCATGCAGTTAGTGTGCTGCCAAGCTCTCTGGAGTTTCGAGGATGGTGGAGACAAGTGGAAAAGTGTCCGAGTGAGGTTTCTTGCACATGGCTCTCATTACCCTGGTCAAAGAGCAAAGTCTCCATATGCATTCATGTATGAACAGGCAGAACACCCATCTCTGGTCCTCCAGGGTGTCCTTTACCTGGAAGGGGTGGGTTGGGGGTGCCATGTCTAGATGAAGGCCAGGCAAAAGGCTTAGCACTTGCCTGCTGGCTGTGAGATGGAGGGAAACCTGTAAAGGACATGCTTACTTAATGTTTCACTTCAATTCTTTCACACATCCACTGAGGTGTTGTTGATGCAGGCTGCAGGCAAGCCTGAGATAAAAGCAAAATACTGCAGATGCTGGAAATCTCAAACAAAAACAGAAAATGCTGGAAAAGCTCAGCAGGTCTAACAGCATCTGTGGAGAGAGAAACAGAGTTAATGTTCCAAGTCCGTATGACCCTTCGTCAGAGCTGAAGAGAAGTGGAAATGTGATGAAATTTGTACTGTTTAAGGGGGGTGGGGTAGGTGGAGCTGGATAGAAGGCCAGCAGTAGGTGGGGACAAAGGAGGGATTGACAAAGACGTCATGAACTAAAGGACAAAAGGATTGTTAATGGTAACGGTTAGCGCTAAAAAAGGTGCTGATAGTGGCATAAAGATAAGAAAACAGAATGTGCTAATAGCAGAACAAGGGTAGCAATGTGTGAAAGGACATCACGGAACAAGTAACAGGTGGCCCTGCAGGGGAAGGGGTGTGGGGAGGGGGTGGTGGTGGGGAAAAAAAGGATAGAAAATGGGATAGAAGGGGGGATAAAAAAAGGGGATAAAATCACAGATAAATGAAGAAAAATAAAAATAAGCGGATAAAAAATAAAAATGAATGTAGAAAAAAGGGGATTAAAAAAGGGGGATGAGGATAGAGGAGAGAGTTCATGATCTGAAGTTGTTGAATGCAATGTTATGTCCAGAGGGCTGTCAAGTGCCTAATCGGAAGATGAGGTGCTGTTACTCCAGTTTGCGTTGGGCTTCCCTGGAACATTGCAGCAGGCCAAGGATGGACATGTGGACATGGGATGGTATGTTGAAACGGCAAGTGACTGGAAGTTCTGGGTCATGCTTGCAGACAGACTGGAGGTGTTTGGCAAAGTGGTCACCGATTCTGCGTTTGGTCTGCCCGATGTAGACCACATTGGGAGCAGCGGACGCAGTAGACCGAATTGAAATAGGTGCAAGTGAAGCGTTGCTTCACCTGAAATGAATGTTTGGGCCTTTGGATAGTGAGGAGGGAGGAGGTAAAGGGGCAGGTGTTGCACCTTTTGCGATTGCATGGGAAGGTGCCATGGGAAGGGATGAAGTCTTGGGGGTGATGGAGGAGTGGACCAGAGTGTACCAGAGGGAACAATCCCAATGGAATGCTGACGGGGGGTGAGGGGAAGATGTGTTTGGTGGTGGCGTCATGCTGGAGTTGGCGGAAATGGTGGAGGATGATCCTTTGAATGCGGAGGCTGGTGGGGTGAAAAGTGAGGACAAGGGGGACCCTATCATGATTCTGGGAGGGAGGGGAAGATGTGAGGGCAGAGGTCCGGTAGATGGGCTGGACACAGCTGAGGGCCCTGTCAACCACAGTGGGTGGGAAATCTCGGTTAAGGAAGAAGGAAGACATGTCGGAGGGCTGTTTATAAAAATGGCATCATCGGAACAAATGCGATGGAGGCAATGGAACTGAGAGAATCGCTGGCCTTCTATCCAGCTGTACCTGCCCCACCCCCCTTAAACATTATAAATTTCATCACATTTCCACTTCTCTTCAGCTCTGAAGAAGGGTCATACAGACTCGAAATGTTAACTCTGTTTCTCTCTCCACAGATGCTGCTAGACCCGCTGAGTTTTTCCAGCATTTCCTGTTTTTGTTGCAGGCAATCCTGCCTTGATAATGGCTCTCATCCAAATGAGGAGAAGGAGGGCCCATTGACATTTGGCTCAGGGCCATGAGGAGAAAGGGCTTGAGCAGCAAGAGGCAGCGAGGCCTCTATAGAGTCAAGAGGCTGGCAAACATGGAGCACTGCAACAGTGAGCATTGCCCAATTATAGATGTATCGCTGACAGTGTTCTTATTTAGAGATGAGTGAAAGGCAATGCCGGAGGCTTCCTTGTATGTCCTGGGATGTGGTTGCTCACATCTGCGAGCTACTCTAGTATGAGCTGCAGCTGCAAGGATTCTGAAGGAGTAGTGTGGAGCTCCTGGCCTGCAATGAGTGAATTTGTGTCCGAGTGCCCTTTAAGTATGGGGCCAGTACCTTCGACCCCATGATGTAATGGTGGAGTGGGTGACTTCCTTCTCATCCCGCCATGAGATTCGCCAAGATCTTCGCTGATGCATAATTAATAAGCTGAAAAGTGGAAGAATGTGTGTGTTCACCCACCCCACCACAGCAGGAATAACGCCAACTTTCTCATTTACCACCAGACTTGGTCTCCAGAATGGGAAATTCTGCCTATAGTCTGAGGTGGCCGTCAGGGAGATTGATGGAGTCAAAAACCAGAAGAATATAAGTGATCACAGGAACCAAAAAGATGGCTTTAATTTTTCTAACATTAGTTTGGAGGAAATTTTGGCTCATCCTGATATTATTAACCAGCAAATAATTAGCCTCAGGATCAATGAGACAGGCAGAGAGTTGGGAATTGAGTGGATGGGAGAGCAGAGGTCAGCGGAAGCAAAGACAGCTGTGTTGAAAGTTTTCATCTTGTGCATGACTAAAGTCATAATTTACTCATATTTAGGGCTGAATTTTCGTGGAGCAGGTGGGAAAGTTGAGTCAGGAAACTTTCCACCATAGAAGTCCCATTTCCTTTAAAAAGGCCCCTGCCTGCCATATTTTTATTCCAGGGAAGAAGGGGCAGAATGAACTCTGGCCTACTGCCTCCAGGGCCAGACCTGAAGCAGCAACAGAGGTGGGCAGATGGCAAGGCTGGCAGGCTGGAACACCTCCCTCTGTTCACTGAGACATTGGCCCAGTTTTAGTGATAAGGCCCTCAAACCCTCAACTCCTCACCCCCCACCCATCCTGTATGGCCCCTCCATGTCGCCTCATATTCCCTATGCCCCTCCCATGCCCCTTCGTAGCCCCATGCCCTCTCAATGATCTTTCATACCTCCATGCCCCCAAAGCCACTCACTTAGTATCCACTACAGACAGACATCAGGAGCCATGTCTTTGAAATAGAAATGCACAAAATTTAAACTTCTAACAATCTAATTGAGCTCACGCTCAAGCATACTTCCAACAGAAAAAGAAAACCTCTCATTTATAAAACCCACTCAAAAAATATAAATCCTCTCAAGTGGTCAATCTATTGGAAAGATAAACAAACATCTATTTTACTAATCAGATCAAAGACAGATAATCCTTTAATAACTGATTAAAACTGTCAATCAAAATGTGAATACAGCCCCTTGCTGAAACAATTGGCTCTTAACATTTGAAACTCAGCCAAACATTCATATGGATTTAGCTAAAATAACAAACCCTGGGAAATGTAAGCAATGGAGCTTACTGAAACAAAAAAAAATGGTCCTTTATTATAAGCTTCACCAGATGCCTTGTCAATCAAAGCAATCCAGGTGGCGTGTTGGGCGGGGTGGTGGGGGGGTAATATTTTCACTAAGTGAATGCTGCTGATATTATTTTTCATTTTAAAAGGACTTCGGATTATTCTGCTAGAGATCCCAAGCAGTGTTTTCTTCAGTTTTGAATACATAAGAGCACTTTTCCCAATGGAAAAAGCATACTAATGCATCTCAACACTTACACAATGCTGATCAATGTAATGGTCAATTTACCCTTGCAGGACAGAGCTCTATATTTAATCACTGTAGTAAAAACTAATCTCACTTATAATACAGCACCTAACTATTGAAACTGAATTTTTTTTTTGCATTTCAAAACCTGTTAATGAAAGAATTGAAGGGACAGATGACTTTTTTTGGTTTCCCACTTGGGACTGGAGATCCCCATGTTCACACCTCCTCTGAGAGGCTGCAAACCACTTTTACCTACTGAAGGGGCCTGACGCCACTAAAATTGTGGGGGGGGGGGGGGTGGGTGGGAGGGTTAAACTGCCTGCCCCACAATGGAACTGGCAAGGGTGGGTGTGTTGTGTGTGGGTGGGTTACTCGCACCCTTATCCTATGCCAGCAGAAATCCTGGAATCATACCGACTCAGAGAAAATGTGGGCCCTGGTATCTGAAGTCAGGATCAGCAGTTTGATGGAACGAAATTGAGAGAAAGTTAATCACAGAGAAAAAGATTATTTGTGTTC
Organism: Carcharodon carcharias; assembly: GCF_017639515.1. NCBI lineage: Eukaryota > Metazoa > Chordata > Chondrichthyes > Lamniformes > Lamnidae > Carcharodon > Carcharodon carcharias. Next base: position 60,721,292 of record NC_054486.1, read on the forward strand.
CTTCTGTCTTGCTGTTGCAGGTAGGTTTGGTCATGGGAAAGCAGCAACAGTACAACTTGCAATAGTTAAATCAGATCTGGTGCTGAATATCTGCTTATGTGTGAGAACGATTTGTAGTATACTGGGAAACTGAAGATAGGAATGTCAACATTATAGATAAAACTGGAGGTCAAGTTCAATATTACCATTCAGTCACACTTTTGCTACTGACAAAGCCAAAGCTTTGCTTTTTTGATTCTTTGCAGCTTTCAAAAATTACTTTCTGGTCCTAAATAATAATGGGTACAAAGTCGTCTACACTGCTGGTTAGGGTATGAAGGGCATGGTTGGCTAAGGCTCTTTTAAGTGCTGGATTGAGTGTTTCATGAATTTCAGAGTTAGATCTGACTGTTCTCTATCAATTGGACAGGCAGCATTCAGCCAGTCATTTCTTTGCACTTTTAAGCACTTTAATAATTGGCTAGAATAAGTCTAGAAACCCACAGCAGTTCAATTCAAGCTATACCATATTTTGTAATTCCTATAATCACATGAATATTTCACATCACTTTTAGGCACAAGTACTTTGCATCACTGAAGAGCTTAACTAATACATAAACAAAGGCCTGGATTTTGTGATGGCAACAATGACAAAACTGTCAGCGTTCCCTGTCATTATTTCTTTGAAGCCGGTAGCAACTTTTAGAATCCTTACATGCACAGGATAATGTGACATCCAGAGGTTGCTGTTAGTGATTCTACACTCCTTCAGAGGGTGTGCAATTGAGGCATCCCCCCATTCCCCAGATTGCAATCTATGGGAAATCAATTGGGTTGACAAGAATTTCCACTCTTATGGTGTTCATCTTGCTGTAAAATCCCTTTAAAAAGTTACATCTTGTTGAGTGAGATATAACTGAGTTCTTAGTGGCGAGCTATCTTCATGATTACAGTTAAATACCCTCACTGATTGTAAAGCTAATTTTATATTTGTGGAATGCCAAATTTCTCCATCATAAATATATCATATTTAAAAAAATAAATGTTTTCTAATTTTGAGTGTATTTATCTTTATTTAGCTTCTATCTTAGTTCAGTCATAATCATTTGTTTTTTTTTTAATCTGAAAATTTAAGTTGAAAGTGAAGGATACTGAAAGCTTTTAACTTCCTGGTTTGCTGTGTGTGAATACTTCATGTTGATTGGCTGATTACCTGCTGGCTGATGTTGAGTTCGCTCCAGATTTAAAGTGCCTTCAAGAAAGGCAAAAGCCACAACACTATGGATTGCTAGATCTTTGTGGGCAGCTTTTTTCGAGGGAAGTGGCAAGCACATTTGCTTTGCCACTGACTGCAAAATCCGGACCAGAATGTTTATCAATATTTTATTTGTGATATGATTTTATCATTGTAGTACAAACAATGTAATAATTACTGTGAACTAGAAATTTGTTTTTTTCACAAATTTAGCATAAACACTTAAAACCCGTAACACAAATGGACAAATTATTAGATACAGGTGTTAAAGGTGATGAAAAACTTTGAAAAATGTTCAACTGTAAAAATGATTCTAGTCTTTTATATAAATTAAAAACTAGGCAAAATCTGATTATGCTCTTGTATATATGAGAGGCTGGTAGGCTTTACGGATGGTATAGATATAAAACAGTAAAAATAATATCCTTCCTATTGTAGTGTGGTACAATGAGCAGAAGAACAACCTGACACCTGTGCTGCTCTACCATGGATTTCCCATCAAAGGGAACTAATGACACCTCATAAATTTTAATATTCCGTAAGAATTTTCTCAAGGATCAGTCTCCCATTTGTTATTTGTTTTCTTTCTGCTTGCTGTACACACAGGTTACCAGAAACACACAACTATGATCTCTTTAGCACAGCACATTTTATGCAGTAGCTTGGTGTCATCTCCACCTGCGTCCATCTCATCCTCTCCAAACAGCATCACTATTCTTCCTCATCATCTTCTGTAATAAGCAAACTTAGATTTGCTGTCATCTTGTTATCCTTTAGTCCTGGCTCCTGACTCATGTTTTCTAGGTGAGTTTACAGAGTGATTCTGGAAACAAAGTTATTCAGTTTCAATTTTTTTTTTATTCATTTATGGAATGTGGGTGCCATTGGCTAGGCCAGCATTTATTGCCCATCTCTAATTACCCTTGAGAACTGAATTTCAGAGGGCATTTAATAGTCACCACATTGCTGTGGGTCTGCAGTCACATATGGGCCAGGCCAGATCAGGTAAGGACAGCAGATTTCCTTCCCTAAAGGGTATTTTGGGATTTTATGACAATCAACAATGGTTTCATGGTCATCCATGTTTTTTAATGAATTGAAATTTCATCATCTGCCATAGTGGGATTCAAACCCATGTCCCCAGAGCATTATTCTGGATTTCTGGTCCAGTGACAATACCATTAGTCCATTGACAATATCACAATGCTACTGCCTTCTCAGAATCTAATCAGTACTATAATAGAAAAGGAGGGAATTATTATGGTCCTGTGGGATATGTATGACTTTTCTCACATATCCTATTTAAGTTCCTGAATTATTGTACTGCAATTGATTTTTGCCAGTTGATGTACAGTTGATTGCAGCCAGAGACTGAAATCTTTCACTAGAATCTGTTTTTAAATTTATCATTAAATATTAACCTTTGAGAACTTTGCAAGCAAATTATAAAATGCAACAATCATGAAACAAGCCTGTTTACTCTAAGAATGCTATAAACCAGAAAATTTTCACTGGTTTTGTAAGTATTCCTCTAACTCTTTGCATTCACCACTGGAAATTTCTATAAACGTGTATAGGGCCATATCCTATCTGTGCATCAAGTTCCATTGAAACTGTCCATTAGTTTTTGAGATATATATTTTTATAGACAAACAATCAAAGGGCAAAAACATCACTTCTGTCTACCTTCAATACAGAGGTACCGAGTGAAGAGGGCACTCAGCAGAGCGCAAACCACTGTGTTAACTCAATGTTATTACAATTACACAACTCTTCTTTGAGGCTTGTCCCTGCCTGTTTGATGCCCTGTAACTACAAAGCTGAAAAAGAAATATTTTTATTAAGAGCTCCCATCTCACTGAGGAGGTGTCAGACCAAACTGCATCCAATAACCTGCTCCGAAAACACTGCTCACAATTTGACAGCTGTGACAAATTCCACCACAGCAGCTGAGATAACCCACAACATTCTAAAACAGTCAACAACATTCTAAATAACACAGCACACAACATTCTAAAAAAAAACAATTTTCCCTATAACCCAATGTTAATGAAACTTAAAAAAATTCCAGCATCCGGATCTGTATCTTTGCCAAAATCTACTTAGTGTTTCCTTGGGCCATACCCGACCTGTGCACCAAGATTCGTTGCAATCCGTCTATTAGTTTTTGAGATTTATTGTTGGCAGACAAACACACGAACCAACAGGGGCAAAAACATTATCTCTGCCCACCTTCAGTGGCAGAGGTAATAATATACAAGGAGTTCAACACGATCAGGACAAAGCAGTCCACTCGATTGGCACCTCTTCCACTAACATAAACATCCAAGCTCTCCACCACCAGTATACCGTAGCTGCAATCTGCCCTATTAGCTGAATGCACTGCAATAACTCACCAAGGCCTCTTCAGGAGCACTTCCCAGATCCATGACTTCCACCCTCCTAGAAAGACAGGGGCAGTAGGTGTGCAGGGACACTATCAACTCCAAGGCACACACCATACTGATGGACATCACTGTTCTTTCATAGTTGCTGTGTCAAAATATTGGTAGCTCCTGCCTAACACCATTTTAAAAAATTATTCATTCACAGGATGCAGGCATCGCTAGCAAGGTCAGCATTGATTGTCCATCTCTTATCGTCCTTGAGAAGGTGGTGGTGAGCAACCTCCTAGAACTGCTGCAGTGCATGTGGTGTAGGTAGACCTAGAGTGTTATTAAGAAGGGAATTCTTGGATTTTGATCCAGCAACGCTGAAGGAACAGCGATGTAGTTCCAGGTCACGATGGTATGTGGCTTGGAGGGGAACTTGCAGGTGTTGGTGTTTCCATGTATCTGTTGCCCTTGTCCTCCTTGGTGGTAGAGGTCACAGGTTTGGAAGGTGCAGTTTAAGGATCCTTGCTGCAGTGCACCTTGTAGATAGTACACATTACTGCCCCTGTGTCTGTGGTGGAGGGAGTGAATGTTTAAAGAGGTGGATGAAGCACCAGTCAGGTGGGCTGCTTTGTCCTGGATGGTGTCAAGCTTCTTGAGTGTTATTGGAGCTGCACACGTCCAGGCAAGTGGAGACTATTCCACCTCACACCTGACTTGTGCATTGTAGAGGAGGGAATGACTTGTAGGGGAGGCAATGGTGTAATGGTTTTGTCGCTGGACTAGTAACCCAGAGACCCAGGGTAATGCTCTGGGGACTCAGGTTCGAAAATTTGAACTCAATAAAAAAATCTGGAATTAAAAGTCCAATGATGACCATGAAACCATTGTCAATTGTTGTAAAAACCCATCTGGTTCACTAATGTCATTTAGGGAAGGAAATCTGTCGTCCTTACCTGACCTAGTTGTGACTGCAGACCCACAGCAATGTGGTTGACTCTTAAATGCCTTCTGAAATAGCCTATCAAACCACTCAGTTGTAACAATCACTACAAAGTCACAAAAAAGGAATGAAACCGGACAGACCACCTAGGCATTGGAAACAACAATGGCAATCTCAGCACTGTAGATCCTGCGAAGTCCTCCTTACTAATATCTGGGGGCTAGTGCTAAAATTGGGAGAGCTGGCTTACAGACTAGTCGAGCAACAGCCTGACATAGTCATCCTCACAGAATCATACCTTACAGATAATGTCCCAGACTCTACTATCACCATCCCTGGGTATGCCTTGTCTCACCGGCAGGACAGGCTTAGTAGAGGCAGTGGCACAGTGGTATACAGTCAGGAGGGAGTTGCCCTGGGAGTCCTCAACATTGGCTCCCGACCTCACGAAGTCTCATGGCATCAGGTCAAACATGGGCAAGGAAACCTCCTGCTGATTACCACATACTGCCCTCCCTCAGCTGATGAATCAGTGCTCCTCCTTGTTGAACATCACTTGGAGGAAGCACTGAGGGTGGCAAAGGTGCAGAATGTACTCTGGGTGGGGGACTTCAATGTCCATCACCAAGAGTGGTTCACTACTGACCCGGCTGGCCGAGTTCTAAATGACATAGCTGCCAGACTGGGTCTGCGGCAGGTGGTGAGGGAACCAACAAGAGGGAGAAACATACTTGACCTCATCCCCACCAACCAGCCTGCCGCAGATGCATCTGTCCATGACAGTGTTGGTAGGAGTGACCAAAGCACAGTCCACCATGCTAAATGGGATAGATTTCAAACAGATCTAGCAACTCAAGACAGGGCACCCATGAGGTGCTGTGGGCCATCAGCAGCAGCAGAATTGTACTCGAACACAATCTGTAACCTCATGGCCTGGCATGTCCCACATTCTACCAATACTATCAAGCTGGGGATCAACCCTGGTTCAATGAAGAGTGCAGGAGGGCATGCCAGGAGCAGCACCAGGCATACCTAAAAATGAAGTGTCAACCCGGTGAAGCTATAACACAGGACTACTTGCATGCCAAACAGCATAAGCAGCAAGTGATAGAGAGAGCTAAGAGACCCCACAACCAACGGATCAGATCTAACCTCTGCAATACTGCCACATCCAGTCGTGAATAGTGGTGAACAATTAAACAACTCACTGGAGGAAGAGGCTCCACAAATAACCCCAACCTCAATGATGGAGGAGCCCAGCACATCAGTGCAAAAGATAAGGCTGAAGCATTTGCAACAATCTACAGCCAGAAGTGCCGGGTAGATGATCCATCTTGGCCTCCTCCAGTGATCCAGTGATCACAGATGCCAGTCATCAGCCAATTCGATTCACTCCATGTGATATCAAGAAACGGTTGAAGGCACTGGAGACTGCAAAGGCTATGGGCCTTGATGTGGTGTCTTTGATGAATGGACCACAGGAGACTCAGGTACAGGTTACAATCATTTATTCGAGCAATTGCAAGGAGGGCACCTTCTCAATACAGCTTGAGACAATACTCTGCTAAACTACAAGTGTTCATCATATTTATACATTATTGGTCACATACAAGAACAGTTTCCAGATTTCAATCTTGTCAACATATAGGTTTACATTAAAGTGAAAAGTCTAGTAACAAGTACATGTATTGTATGTCCCTATTTGTTTCTCACCCAGGTGGAGACCCTCCCTCTTACCTAAACTAAGACCATCTGTTCTTTCCCTAACTGCTGTAAACAGGCTCAATCTTAGTTGTTTTTCAACCTAAGGCTCCAGTCTGACTCCCAAAACACCCAATCTGTCATATTTACATTCTTCTTCATCCAATATGGCCTTGCTGATACTCACAAGCCCTGAGAATGTGCAAGGTTTAGATTTCTCTCTGTCCAGCCTGGCCTTTAACTGTTAACTGCTTACGCAGACAGGTTTTGCCTGCCTGGATATTTTAAGTATTGATTCCCTTCAATAAGTTCTTACTGTATCCCTATAATGTATCTCTTTATTTCCACCCAACAGGCCCTGACTACATTCCGGCAATTGTACTGAAGACTCATGTTCCAGAACTTGCTATACCCCTAGCCAAGCTATTCCAGTACAGCTACAACATTAGCACCTACCCGGCTATGTGGAAAATTGCCCCAGGTATGTCCTGTACACAAAAAGCAGGGCAAAATCAACTCGGCCAATTACCGCCCCATCAATCTACTCTCGATCATCAGCAAAGTAATCGAAGGGGTCATCAACAGTGCTATCAAGCGGCACTTGCTTAGCAATAACCTGCTAATTGATTCCCAGTTTGGGTTCCGCCAGCGCCACTCAGCTCCTGACCTCATTACAGCCTTGGTTCAAACATGGACAAAAGAGCTGAACTCCCAAGGTGAGGTGAGAGTGGCTACCCTTGACATCAAGGCTGAATTTGACTGAGTGTGGCATCAAGGAGCCCTAGCAAAACTGGAGTCAGTGGGGAATCAGGGGAAAAACTCTCTGCTGGTTGGAGTCATACCTAGCACAAAGGAAGATGGTTGTGGTTGTTGGAGGTCAGTCATCTCATCTCCAGGAAATCATTGCAGGAGTTCCTCAGTGTAGTGTCCTCGGCCCAATCAGCTTCAGCTGCTTCATCAATGACATTCCTTCCATGATAAGGTCAGAAGTGGGGATGCCCACTAATGATTGCACAATGTTCAGCACCATTTGCGACTCCTCAGATACTGAGGCAGCGCATGTTCAAATGCAGCATGACCTGGACAATATCCAGGCTTGAGCTGACAAGTGGTAACATTTGTCCAACAAAAGTGTCAGGCAATGACCAGCACCAACAAGAGAGAATCCAACCATCGCCCCTTGATGTTCAATGGCATTACCATCATTGAATCCCCCACTATCAGCATTCTGGGGGTTACCATTGACCAGAAACTGAACTGGACTAGCCATATAAAAACTGTGGCTACAAGACCAGGTCAGAGGCTAGGCATTGTGTGATGAGTAACTCACCTCCTGACTCCACAAAGCCTGTCCACCATCTACAAGGCACAAGTCAGGAGTGTGATAGAATACTCCCCACTTGCCTGGATGAGTGCAGCTCCCACAACACTGAAGAAGCTGGTCACCATCCAGGACGAAGCAGCCTGTTTGATTGGCACCACATCCACAAACATTCACTAGCAGCAGTGTGTACCATCTACAAAATGCACTGCAGGAATTCACCAAGGCTCCTTACACAGCACCTTCCAAACCCATGACCACTACCACATAGAAGGACAAGGGCAGCAGATAGATGGGAACACCATCACCTGGAGGTTCTTGTTACTTGCCACTTAGCAGCCCAAGTCTGTCTTGCTGCAAGAGGGCACGGACTGTTTCAGTATCTGAGGAGTCACGAATGATGCTGAACATTGTGAGATCATCAGCGAACATCCCCACTTCTGACCTTATGATGAAGGGAATGTCATTGATGAAGCAGCTGAAGATGGTTAGGCCTAGGACACTACCTTCAGTGATGTCTTGGAACTGAGATGTTTGACCTCCAACAACCACAACCATCCCTCTTTCTGCTAGGTATGATTCCAAACAGTGGAGGGTTTCTCCCTGATTCCATTGACTCCAATTTTGCTAGGGCTCCTTGACTCCATACTCGGTCAAATGTTGCCTTGAGGTCAAGGGTAGTCACTCTCACCTCACCCCTGGAGCTCAGCTGACTTAAATAGCCAACTGCCTGCATAAAATGTGTGTGCGCAAAATGTGCCCGCCCCTATGAAAATGGGATGTGCTGTGTTTGGCAACGGGACTTATGATTTTTGGGCAGTTCTGCTATTTTTTCCACGATGAAGAGGCTCGCTGTCGTGGTGAAATTCTGGGCCATAGGGCCTGATCTCAGGCAGTCTGTTGGCACAGGGCATGTGATTTTCCCATGTGATGAATTCCTGAACATGCTTCCAAGGGAGGAAGAGACATCAGAGTATGAATCGATCTGGTCCACTGTTTAATGGACCTGGCTAACTGTTAACTGAGGGCCATTGACAGAGAACTGGGGAACTGGAAATTCACCGTCCCACTGCCTCACCCCGCCATTCTGGTCCCGAAAAGGTAACTGAGTCCACAGTGAAATAGAATTCAACACTTCATTCTTTGTAGAGAGTTCACTACTTTTCTTCCATTGTCTCCCTTCCTCTCTTAAAGATGCTCTCATGTTTTTGGATTAGGGTTACATGGATACTGCTCAGGTGACTCTGGTATCTCAACTGAGTGGGGATATTTCACATGTGAGCTCTGACAGGGAGTATTGGAAGGCTATTGAACTCTCAGGGTTATGAGTCCAGCCCTAACTTGTTCCCACCCAACATTCACAAACATGCACATCCAGAAAAGGGCCATGAGGGCTATCAGGGTGGGAACTAGCCAATTTCCTCCTCCCTAACCAAGGGGTGGGGGTGAGGCTCATTTTAATGCCTGTACCACCAACCTGCCAAGATCAACTAATTCACCACAAACCAGGGATTTAGGGCTTACCTGTTCGACACAACTTTGCTACTCATTGGATAAATTCATTGAGAACCTTTTGCTTGTTTATGTTTATGGCTATACCGTTGATTTGGTATGCATCACCAATAATCCTCTTTGTGACACATATTGGAGATATTCAAAATTGCATGTTTATGAAAAAAAGGAAACAAATAGACCAAAGGAGTAATTATCTTCCCAAACAGATGTGCATGAAATCTAAAATCTGTGTCTATTCATTCCACAGAGTTTCCTGCTATTATTATCAGAATTTAAAAGACTTAATTTACATAGATCCATGGAGTTTCCATAAATCACAGTTTTTTCATTTCTTTGTGGCATTAGGTAATTAGTGAGACTGTTGTGAGTCAGAAATTGAAACTGAAGCGAGGTAAGTGCTTTTCTATTTACATAGTAATTAGAATTGAAATAAAAGTTGGCTCTGTTCTTTTATCCAACTAAATTCATGTTTTTTGGATGCCAAAAGAAGGAGGAAGGTGGACAGGAGGTTAATGTCCTTGGCAGGGTGGGATTTCTTTGATCTCAACTCATGTTTCATCAACGTGTTCAACCCATCTGTTTACTAACTACCCAGTTGGGTAATGCTAGCGAACTATATAGGAGAATTGCACTGATAGTGCAGCACAGGGTTGTCAATTGGAAACAGTTTTTAATAGTGTGATTATCTGGCAGAGGATAACTGATGCTCTACCTCACCGCAAAGTTTTATAATTACTTGTGCCAGTTCCTTGCTGGATCTTAATAGCTACATGTTAATCAGAAAACTTATATATTCCTATACTTAATAATCAATGAACTGACTCTTATGTTGCACAATGTATTCCTCTTCTTACAAAATGGTTTGTCATACCATTCTGATAGCTATTGATATCTGGTTAGAAGCAAATTAAAATATCACGTGTTCATTCAACAATTAATTCAATTCATTTTGCTCTAATTCTGGCCTCTTGAGCATTCCCAATTTTAATCACTCCACCAGTAGTGGTTGTACCTTCAGTTGCCTAGGCCCTAAGCTCTGGAATACCCTCCCCATGCTTCTCCACCTCGTTACCCCACTTTCCTTATTAAAATTTATCTCTTTGACCAAGCTTTTGGTCATCTGGCCTAAAATCTCCTTATATGGCTCAGTGTCATATTTCGTTTTGCAACGCTCTTTTGAAGCATCTTGGAATGTTTCATTACATTAATGGTGCTACATAAATTTAAGTTGTAGCTGTTGTAGTTGGATGTAATTGCATTCAGGCTGTGACTATGAAATATGATAAAAAGGCAAAAGAATATTGTGTTGGATGAGGTTCTGATCTGGTGTGGCCATGTGGCAACTAAGCCAAAGACATTCTAACATCATAAGTTGGGTTAACTAATCATGGAGAAGGCTGATGATTAACAGAGAAAGTACTGTGCTTTTGTGTAATACATATTAAGTGTAATAAACATGAACTGTGATCTTTCATTGTTATTATGTGTTGTTAGCTTGCTACCTGACATCCAGTCGTTGATGAGCTGCAACTTCCTCCAGTTAAACATTGGGAAGATTGAAGTCCCTGTCTTTGGCACCCACATCAATCTCTGCATCAACCTATTTACTCCTGAAATCCTTTTCCACACCTTGCTCATGTCCAGACTCAATTATTCCAATGGTCCCCTGACCAGCCTCCTAACCACCATAAACTTCAGATCATCCAAAACTCTGCTCATATCTTAACCATTATCAAGTCCTGTTCATCCATCACCCCTGTGCTTGCTGATCAGCTCTGGGTCCCCATCCACCAATTTAAAATTCTTAACATTGTATTCATACATCTGCATGGCCTCACCCCTCCCTATATCTGTAATCACCTTCAGACCTACAACCATCCGAGAACCTCGCACTCTTCCAAGTTTTGCCACCTGTACTTCCCCACTCTATTTAACTTAAAATTATTGACTGTGCCTTCAGCAGTCTTGATCTGAAATCCTGCTTTTCCATTCCTTAAACTCTCTGCCTTTCCACTTCTCTGTCCTCTTTTAAGACACTACATTACCATTCCTTTACTGTGGATGTGTCAAAATCCTAGAACGCCCTTTCTAATGGCACTGTGGATATACCTCACCACATGGACTGCATCAGTTCAAGAAGGCGCCTCACCGCCACCTTCTCAAGGGCAATTAGGGATGGGCAATAAATGCTGGCCAGGCCAGTGACGCCCTGTGAAATGTTGTTCATTGATACATTGGTATTTTTGTTTGACTACACTTTTGTGAAGCACCTTTGGACAATTTGCTGCATTAAGAGTGCTATATAAATGCAAGTTGTTGATTTCCCTCAGTTCTGCACCTAGAGAATTGGTGATCCACAGGCACAGTACAGGGCAAAAGGAGATGGCAGCCTCTTATATCAGACCTCCATCTCCACAGGACTACTCCTGAATTGGCAGAATAATAACGTGGTTACATTGCGATCCTGCCATCTCACTGCCTAGTTGGTCTGGCTCCTCACAAATACAATACACTTCAGCTGCACTGCATTTCTCAAAGGAAAATCACCCCCGTTATTTCCATTGGTTGGACATAGTGAGATGGAACAATCTGTTTATAATTGACATTAAACTACTGAGGAAAGAGATTAGGAGAAACTTCTTTATGTTGGAGCATAGAATGGTTGGAGCAACTGTCCAATGAGTGATTCTGGAAGGAGAAGTGTGAGTGTGACAGGGCCTTTTGGAGCCTTGTGCAAGCACTCTCCCACACACGTGGATTCTTCCCATATCACACTCACCTCAATGTCTTGAGCATTTTCGTTGCTGCCTTCTGGGGTTCCCTTTCAGTTATTCACTTGAGCTGACCTGCATCTTCACCCACTGCTGATCTTGACAACCACGACTCATGTTTCACTTTCGATTTAGACAGCATGGTGGTGATACAGTATTTCATTTGCTCCCCCGTCCTTTCCCCTCCCCCAATCACCCATTTCCTTTCTCCCATCACTGTTGACCCCTCTGGCATCACCTTCCACCTCCCCTCCGTGACTTATCAGCCATAACCCTTTGTTTTCAGGGATGTCCAGGTGAATGTGCACGTTCTCTTCCTTCCTGAAAATCCCACTCCCATCCACATTAACCTCTCCGACCATCTCCTTCCCACCCTCAGGGTCTGTGTCTGCCTCCAAGTCCCCACCACCCACCCTCACCATCCTTTCGACCGATACCGTTGAATCCTCACCCTCCAACCCTACTGTCCCACTCTGCTCTTGGTGATTCTTAACATTCCCTCGTACCAAATTTAATGTCCCCTACTTTCCTTGGGAGTGAGCTGGGAGGCAGGAGGTGGTGGTGGTGGTGGGGGATTGGGGGGGATGGGGGTGGTTGGTGATATTGGCTAAAGTCGAGTGGGAAATTGTGGGCTGGTGAGCCCCTTGCCTTCCCAACTCCACCTGTTTAAGTCAAAGGCGAGGAGAGTCGAGGTGGCCTCCCCATCCCTAGGCCATTTGAGGCACTTAAGAGGCCTCTTAAGAGCCTCCCACTGCTGCTGCTGGTATTCTGAAAGACGCCCCCACTACTGCCCTTTACAACAACTTCCCCACCACCCTTGCCGGATGCTGCCTGACTGGCCCCAGTGTGCCCACCCCATCCACCTCTCTTCCAGGGCCTCCGTTGTTGCTACTGCGCTGGGGACTGGTGCATTCCGAGCAGTGCCCTCTGCTTCCGGTGGTTCTGCAGTGGCCAACCCCCCACCCCAACCCCTCCCAACCCCCCCAGCCACCCATGCAATTTCACGATCCCCCATCCCCCCGCCTCAGAACCCGCCGGGGTGGAGGGGTGCAGGTAGCGTAAAATTCTGGCCCAGGTTTCTGACAAGTGGACAGAGCCATCTTCACCACCATTAAATGTGGACACACGTGTGTTCCCTTCAGCAAGTTGGGAAATTAAGGGCGTCTACACTGTGGCATGTGAACTATGGAATGTAGACGAGGCAGAAAGATGTCACCACAAATAAATTAATGCTTTCTAATCCTGGTATGTAATGCTGCCTCCTCTAACTACCTGATTGCTAGGCAATATAACTTTCAAAATTAACTTTTTACAGGTTTTATTTGTGCTCGTCATGTGATTATATTTGTAAAATATTGTTGCTGTTTATAGAATCATAGGATGATTAGAACCCTAAAGGAGGCCATTTGGCCCGTCTTGCCTATGCCAGCTCTCTGCAACAATCATTCAGTGAACCAAATGTTACAGACTTCAGGAAAATTTAAAATGTTTCAAAATATTCACTGCTGCATTTATTTGGGAGTGAATTTCCAACCACATTCTTCCATTTGTTTGCCTCTTCCTGGTCACCCAGAGTCTTTTGTGAAAATAACACCACAGGGGTAAATTACTGAAGGATTTCCCTTGCCCATCTGCCTTAGATGGAAAAGCTACAGAAACACGCAAAAAAATGGTGTAAAATGGTGTTGATGACAGACAGATGAGGACCATTGCAGGAATCCACCCTTGTGGAGTATCTGATTTACTGGGGACAGTTGATGGGCAGAAAAAGGCAGATAGATAGAAATAATCCATTATTAACTTTTTTCTGACCCCTGCTGGACAATGTAAATCATTGCAGAAAAGTACAGAAGAATGTCATTGTTATTCTTGAGCAGCCGGACAAATGAGTATTTTATATATATTGAGGTATATACACGAACCAAGAATTGGGCAATCTTCAGGCAGTGTGACGGGGTAACTTCTTAGGGCTGTGATATCATTGTATTATATTTCAAGGCCCTCTCCTGTAATTTGAGCACATCATCCAGGCTGACACTCCAGTGCTGTATGAAGGAGTGTTGGAGGTGCCTTCTTTCAGAGGAAATGTTAAACTGAGGCCCCAGCTGCCATCTCAGGTGAATGTAAAAGAACCCATGGTATTAATCAAATCCTTGCACATGTTGTTGCCTCCCAAATTTATGTCTCATTTTTCCCAGAACTCCAATCTGGTTTCTGTCCCTATCACAATACAAAAATGACTCTTAAGAAAGCCACAAATCACATCTTCATCTTTCTTGACCTATCTGCAGCCTTTGATGCAGTTGACCGCATGCACCATCCTCCTGTAACACCTTTCCACCAGCATCTAGATTGGTGGGCTGCACTTGCCTGGTTCCATTCTTAACTAACTAACTCGTAGTGAGAGAATCTCTTCCCATTCCTGCAAAGTTATCTCTGGCAACCCCCAAGGACCTATCCTTGGTCCTCTCCTATTTACCATCTACATTTTGCCCCTTGGCAACTTCATCCAGAAGCACTCCAATTTTCACGCGTATGCTGATGACACGCAACTTTATCACACCATCACCTTTCTTGACCGCTCCACTGTCTCTAATTGTCAGACTGCTTGTCCAACATCCAGCACTAGATGAGAAAAAATTTCTTCAAATTTAAATATTGGGAAGACAGAGCCATTTTCTTTGGTCCCCACTACAAATTCCATTCTCTCACCCCCAACTCCATCACTCTCCCTGTCAACTCTCTGGGAATGAACTGCACTGTTGATAACCTCTGTGTTGCATTTGACCTTGGGTTGAGCTTTTAACCATATGTCCAAACTAAGACTATAATAAATAAAATCAAAATACTGCAGATGCTGGAAATCTGAAATAAAAACAGAAAATGCTAGAAAAACTCAGCAGGCCTGGCAGTATCTGTGGAGAGAGAAACGAGAATTAATGTTTCGAGTCCATATGACTCTTCTTCAGAGCTGAAGAGAGGTCGAAATATGATGGATTTTATACTGTGGAAGGTGGATGGTGTGGAGCAGGTGGAGCACAATGGAAGGTCAGGGATAGGTGGGAGCTCAGGGGAGATTTGACAAAGATATCATTGACACATGACAATAGTAATGTTAAGGACTAAAGAAGGTGCTAATAGTGACATAAATGTATGATAGCAGAATGTGTTAACAGCAGAACAAGGGTCGGCGCTCTGTGAAAGCAAAACGTAAGAACAAGTTACAGATGGCCCTGTGGAGGTGGGGTGTTGGGAAAAAAAATTAAAAAGATCAAAATGGAGGACAGAGTTCAAGGGCTGAAGTTGCTGAACTCGATGCTAAGTCCAGAAAGCTAAGACTACCTATTTCCATTTCTATAATATCGCCTGAATCCTCCCTTGCCTCAGCTTTTCTGCTGCTGAACCTATACCCATGTATTTTGACCTCCAGACCCCCACATTCTACCTTTCATAAACTTGAGAACTCCAAAGCTCTGCTTTGTTCTAACTTGCACCAAATCGCATTCACCCATCACCCTTGTGCTTATTGACCTTCAAAGATTCCCGGTCAAGCAACATATTGATTTTCAAATTTTCATCTTTGTTTGCAAATCCATCCATGGCCTTGCTCATCCTTATCTCTGTAATCTCCTCTAGTCCTACAACCCTCTGCAATATCTGCACACTTCTAATTCTGACATCTTGAGCATCCCCAATTTTAATCGCTCCACCATTGGTGACTGTGCCTCCGCTGCCTAGGCCCTAAGCTGTGGAATTCCCTCCCTAAGTCTCTCGGTCTTCCTGCCTCATTTTCCTCCTTTAAGATGGACCTTAAAATCTACTTCTTTGACCAAGTTTTTTTGTCATCTGCCCAAATAGCTCCTTATGTCATATTTGGCTTGGTGTCATGTTTTGTTTTGTAATGCCTCTGTGAAGTGTCTTGGGATGTTTTATTGTGTTAAAGGTGATATATAAATAAAAGTTGCTGTTGTTAGTCAAAGGAGACCAGCAGGGTTTTCCTGGAGCCTTGACAAACATTGCAAAGATGGACTGTCTCGTCATTTGCCTCACTGCTATTTAAAGAATTTTTCTGTATACAAGTTGGCGGCCATGCATACTACTTTATAACACTGACTACATTTCAAAGGTATTTGCTTGGCTGTAAAGCGCTTTGAGATGTCTGGTGGTTGTGAAAATCTCTATATAAATGCAAATTTTTTTGGGGTGAAGAAATTTCTCCTCGACTCCCCTCTAATTCTTCTGGGACAGAACCCGGGAACAGGCTATTTTAGATCTAGTAATGTGTAATGAGGTAGGATTAATAACAGATCTCGTAGTTAAGGATCCTTCAGGGGATGGTGATCACAACATGGCAGGATTTCAAATTCAGTTTGAGGGCGAGCAACTTGGATCTCAAACCAGTGTCCTCAACTTTAATAAGGGCAATTATGGAGGTATGAAGAAAGAGTTGTCTAAAGCGGGCTGGGAAAATAGACTAAGGAGAAGGTCAGTGGATGAGCAGTGGTAGACATTTAAGCAGATATTTCATAAAGCTCAGCAAAAATTTATCCCAGTCAAAAAGAAGGACTTGATGAGAGGGATGAACCACTCATGGCTAACAAAGGCAGTCAAGGAGAATATCCAATCAAAAACTAAGGCATATAAAGCAGTGAAAATTAATGGTAGGCCAGAGGATTGGGAATTTTTTAGGAACCAGCAGCAGATGACTAAAAAGCTAATTAAGAGGGAGAAAACTGATTACAAAAGTAAATTGGTAAGAAATATAAGAACAAACAGCAAGAGCTTTTACAGCTATATAAAAAGAGAATGGCTAAAGCGAGCTTGGGACATTTGGAGGATGCAACTGGAGAATTGATAATGGGGAACAGGGAAATGGCAGATAACTTAAACCAATATTTTGCATCAGTCTTCACAGTGGAGGACACTATAAACGTCCCAAAGATATCAGATAAACAAGGAGCTCATGGGAGGAAAGATTTTGTAACAGTCTCTATCACAAGGGACAAAGTATTGACAAACTAATGGGACTAAAGGCAGACAAACTACCAGGACTTGATGGCCTGCATCCAAGGGTTTTAAAGGAAGTAGCTGCAGAGATAGTGGAGGCATTGGCTGAAATATTCCAGAACTCACCGGATTCCCGGAGAGTCCCAGCAGATTGGAAAACAGCTAATGTGAAGCCCCCATTCAAGAAAGGAGAAAGACAAAAAGCAGGAAACTATAGACCAGTCAGCCTAACACCTGTCATTGGGAAAATGCTAGAATCCGTTATTAAGGAAGAAATAGTAGGACATTTAGAAAAGCTTAATGCAATCAAACTGAGGCTTTGTGAAAGGGAAATCATGTTTGAAAAATTTGTTAGAGTTCTTTGAGGAAATAACAAGCAGAGTTGATAAAGGGGATCTGGTAGATGTAGTGTATTTTGGATTTCCAGAAGGCATTCAATAAGGCGCCACATAAAAAGGTTATTGCACAAGATAGGAGCTCACGGTATTGGGGGTAATGTATTAGCATAAATTGAGGATTGGTTAACACACAGAAAACAGAGAGGAGGATTAATGGGTCTTTTCAGGTTGGAAAGACATAACTAGAGGAGTGCCACAAGGATCAGTCTTAGGGCCTCAATTATTTACTATCTATATAAATAACTTGGAAGAGGGGGCAGAGTGTAATGTATCCACATTTGCTGATGATACAAAAATAGGTGGGAAGGCATGTTGTGATGAGAACATAAGGAGTCTGCAAAGGGATATAGATAGTTTGAGTGAGTGGTCAAAAACTTGGCAGATGGAGTTTAATGTAGGAAAATGTGAGGTCATGGACTTTGGTAGGAAGAATCAAAAGGCAGACTATTATTTAAATGGAGAGAGACTCCAAAAAAGTGCAGCACAGGGGGATCAGGGTGTTGTGCATGAAACACAAAAAGTTAGCATGCAGGTGCAGCAAGTAATTAAGAAGGCAAATGGAATTTTGGCCTGTATTGCTAGGGAGTTGCAGTTTAAATATAAGGAAGTCTTGTTACAACTTGGTGTTGGTGAGGCCACACCTGGAGTAGTGTGTATAGTTTTGGTCCCCGTATTTAAGAAAGTATATACTGGCTCTGGAGGGAGTTCAAAAGAGATTCACTAGACTGATTCCTGGGATGAGGGAGTTGACTTATCGGCTAAACAGGTTAGGCCTTTATTCATTAGAGTTTAGAAGAATGAGGGGAGGTCTTATTGAAACAGATAAGATTCTGAGGGGGCTTGACAAGGTAGATGTTGAGAAGATGTTTCCACCAGTGGGGAAATCTTGAACTTGGAGACATAGTTACAGAATAAGGGGACACTCATTTAAAACCGAGATTCAAAGGAATTTCTTCTCTCAGAGGGTAGTGAATGTCTGGAATTCTCTATCCCAGAAAGTTGTGGAGGCTAGATTACTGAAAGTATTTAAAGAGGGGGTAGATAGATTTTTGAAATATCGGGGAGTTGAGGGCTATGAGGAGCTGGCATGAAAGAGGAGTTGAGGCCTGGGGCAGATCAGCCATGATCTTATCTTTAGGGGCTGAATGGCATATTCCTGCTCCCATTTATGTTCTTATGTTCAGCCAATTATTTTAAATTTATGCCCCTGGTATTGACCTCTCTCCAGTTGCTATTTTTTCCTATTAATATTATTTATGCACCACATTAAAATCTCACTATTCCGATTCTCAGTTTGCTGAACCCCTCCTTTTTCTCTCAACAGTTAGAGGCCATGCTTCTTTTATGCTTGTGACAGTATTGATATCAGAAATAAGGTGCAACACTTTCAGCTGTGTAAGATCCACCAAGTACAGTTACTCAACTACTTTAATTAAGGCTTAATTTATTTTCTGCTACCATAGATTTTCTCTTCTACAGGTAATTTTATTTTTTTGACCAGCAAGTTCACTGAGCATTTATACGGAGCTACTTTCCTGATTGCTAAAATAGCCACTTTAGTTGCTGGAAATATGAATCAACTCATTTTTTCTCTGCAGTCATTTGTCAGTACTGCAGCAACACTGACATTTACTTTTCCTAAAACAATCATTACAGTAATATGTAAGTAACCCAATTCTTAACAAAGAAAAATTATGTTTTTTCATGCATTATGAGCAGTATTATACACAGTAGTGAGGGTGCAATGGGAATTTTGCTCCACATTAGTGCAAGTTGTGCCTCTGGGTTAGAGGAGTGAAATCAGCCAGGTTTCCTGCTTCCTATTGCTAAAGCGTACACATATAGATGTTGGCTTGGGATAGCATGAGGCTTGGCTGTGTTATTCCCATGCCTACCTTTTCAACTAAGCAAGGTACCAGTGGATGATTTCTGTCATGTTATTCCACCTGAAATAGAATTAATACCTCCAGCCAAGAGAAAGGGGGAAAATAAGATTTCTTTCCTTAACCATAAGTTCCTCGGATTGAGAGCTGCAACGCCTGCACCTGCATTACAATTCAAGTAGTTGCATCTAATGAAATACCCTGAATCAACAGGAATGGTGATTGCTCCATTAAATAGTCTGTGACTACAAAATTAATACCATGCATATTAATGAATGTTGCTCAGGATGCATGCATAAATCATGTTCCCTGCAATTAATGCATCTCTAAACTGTCCCCAAGGCAATATAGCTTATGAATTTGGCTCCTTGGGGTCTTTGTGGTGGGTTGGATCTATGGCTTTTTAACATCTTTTTGACATCTCTGTACAGCAATTGATCACAGCTACAATCAGGCACATAAGTGTTTGAATTACAAGCAGACACTTGGCCTGCGCATACATATTATGACTGCTCAGGGGAAAGGGGAGAGCTCTACAGTCAGCACCGGCAAAATTATTGTGCTGTGCTCCATGCTTCTTGGTATAAGTCTCCCTTCAGAAATGGGTGAGGGAGATCGTGAAGACAGTGAAGGAATGGCGATATATTTCCAAGTCAGGATGGTGAGTGACTTCTCACCCCACCCATGGACAAAACAGCTGAACTCCCAAGGTGAGGTGAGAGTGACTGCCTTTGATGTCAAGGCTGCACTTGACAGAGTGTGACATCGAGGAGTCCGAGCAAAACTGGTGTCAATGGGAATCACGGGAAAACTCTCTGCTTGTTGGAGTCATACCTAGCACAAAGGAAGACGGTTGTGGTTGTTGGATGTCAGTCATCTTAGCTCCAGGGCGTCATTGCAGGAGTTCCTCAGGGTAGTGTCCTTGGCCCAATCATCTTCAGCTGCTTCATCAATGACCTTCCTTCCATCATAAGGTCAGAAGTGGGGATGTTCATTGGTGATTGTACAATGTTCAGCACCATTCACAACTCCTCAGATATTGAAGCAGTCCGTAATCAAATGCAGCAAGGCCTGGACAATATCCAGGCTTGAGCTGACAAGTGGCAAGTGACATTTGTGCCACAAAAGCGCCAGGCAATGATCATCTCCAACAGGAGATAATCCAACCATCGCCCCTTGATGTTCAATGGCATTCCCATTATTGAATCTCCCACTATCAACATCCTGGGGAGTCACCATTGGCCAGAAACTGAACTGGACTAGCTATATAAATACTGCGGCTACAAGACCAGGTCAGAGACTAGGAATTGTGTGATGAGTAACCCACCTCCTGACTTCCCAAAGCCTGTCTACCATCTACAAGTCACAAGTCAGGAGTGTGTTGGAATACTCCCTACTTGCCTGGATGAGTGTAGCTCCCACAACACTCAAGAAGCTTGACACAGTTCAGGACAAAGCAGCCTGCTTGATTGGCACCACATCCACAAACATTCACTCCCTCCACCACGGATGCACAGTAACAGCAGTGTGTACCATCTACAAGATGCACTGCAGGGATTCACCAAGGCTCCTGAGATAGCACCTTCCAAACCCACGACCACTACAATCTAGAAGGACAAGGGCAGCAGATAGATGGGAACACCACCACCTGGAAGTTCCCCTCCAAGTCACTCACCATCCTGACTTGGAAATATATCGCCATTCCCTCACTGTCATTGGGTCGAAATCCTAGAACTCCCTTTTCAACAGCACTGCAGGTGTACCTACACCACTTGGACTACAGCGGTTCAAGAAGGCAGCTCACCATCAACTTCTCAAGGGCAACTAGGGATGAGCAATAAAAATGCTGGCCCAGCCAGTGAAACCCACATCCCATGAATGAATAATAAAAAAAAAAGACAATGAGCTACAGGAAGAACTATGAAGAGAAAACCAGTGACTAACGCAAATCAGGTTTCGATTGAAAGCTTCTTTTCACACTGATACCTTTATATGGCACTGGAAACGTTCAGGGACTTGGATGTCAAGGCTCACCTATTAAGCACATTAAAGTGTCACAGTCTCTGCTTCTTTAAAATTAATGAAATAAACCCGGCTCTAGCATGTAAAATTCTACTTTTTTATTTTTATTAGTATAAGGCTGAGTCACCTAGGTGTGTTCAATGAGATGAGCTGTCCCTTGTTTGTCAACCTGTACGCCAATCAATGTCTGCTTCTGTTAGGTGCATCATTAAATGAAGGAGTAGGTGAGATGGATGAACTTAGGGTTTCCTTGACCACTTACCGGGAGAGTGATGAGTGAGAATCTCAATAGATAGTGGCCCAAAGGACTTGCAATGGAAGGAGGCATACTCTCAGCAGTGTCACCAGTCACGGTGCAGGCACACACTGGCATGAGACTGGAACCAAACCAATATTCGGCTATGCTACTCCACACAACTGGAGGCCAGTTTCCCACATGGGTCACCCATCTCATTTAGCATGATTGGTGAATTGTATGAGGTCTCTAACTCAGAGTGACAGGATCTTTACAGTGCAGAAGGCGGCCATTTGGCCCATCCAATCTGCTCTGGCTCTCTGAAAGAGCATTCTATCTAGTCCCACTTCCCTGCCTTATCCCCGTAATCTTGTACATTCTTTCTTTTCAGATAGCAATCAAATTCCCTTTTCAATACCTCAAATGAACCTATCGCACCATCCTCCCAGGAAGTTTGTACTAGACTCCAACCACCCTCTGGGTGAAACAATTTTTCTGCACATCACTAATACTCCTCTTCCCAATTATTTTGAATCTGTACCCTCTAGTTCATGATGGTCTCTTGAGTGGCAACAGTTACTCACTATTTATCCTGTCCATACCCCTCAGGATCTTGAATACCTCTATAAAATCTCCTCTTAGCCTTCTTTTCTCCAAGGAAAACAATCCCAACCTCTCCAATCTATCCACATCGCTACAGCTCTTTATCCCTGAAATCATTCTTGTGAATCTCCTCTGTACTTCCTCCAATGCTTTCATATCCTTCCTCAAGTATGATGCCCAGAACTGGATGCAGTACTCCAGATGAGGCCTTGTTAATGTTTTAAACAAATTCAACATGATCTCCTTACTCTTGTACTCATTGTCCCTATTAATAAAGCCTAAGTTACTATATTCTTTATTAACAGCTCTCTCGACATGCCCTGTAATCTTCAATGACTTATGTACATATACGTCAAGGTCCCTCTATTTCTGCACCTCTTTTAGAGTGTCCCCCTTTATTTTATCCTGCCTCACCATATTCTTCCTGCCAAGACAAATCACCTCGCACTTCTCTGCATTGAACCTCATCTGCCATTTGTCTGCCCAATCCACCAACTTGTCTATGTACTTTTGAAGTTCAAGACTATCCTCATCACAGTTCACAACTTATTATCTCCAAATTTTGAAATTGTGCCCTGCACACCACAGTCTAGGTCATTAATATATTTCAGGAAAAGCAAGGGTCCCAACACTGGCCCCTAGGGAACTCCACTGCAAACCTTCCTCCTAATCTGAAAAATGACCATTTATTACTAATCTGCTTCTGTCACACAGTCAATTTCTTATCCAAGTGCCTACTTTCCTTTTTATCCCATGAACTAGAATTTTGCTCACAAGTCCATTGTGTGACGCTGTATCAAATGCATTTTGAGAATCCATATAGACCACATCAACAGCATTGCCCTCATCAACCTTCTCTGTTACCTCCCCAAAAAAACTCCAGTAAGTTAGTTAAACATGATTTTCCCTTATTGAATCCATGCTGGCTTTCCTCAATTATCCCACACTTGTCTAAGTGACTATTGATTTTGTTCCGAACTATAGTTTCCAGAAATTCCCCTACCACTGAGGTCAAACTGACTGGTCTATAGTTGCCAGCTTTATCCTTGCACCCCTTTTTGAACAAGGGTGTAACATTCACAATTCTCCAGTCCACTGGCACCACCTCTGTGTCTAAGAAAGACTGGAAGATTATCACTAGTGCCTCTGCAATTTCCATTCTCACTTTCCTTAGTACACTTGAATGCATCTGATCCAGTCCTGGTGCCTTATCTATTTTAAGTAAAGATAGCCTTTCCAACACCTCCTTCCTCTCAATTATAAATTATCCTAGTGTGACAGTTACCTCCTCTCTCACCTCAGCCTGGGTAGCATCTTCTTCCTTTGTAAAGACAGATGCAAAGTACACATTTAATACGTATGCTATTTCTCCCTCCTCCATGTGCAAGTCCCCTTTGTTTTAATCCCTAATGGGCCCTATTCTTTCTTTTACCACCCTTTCATTATTTATAGAAGAGCTTGGGATTCCCTTTTATGTTAGCTGTCATTCTCTTTTCATGCTCTCACCTTGCTTTTCTTAGTAGATTCTTCACTTGCCCTCTGGTCCTTCTATAATCAGCCTGATTCTCCATTGTACTTTTTACCTGACATTTGTCATATGCGCACTTCTTCCTTTTCACCTTCACCTCTATCTCTCTCAACATCCAGGGCACTCTGGATTTGTTTGTCCAACCCTTCCCCTTCAAGGGAATGTACCTTGACAGTGCCTGCAATACTTTGTCTTTGAAGGTGGCCCATTGTTCAGCCACCATCTTTGCTGCCAACATTTGATTCCAATTCATTCAACTCAGATACATTTTCACCCCATCCAGGTTGGCTTTCCTCCAGTTGATTATCCCTGCTCTGGATTGTTCCTTGTCCTTTTCCGTGGCTAACCTAAACCTTACGATACAGTAGTCACTGTCCCCTAAATTCTATCCCACTGATATTTGATCCACTTGGGAAAACTCATTCCCCAAAACCAGGCCCAACAGTGCCTGCCCTCTCATTGGTCCAGAAACATGCTGCTGTAGAAAATTACCTTGAACACATTCCAGGAGCTCTCACTCCTCTTGTCTCTTTGTACTATTCCTATCCCAGTCTATATTTGGATAATTGAAGTCCCCCATTATGATTAGTCTATAATCTTTGCACCTTTCTGTAATTTATTTGCAAATTTGTTTCTCTACATCCCTTCCACTGGTTAGTGGTCTATATACTACAACGATCAATGCTATTGCACTTTTTTCATTCCTTACCTCTAGCCAGAGAGATTCCATCCTTGAACCCTCTGGAACATCCTCTCTCTCCAGTACTTAATGCCATCTTTAATTAATATTGCCACTCCCCCACATTTTTTCCTTTCCTGTCTCTCCTAAACACCTTGTACGCAGGAATATTTAACACCCAGTTCTGCCCTTCTTTGAGCCAGGTCTCTGTTATAGCAATAATATCATAATTCAACTTGTCAACCTGTGCCTGTAGTTCACTCATCTTATTAACCACACTTCCATGCATTCACTTATATACACATTAGCCCTTATTTAGGTTTTTTTACTTTTTTCCTTACTTTGACCCCTCTATAATAACTTACTATTTCCTACTCTAACTCTATCAACCTCTCCAAGTATTCTATTTACCTTGGGGCTACTCTCTGATATATCCTCCTTAGCAATTAATACTTCACTACTTCCCACTGCCAGTCTTTCTCCTCTCCACTGTGAATTTCCCCTCAGGTTCCCATTCCCCTGCCAATCTAGTTTAAACCCTCCCCAATAGCATGAGCAAACCTCCATGCAAGGACATTAGTCTCAGTCCTGTTAAAGTGTAACCCGTCCTTCTTGTGCAGTTCCCACCTGCCCCAGAACCGGTCCCAATGCCTCAGGAATCTAAAACCCTCTCTAACACTCCATTTCTCCAGCCACATATTGAACTGTTTAATCTTCCTATTCTTATGTTTATGAGCATGTGGCACTGGGAGTAATCCTGAGATTACTGCTCTTGAGGCCCTGCTTTTTAATTCTCTTCCTAAATCCCTAAACTCTGCTTACAGGACCACATCTCCCTTCCTACTTATGTCACTGGTCCCAATGTGGACCATGACCTCTGGCTGTTCACCCTCCCCCAGAAGGATGTCTTGCAACTCCTCTGTGACATCCTTGACCTGGCATCAGAGAGGCGACATACCACTCTGGAGTCATGTCTATGGCCACAGAAACACGTGTCTGCTCCTCTAACTATGGAACCCCCTACCGCTATAGCACTTCTACGCTTCCTGCTCCCCTTCAGTGCAGCTGAGCCAACCATGGTGCCAAGAACTTGCCTTTTGCTACAGCCCTCTGAGAAATCATCTTCCTCACCAGTATTCAAAATGGAAAGGTTAGAATTCTCTTTCATGGGACAACCACACTATTTTTAAAATTATTATTCATGCATGGGATGTGGGCATCACTGGCCAGCATTTATTGCCCATCCCTAATTGCCCTTGTTCAGACGGCATTTAAGAATCAACCACATTGCTGTGGGTCCAGGTAAGGACAGCAGATTTCCTTCTGCTCCCTGGTTAGTGAATCCGATGAGCAATTGAAATCAGCCATTGAATTCAAATTTCACCATCTGCTGTGGTGGGACTCAAACCCAGGTCCCCAGGTCATTGGTCTGGGTCTCTGGAATACTACAGTGACAATATTGCAATGTCGTGCCTCCCCCTCACTGAAGATCTAAGTTCTCTGGGAACCTACTTCAGAAAATAGAGTCTTCGACCAAATACTGCCAAGACCATCATTTTATCCTTCACCTGAACAACTTGAAGGCCTGGGACGAACTTCATGTTCTGTGGCCGAGCATTCGCCCACAACCAATGCTACTTTGGACATTAGTGAACCAGATGGGTTTTTACAACAATCGACAATGTCTTCATGGTCATCATCAAACCTTTAATTCCAGATTTTTTTATAATTCAAATTCCTAGTCTAGACACAATACCACGACACTATTACCTCCCCTTTTCCTGGAGTTTGGACTTCAGCACCCTGATTGGAGTATTTATGAGAGATGTTCTGTTTGGCCTTGCTTTCTACACCACAGAAATCATTGCAGCTTTTGCCAATTGGTAAATAGCAGAGTGCTGGCTAGAAAATTGCTCTAGCTATTAGCGGAATCTTCCGGTCTGGTCAGCAGCGGGAAGCTTGGTGGGTGGGGGATCTTAATTTGGCGCAAAGCCAAAAAACTCAATTTCCCAACAGTGGGATGAACTTTTAGGATTTTGTTCTCGGGACTTTAAAAGTGGATCAAGCTTCCTGACGAACAAAGTTGGGAAGCCCTTTTGCAAGCATTAGCATATTGTGCATGCTTATTAAAAGGCCACCTTGCTGGAATTAAGTCCCCCTCCAAATTAAGCTCCCTGCGAGCGAGAAATTAGAATGTTCAGTTTTACAACTATATATAAGCGGCGTGTACCTGGTGAGGTAGACTTCTTCCATGAGTAATTATGAGTTGCCGCTCTGTTGTCTTCTTTGGGGAGCATCTGTAAAATGCTAGCCTATGCTTGAGACTGGGTGGTTGCAATGCAAGTTGCGTGGAGGAAGACCAATGAAGGGAGGAAGGGTTAGCAGGAAAGAGTGGAGTGGCATCAAGACAAAGGTGGAAAGGATAGTGCAGGCTGTCCGAGCAGCCCCTAAATATGGTGCCCTGACCTTTGACCCCATGAAATAATGGCAGGGACAGTGACTTCCTGTCTGGTCCCGCCATGAGATTCACCATCTTCCACACAGATGAATAAGTAATGATGTGGCCAGCACAAGATCACATTTGGTCAGCCATTCTGCCTCCCAGTGGGAATCACTCCCATTTCTGCTCCTGCCACTGAACTTAGACTCCAGACTGGAAGATTCCATTCTATGTCACCCTTCTTTTCCCATCAAATCTGACCCTTGCTCACTCATGCCATGTGTTTCTCCCAGTGTTCCAGCCTGAATTTCATTGTTATTATTGGCTTGTAAAGAAGAGTGCCTGTGCATGATATCTTTTAGCATGGAGAAACTGTTGCACGCCAGCTTCCACACGCATCTTGACAGAATGAAACCTTGATCCAATGGTAAGGGAATCAAGACGATTAGAGGTTTTGTTCTGCTGCAACTTTCAACCGCCAGAACAGCTGCTGAGATATCCTGGATGGCATACCTTCCTCTGCCTGTTTGTCGTTGATGATTTGTTTGCCAGAGCCCAGTCTGCTGAGTAGTTCTAGGGTTCCTAACAGGCCTTCATGGCAACCAAAGCAGTCCGGGACATAAGGATTCCCACTGTACTTCATCCTGTTTTAATCGGCCCTTTCTTACCCATTGCCCTGGTTCCGTGGTGAGGACGAGGGATTGGACTTTGGGACCCCTTTTGGAATATAACTATCAACCTGTGAGAAACTTAACTCTGAAACAGTGGGTGGAATCACCCCAGATTTGCACCAAATGTGGCAGCGGGCAGGAAAAAGAGCTTTTGACCTGCCGGCTGCAATGGTGGCTTTTCACGCCGTATCATCCCAAACCCACCTCATTAATCGTGCTTTCCCGGGAAACATGCCATTTCAATGATGAGAGGGATCTAATGCACCCATCACGCCATCACCTCACCGTTTCATCACGCTGGGCACCAAATATAAAGTGCAGCTGCCCGAACACCTCTCAGTGCTTCCAGCCCATGACTGCTGCAAAGAAAACATGGCCCCGAAAGGCAAGGGGACTACAGCCCCTCGAGTGCCTTTTGGATGC
The DNA here is from genome assembly GCF_017639515.1 of Carcharodon carcharias. Classification (NCBI taxonomy): domain Eukaryota; kingdom Metazoa; phylum Chordata; class Chondrichthyes; order Lamniformes; family Lamnidae; genus Carcharodon; species Carcharodon carcharias. The sequence goes on from NC_054486.1 coordinate 60,749,038, forward strand.
AGTGGAGGCCTGCCACGATGTCCTCTACCCTGGCTCTGGCTGCAGGAGGGGCAGCACCATCACTCATCCTTGCCCCCAGTGATGGGAGGAGGAACCCCCCCCCACCTCACCAAAAAGGCCTGGGAGGAGGTGGCATCCATGGTCAGCAGCCACGACGAGGCGAGGGTCATATGGGTCCAGTGCAATCTACTGCAATCGGTAAGGGTGAGAAGCGTGTTGGCATGGGGGACTTTGCAGAAGAGTTAAGAACTGCCCATCCCCTTGTGGACCTCAGAGATGTTAGAGTGTGAGTGGCAACTGTCAGTGAGACAGGGTCTGGCCAAGAGGGTGAGCCCTGGCTGCTTGGACGAGTGCCTTGCAGCTCCAGGGTCACGAATTGGCTGATCTCTGCGTGGTGCTCCTCAGGTGGGGTTGGCCAGGCTGCAATGGCGCTGCAGGTAGAGAGTGGCCTAATCAATGCTCCTCTGTCCTTTCAGGAGAAAACATCCGATAATAATGCTAAGAGGTTGCAGACTGGTGGGGGACTCCCACACCTCCTCATCCCTTCGTGATATGGGCAGGAGGCCCTGGAGCTGGAGAAGAGCTATGCGCCTCAGTCAAGTGGCCGCGGTGAGGTTGGGGTGCCAGAGGAAGGTAAGAGTGCAGTGCACTGAGGTGAGAATGTTGGTTATTGCTACCATTCCAGTGTAGTCTCTATATTGATGTGAGCCTGGAACCTGGAATGCCCATTGATAATCGAAAGGCGAGGGCACCATGATGCATTTCTCTGTCTCATCAGGGTACCAGGCATACACACTGGCAGTGTCATGACTTAAACTAATGACATGTTCTTCTTCTCCCTTTTAGGCTCACCAGCGCCATTCATTATGAGGAGCTGGAAGACCCATCCCTGACCCCTGAGGACCACCATGCTCAACACGCACTTGCATCACAACCTCTCTGTCAAGCAGGCACCAGCGCAGATACCAGCACCTCGGTGGACAGAACATCGCCGTGTAGTTTATCGGTGCATATTGGTGAGGGCACTTCACACTCGCTTGAGGTGCAGGCGGACTGCTGGGGACCAGGACAATGCTCAGTCGATGGCTGACGATGGGCCATGGAGTCGTCCCTGAGGTAGCAGATGCTGGATGTCCAGCAGGGTATGTGGGAGGAGCTGGCGGAGATACATGATGTCATGGTGTCCATTGTGGAGGAGTCCCTGCAGAGCATAAGCACTGTGTTGACCCTCATGGCCGAGGGCACTATCTCCTCCATAGAGACAGTGGCGACTCTCGTGGAGAGGCTCCTCCAAGGACTCAGTCAGGGATTCCTGGGGATGCAGTCGGACCTGCAAGCCCTCACACCGGCAATGACCTTGGTTGGTTACTGTCAGTGTGGGAGATGGATTGGGTACCCAGTATCCCAGCCAGGTGCTCATCCATCATTGGTGAGCAGGGAGGTCCAAAGTGACCTGACGTTGGCGCATGAGCTGCTTGTTGTTTCTGCGGGCTCCTCTCAGGGCGCTCTGGATGATGGCAGCAGCTCCTCCGCCCCTCTACCAGTGACCGTGGCATCTGATGAGGCTGTGGGACTGGGGAGATACCAGCCAAGTCACTGGCTGCTACCTCCCAGGTGGGGCCAGCACACGCTCCACGGGCCAGAGGACACCTGCCAGGGTCATCAAGGCCAACAGGATAGCAGAATGAGCAGGCTGTCCCCAATGCTGGTGTCAGCAAGGAGGGAGCACCTAGACGTAGCACCTACAAGCGAAAACCAAAAGCACTTTAAACGCAACATGGGCTTATCACAGGTGATACTTGGTTCCCCCATTTTTCTTCACTTTTTAATGGTGTGATGGAAAACACCAGTTCATGTTAATTTCTGCGACTTTTAACATTCACAAGTAAATAATATGTTATTTTGTGCAACTGGCTTCTGTGTGCCTCATTTGTTCTGTATGTGCAGAATAGGTCATGATGTTATGATGGACATGTGACCCTGAAACTTTATTGCAATTGCACAGAGTGTATGTTGTTGGCCAAGGAACTGGTTCTGTCAGGGATCGAGTATGGAGTCTGCAGCCCTGGCATGTGGTGGTGGTTCTTATTTGGTAGGCTAGCTGAAGGAGCGTTGGATCAAAGCGTCCTGGGTATCCCAGGTCAGTGTCCATGCCCTCAGCGTTCTCCTCACAATGCTCGTCCTCGGACTCACTACTGGATTCATCATCTGTTATCTGTTCAGCTGTGTCAAGGTCTTCTTCCTCCACTGGGCCAGTGCCAGATTGTAGAGAGCGCAGCATGCAACCACTATCAGTGACAAACTCTCTGGGGGTACTGGAGTGCACCCCCTGAGTGGTCCAGGTATCGGAAGCGTACCTTGAGAAGACCGTTGGTTCTCTCCACCACAGCCCTTGTGGAGGCGTGGCTCCTATTGTACCGCTGCTCAGCTTCTGTTCTTGGATGGCAGTGAGGCATCATGAACCACCTTCTGAGGGATAGCCCTTGTCACCCAGCAGCCATCCATCAAGTCAGGCTGGAGCACCAAAGAGCCTCGGCACCTGGGAGTGTCTGAGGATGTACGCGTCATGGAAGCTGCCTGAGTACCTTGCACAGACTTGCAGAATCTGCATCCTGTGATCACACACTATCTGCACGTTCATGGAGTGGAAGCCCTTCCTGTTGACAAAGGCACCGGGCTCACCTGCTGGCGCCTTGATGGTTACATGTGTGCAGTCTATAGCACCCTGGACGGGGGGAAGCTAGCAATCGGTGCAAAGCCACTTGTTCGCTGTGTCTGGCTTGCCTCATCCATACGGTAATGAATGAAAGTCAATGCATGCCTGAACAGAACATCTATCACCAGTTTGATGCAACTGTCGACAGCTGATTGGGATAGTTCACAAAGATCCCCCACTGACCCCTGGAAATAACTGGAGGCATAGAAATTGAGGGCCACTGTGACCTTCAGAGCCACTGGCATGGAGTGTCCACCCACACAGTCAGAGCTGATCTCAGGGCCAAGCCTCTGACAGATGGAGATTACTGTCTCCCGTGAGGGATGGACCCTCCTTCAGCATTGCACCTCGGACATACTGAGGTAGCTGCAACGCCGCCTGTAAACCCTGGCAGCAGGATGGTAGCAGCTTCAGTGGACCCTTCTGCCTTGGACTTCCTGTTGGCCCTGCGCCCCTTGTGCCTGCACCTCTCCCCCCACAGGTCATTCCCCTGGAAGCTGCATAGGGACACCTGGCCTCCTCCCCCTTCTGACCCTCTCTTCCTCCTCAGAGGATGGGCCTCCAGCGGAGACCAAAACCCCCATTACCAGGGTAAGGGAAGACTGTCTGATAACTGGAAGGGCCCATGCAGTGTGAATCCTCCAGGGGCCTGAGAAACAACAGTTGAGTCCTGAACTGAAGCCTCTCAATTCTCTGAATGCAGCTCTGAAGTTAAATGAAGCTGTTCTGTTCACAGAAGCAACCAGCAGCAAGTGATATCCTAAACTAATTGCTTTGACAAGGCCCCTGACCCCTCTTATCCCTTCCAAGGATGAAGTTTTACAATTTGTGGCTTGCCCATGCGACGGCCTAAAAATCACACGGGCTATGTAAAGTCGGAGACAATTGGGCCTTAACTGACCACTTAGTTAATGACGGGAGCACCTCCACCTCCATCACATGCCTGCCTCGTGAAATATTGCGAGAATGCGCGTTAACGTCAGCACACTCAGCCAACATCACTGTGCTTTATTTAACCCTTGAGCAGGTTGGGCACGCACCTGCCCGCCAAGCTAAAAGTTCTGCCCCTAATTTCAATAGTTTAGCATTTCATTATAAGCCCTTCCCATCGGAACCATCCCACAACGCTGGATTATCTGGGCTCGTTGGTGTGATCGCATGACAACATGTTTCACAACGTACATGAGCAACATGCATCTGGTGAGCTGCACTTAATTTGGGACTTAGAGGTTTCTTTGCCTACTTTGCTTCAGGCAGCACTCATGGTCATCAATGCCAGCCGTCACAGACAGCATCCCATCATTTTTAGGGGGCTCACGGGCAGGTCTCTTCCCACCAGACCAGCCGTAAGGTGGGGGTGACTTTTCAATGGTTGCCGGGCTAGAGCTTGCTTGGGGAAGGGGGAGAAGTGGCCTCAGGCAAGAGAAGAGGCTGCAGGGTGACGGCTGTGCTGGAGAAGAGGGATATCCCTGGGTGTGTGTGGGAGCACATGCTGATCTGTGCAAGTGGCCTCAAGATGGTGAAGGCTGAGGAGGCAGTCTCTAGAGGAGATGAGGCCAGTGTGAATGGTGGTGTCCCTTGAGCTGGCAGTGAGTGAGATGCCAGTAAATGTGTGGTGGGCTTGTGAATGTGTGAATTGAGAGTGATGAGATGGTTGACTTACCCGGGCTGTGCGGATGAGATCTTTCACCTTTTTTCTGCACTGGATGGCCGACCTCTTGTGTGCAGTGTTGGCACTGACCACCTCTACCACCGCCTCCCAAGCCGGAGTGGTGAGACTGATGGGCCTCCTGTGGCCAAAGCGGGGGTTAGAGGACATCGCGGCGGGCCTCCGCCAAAAATTATCTCAGGGATGTGTCACAGAACTGGGGGTCTGCACTTTTCTTGGCTTTTGGAGCAATGTCTTCAGAGCAGTCCTGGGCTGCAAGCATTGAGATGTGTGCGCATGGCTGCAGTGTAAATATGGCCCCCTGCACAAGGAAGCAGCGATGTAACGACGTGGTGGGCAAATTAGAAGCTGCCTGCTAGCAAGGTGGCGTGTTTCCTATGGGAATGAGGCAGGAAGGGGATGATACAGCATGAAAACTCGCCATTGCGGCTGGTGGGTAAAACGTCTTTTCTCATGTCCGCCAATGCACTAAGTGCAAATCTGGGACGATCCCGCCCAGTGTCTTTAAATAGCTGTAAATTCGAAAAGCATATTACCTTTTGAGAAGTAGCTACTTGGATTTCAGTAAGAAGCACTAGGGGCAAAATTTTATGTCCCTTGGGTGGGCGCGCGCCCAACTTGATCGGGCGTAAAATAGCGCACAATGATGTCAGGCAAGCATCCTGATGTCATCATGCACTCGCGCGATATTTTGCTCAGTGGGTGCGAGCAGGTGCCAGAGGCGCGCCCACCATTAATTAACAGGCCATTTAAGGCCCTTAAGGAGCCAGTTGAACTGAGATTTTTCAGTGCCCATGCGATTTTGCGCTCGTCGCATGGGTAAAATTGGCAGGCGGGCAGCCCAGAATTTTAAAAACCGCATCTTTGGGTGGGATTAAAAGGGTCAGCAGCATTGCCAGTGTGAATAGTGAGGAGTTCGGTAGATAATTTGCTGCTGGTGACTTGTTGGTACTCGGCAGCTTCATCTCTATCCAGGGCTTCATTGTTAGCATTTCCAGGCTTCATTTCAGGTCTCGTTGGTGTTTCCAAAGGCCCCTTTCCAAAGACCATCTAGACCCTTCCAGGTATCAGGCAGCCTTCTCTTATCCTGGTATTGGGGATTGTGGTCTCTGTTGGTGGCACTTTCTCTGAGGAGGAAGAGAGCGGTAGAACAGAGAGGAGGCCACATGTGTCAATGCAGACTCCAGTGGAGCAACCTGTGGGAGGAGAGGCACAGGCACAAGGGGCGCAGGGCCAGCTGGAAGTCACATTAAATAAAAAAGGTGGAGCATACTCAAGCCATTATGACAAAAGAAAATTTATCTCATGTTGACATTCATAACAAATTAGCAGAACCTTCTCTGGTCTTCAAAACCACACCAGTTAAATAAACAAAACATTGCAGAACAGATCACCCCTGAACAGTCCATCTTGCGCTCATGGTGCCTTAAACTTACATTTACAAGGGCTACACCTTGGTGCCCCCATACCTCACTCTCGCTGGCACCAGCATTGGAGACAACCTTCTGACTCTAGTGTCTTGTTGGCCTTGATGACCTTGGTGGTCGTCCTCTGGCTAGTGGAGCCTGTGCTGGCCCTGCCAGGGAGAGAGCAGACAGTGCCATGGCTGGCATCTCCCCAGTTGCTGCAGCCTCATCAGATGCCATGGTCATTGGCAGAGGAGCAGAGGAGCTGCTGCCATCATCCAGAGCACCCTGAGAGGAGCCCGCAAAGACAACAAGCAGCTCGTGCACCAAGGTAAGGTCACTCTGGACCTCCCTGCTCACCACTGATGCACGGGAACCTAGCTGGGATACTGGGCGCCTCATCCATCTCCCACATGAATATTGACCACCTGAGCTCAGTGCCTGTTTGAGGGCTTGCAGGTCCAAGCAAAACCCCAGGAATCCCTGATTCTGTTCCTGGAGCTGCCTCTCCATGAGAGTCACCACCTTCTCAGTGGAGGAGGCAGTGCGCTCAGCCATGAGGGTCACCACAGTGCTCATGGTCCTCATGCACACCCCCATAACGGAGACCATGGCACGTATACGGTCATGGGTCTCCGCCAGATCCTCCCGGACATCTCGATGGACATCCAGCATCTGCCACCTAATGGACAATTCCAGAGTCTCATCATCTGCCTTCGACTCTGCATCATCCTGGTCCCCAGCAGTCCTCTGACTGCTGGCGCTCTGGGCACTCCCTGCCTCCTCCTGCACCTCAAGCAAGTATAAATTGCCCTCACTCTCGTGCACCGACACCCTAGCCCAAGATCTAACAACCACCAAGGCGCTGGTGCTTGGTTCAGAGAGCAGGTGTGACATAGGTGCTTCTGGAGCCTGGAAGACCTCTGGCATCAGGGATGGGTCTCCGGGATCCTGCGATTGGGTGTGTGGTGGCAAACCTAATGGAGAACGACATGTCATTTGTTAAAGTCATCACACTGTCACTGTGCATGCCAAGCACCCTGGTGAGACCATGGAGATCTGCATCATGATGCCATTGTCTTTCAATGATCAATGGGGAATGCAGTTTTAAAGCTCCCATCAATGATGAGACTACACAAGAATGTTTGCAGCATCTGAAACTCTCACCTTCATCTGACACCCCTGCCTCTCCACAGCCAGTTGACCGATGTGCATGGCGCCTCTCCAGCTTCAAGGTGTCCTGCTCATCTAGAAAGGATTAGGAGGTTAGCTGGGCCTCCGCTGGTCTGTGGCCTTTCAATGTTGTAATGGGCGGTCTTCTCCTGAAAGGACACATTGCATGGAGTGCAGAAGGGGTTTACAAAAATGTTCCCGGGATGAGAAACTTCAGTTATGAAAATAGATTGGAGAAGCTGGGACTGTTCTCCTGGGAGCGGAAAAGGCTAAGAGGAGATTTGATAGAGGTGTTCAAAATCATGAGGGAGCTGCACAGAGTAGATAGGGAGAAACTGTTCCCTCTCATAAAAGAATTGAGATTGAAAAGGCACAGATTTAAAGTGATTTGCAAAAGAATCAAATGTGATGGGAGAAAAAACTTCACACAGCGAGTGGTTTGGGTCTGGAACGCACTGCCTGGAAGTGTATTGGAGGCAGGTTCAATCGAGGCATTCAAGAGGGCATTAGATGATTAGTTAAACAGAAACAATGTGCAGGATTACAGGGAAAACGCAGGAGAATGGCACTGAGTCATAATGCTCATTAGGAGAGCTGATGCAGACATGATGGGCTGAGTGGCCTCCTTCTGCATGGTAACAATTCTGTGATTCTGTGAAGTGCGCCAATCACATCCTACAAAAAGCTACTAGCTAAACATCAGAAAGTCAGAAAAGTTTAAAACACAGAAGGAGGCTATTCAACTCTTTGCTAAAGTTATCCAAAATTATCCCCACTGCCCATTGTCTCCCCATATCACTGCTTCAAATATGCATTCAATTTTCCCTTAGAAAATGTAGTCTCAACCATTCCCTGTGGCAAAGCATTCCATGCTCCAACAATGCTCTGCATAAGTAACTTTCTCCTAAACCTTCCCTCCTCATTCTCAGTAAGGATTTTAAATTGAGGCTCATCACTGACTCTATCACCAAAGAAAATAAATAATCTTTCCCAATTCACTCTACCAACCTACTTCATAATTTAAAAAAAAACTTTTATTAAATTCTCTCAGTCTTCCTTGCTTCAGTGGAAATAATCACAGTTCTGCAAGGCAGTCCTTATAAACATATATCCCATTTTTGGCACTCTCCTGATAAATCTACACTGTTTGTTCTCAATAGCTTTAAACTTCTCTATAGAATCGTGGCAAAAATTGCCAGTATAGCTACAGCCTAATCAATGTTGTGTAGAAATTCATCATTACTTTTTTACTCATGTACACTATGCCTCTGTTTATAAAATTCATATTTCTAGAGACCTCTTTATACCTTTGTCTACCTGTACATGCAATTTCAAGGAATTGATTTCAAAAGATTGTTTGCAGAGAGACAGGTCATAACTGAGATGGGAGGTGGGGGAGGAGTATGGTGGATGTGGGGATGGATACTTTGGAGTTTTACGACGATCTTTTAGAGTTCAGGTGGTATTTTCTATAGAACCTCTCTTCATAAGATTTATTGGCTGTTCCATAGTAGCTTAGGGTAGATTTTGCATGATTTACGGAGGCAGTGAGCTTAATGGGCTGAATGATATTTATTCATTTCATGCCTCCTTGCATTCTAAAGATTACCTTTAGCTACTCAGTATGGTAAAAGAGAAGGTCAATGTACATATAATCCACAATGCCTGCTAACAGGACCAAATATAAAAATAACTTCCAAGCATGCACCTTGTTGGGTAGAATAGGGCATCAACTAACACAGGACAGAGCACCAGGAGAGTAAGGAAGGCTTTGTCATCCTGTTGTGCAGCATGACTTTAACTGTAACAAAAACAATTAATTCTTGCCGATGCCGTGTCCAACGTGTTGAAAGAATTTGTCAGCACTAATCTGTCTAAGTTACAATTTTCCTGAAGGGTACCTTAGTAAGACAGCTTGTGTGCCCCTCTCATGTGCTCACCCTATCCCAACATCTGGTTCTTTTTCTCGGATATTAATTTGGCCTCATGGACGTTTCTGTTCTTGTCTCATTCAATTTCTGCCAGTGATCTTGTGAAGAGGTAACTGGAGTGAATCAGAAGTGGCACCTGCACCCTGTGCTTAGTTCTTTAGTTACACAGCAAACAAACCTCCCCTATCCTGCACAGAAATGGATACAATGCACCTGCTGGGGGAAACCTGTACATACTGTGAAACTATATTCCCAATATATATGTGGTAAAGGGACTTAACGGAACTTACACTGATAACTCAGAATGCCTATTGTTTTCAATCAGAAATTCAGCTCTCTAATATAAGGAGCTTGCTTAGTTAAAATATCACTTTATGGCTTCTTTCAATTAAGTTTCTTTATGAGCTTCCAGTTCAGGAAGCCCTTCAAGCAGAAAGTCAGCAGGGTCTCACCTTGTGTTGAATGATTGCTTTCGGTCTTAGTTCCACTAGGTTTCACTAGATTTGAATAAGCTAGTGCAAACAGTAAGATAGTGTTGTGGGAAATAAATTTCAAAATTAACTTCAAAAAGAGAAATGCAGAAAGACAGCAAGTAATTAACCAATAGCACTGACAGAATGTTTAGCAATATCTGCATTGGTGCAGTTGATTGCCACCGAGAAAGTTTGTAAATAGTTGAAAATATCAAAAAATTAAACTGGTCTACAAGCTCCAGATGAAGAATAGAACTGGTCTTTCCTGGGTAAACTCTTCAGGAGGTGGAAGGTCACAGACTATTTCATCTAAGACAATGACACTGCAAAGTTGAGATATTGCCCATACTTTGGAAATTAATAGTACAAGATACAATATTTGTCTATAATTTGCTGTAGGGATCTTTTCCTCCTATTCCTCATCTACATTCTGTTCCTTGGCAACATCGTCCAAAGGCACAGTGTTAGTATTCGTATATACGTTATTGACACCCAGCTCTACACAACCATCACTCTCTTGGCTCCTCCATATTTGCTACATTATCAGACTGTTTAGCTGACATCCAGCACTGGATCAACAGGAATTTCCTTCCATTAAATATCGGGGAAGATTGAAGCCATTGTTTTCAGTCCCCACCCCCAACTCTATACCCTAGCTACCAATTCCATCCCTCTCCCTGGCAGTCTGAGATTAAGCCAATCTATTTGAACCTTGTTGTCACATTTGATCCTAAGATAAGCTTCTAACCTCATATTTGAGCTATCACTAAGACCACCGCCCAACTTCACCCTTGTCTCAGCTCATGTTGAAACCCTCATTCATGCCTTTGTTACCTCTGGGCTCGACAATTCCAATGCATTCCTAGCTGGTTTCCCACATTCTACTCTCTGTAAACTTAAGGTCATCCAAAACTCAACTGCCTTTCTCTTAAACTTGCAACAAGTTCCATCCACCTATCATTCCTGTGCTCACTGACCTACATTGGCTCCTGGTCAAGCAATGCCTTGATTTTAAAATTCTCATCCTTGTTTTCAAATTCCTCTGTGGCCTCACCCCTCCCTATCTCTGTAATCTCCTCCAGCCCCACAACCTTCCAAGATATCGGTGCTTCCCTAATTCTGGCCTCTTGTGCATTCCCAATTTTAATTGTTCCACCATTGATGGCCATGTCTTCAGTTGCCTGGGCCCCATGCATTGGAATTCCCTCCCTACACCTCTCTGTCTCTCTAACTCACTTTCCTCTTTTAAGACGCTCCTTAAAACCTACCTCTTTGACTAAGCTTTTCGTCATTTGACCTAATATCTCCTCATAATAATGTTCTAATAAAAGGTCATGGATATGAAATATTGACCGTTTCTCTCCACAGATGATTCCAGACCTGCTGAGTATTTTCAGCATTTTCTGTTTTTATTTCAGATTTCCAACATCTGCTTTTCTAATATCTCCTTAAATGATTCAGTATTATACTTCCTTTTATAATGCTTCTGTGAAGCGCCTTGGGATGTTTCCTTATGTTAAAGGTGCGGTATAAAATAAGCTGTTGAGTTGTAGGAATGATCTAACACTGTCTGCTGTTAGTTAGACTTATTAATCTTACATGTTTTAGTTTTAAATTTTTTCACATGGCAAATTGGGGCAACTTCAAGTTTTGAAAGAAAAACTTTCATTTATATACAAATTTCACAAACACAGGACATTCCAAAATGCTTTACAGCTAATGAAGTACTTTTGAAATGTAGTCACTGTTGTGATATGGGAACACAGCAGAAAATTTTCACAGAGTAAGCTCCCAAAACAATGTGATAATGACCAAGTTTTTTTCATTTGCTTGGTTGGGTAAACAGTTATCGTTCAATATTGAGGCCAACAACCCATTCAACAGCTTCAGCTGACACACTATGAATAGTTATGATGCCATCAGGAATGGATCTCTCAGGGCAGGAGATCAGTATGTGAGTGATGGTCTGACTTGGATGGCTGCAGTCACAATTTGAGCTGTTCCTCATGTTGCATTTTTGGAACAAGTGACCCCATCTTCCCCAGGCTGTCCTCAAGCGGTTGAGGCTGTCCAGATTTTCTGTAGAAGGTTGAAACCTGGGACTTCACCATATGGGTCAGTTACCAGGTTGTGGCTGGTGATGTTTGTAGTCAACCGGGCAGTGTGCCATCGAGAGGCGGTGCTGTCACAGTTTGTAGGGTGTGGCGTGTGCTCCAGTAGGGACTGTGGGGTTTCAGACAAGTGTGTGGGCTATTTTTGAGGTCCTGTGTCAATGGGAGTGCTTTGTTAGCTGTCAGTTGGTAATGTTTTTTGAGGAGGATGTTTTTCCTGCAGACATCAAGAGGTTCAATATTTGCTAGCACAGGAAGCCACTCGAGCTTTGTTGGTCTCAACATCCCAGAAATAATCCTCATGACTTCCCAGAACTGGATATCCACCATGTTTGTGTGGCAGCTCCTGTGCAAGGTCGAGCAGCTGTACTCTGCTGTTGGGTAGATTTGGGCAAGTGAGGTAGTGCATCCTGTCTTGGCTCTACTGCTTCAGGTGGGGTGCCTGCCAGCTTCCCTATGGGATTCACTCTCATCTTGACCTTGGCTCCAGTGTTCTGGAGGTGTTGTCGATAGGTCAATGAACGATCAAGAGTGATGCTAAGGTATTTTGTCATTGGTCGCGGTTGAATGCTCGGCCACAGACCTGGGCATGAAGTTCTTCCCAGGCCTTCACGTTGTTCAGGTGGAAGGCTTAAACGATGGTCTTGGCAGTGTTTGGTCGAAGATTCTATTTTCTGAAGTAGGTTTCCAGAGAGCTTAGATTTTTGTGAGGCAGTGGCATAGCAGTATTGTCATTAAACTAGTATTCCAGAGACCCGGAGTAATGATCTGGGGACTTGGGTTCAAATCCCACCATGGCAAATGGTGAAATTTGAATTCAATTGCTGATTCTCATAAAAACTCATTGGGTTTACTAACTTACCTGTTCTGGCCTACATATGTGTCCAATATGATTGATTCTTAGGAATGGGCAATAAATGCTGACCTAGCCAGTGATGCCAACGTCTCAAGGGTAGAAAAAAAGTGTGTTCTCAGTGTCCTGAAGTTCTCTATCCTGGAAAGCCAGGGCCAAGTTACCAGTATATGTAAAGAGCTGTGAATTTGGGGGAGGGGTCACTGTTGAAAAGGCTGAACCCAGTAGGAGTGTATTGTTGCATATGTGGCTGATTTGACCTCCAAGGTGCACATGGAACTCTTGGTTGCTGATAGAGGTGATGAAAGTTTTGCTTAAGCCCCAGGGAAAACATCTGATGGGTGAGATGATGAGTAAAGCAGTTGTAGTTTTCAGGGAGAGCTGGGATCTAATTAATTGTGGCCAGAGTTTGGTTGCCTTCTTGACAACATTAGTTTAATGGGAGGAGCACATGAAGGTTGATGTCTCCCTCTGATGACCAGATAATTGTTTTTTAATGTTGATTGAGGGAAAAATATTGGCCAGGACACCAGGGATAACTCCCCTGTTCTTCTTTGAAATAGTGCTATGGAATCTTTTATGTCAACCCAAGAGGGTAAACAGGGCCTCGATTTAACATCTTATCTGAAAGGCAGCACCTCCGGCAGTGCAGCACTCTCTCATACTGCATGGAGTGTCAGTTTTGTTTTTTATACTCAAGTCATGAAGTGGGACTTGAACCCATAACCTTTGAAGAAGTGAGAGCCCTGCCAGCTGAATCATGGCTGATACAAATGGTTAAACATCATTAGCTATGAACTAACACTCCACGCAAGTACACACACAACATATATGCATAATCCATGATGGCCCTCTTTATGATGGAGGTAAGCATGTGTCAGTGTCTGAAACACTGGGCCAAGGAAACTTCAACAAGCCATTGTACTAAAACAGTATTTTAGGGCTAAATACAATGACACTCAATGTAATTACTTTGGAGATAATGGCCCATATTTTGAACTCACCAATGAAGGAACGTCACTCGTCATTCATCATGCTTACAGGTATCCACAGACTTTTTGTGGGCTTTTGAGTGGCAACGTACAGCTGCCAGGGATCTTTCTTCAGCTTGATGCCCTCTGGGACCTATGTGACCAGGGCAAGCAACAGTGCCTTCTTCAAACAGTCAGATTGAAGAATCCTCACTGAGATGTGTAGGTTCTGAGCCAGGAAATGTAAGTTAGAATATTTAATTCAAGGTAAAATCACGTTCAGAAAGTGAAATAAAATGAAGAAAAGAAAGATGGGATTAAGAGAAGGGAAAATAGTTTTTTTTATATCATCAATAGTAATTAAAATCTGAAGGAATGAGACTCCACGGGTGGAATTCTCCATTTATGAGACTAAGTGCGGTAGTGGGCAGGTTCAGTGGCACACACCCTGCTGGCAGAAATGGCGGAAACTCGCACCCAATTCTGCACTTGGGGCTCATTAACTGTGCACAGGCGAGTACTGGGCCGAATTATCTGGCGGATCAGGAGCTGATTCATCTGCCTGCCTTCAGCTGGCAGGGTTTGAATGTCCGGGCACCATAATTAAAAGCCAGTCCAACACATAATCTCACTCTCTCCAGCCCACCTGTCTTCCAAACACATGCAGAGATGATTGGCAGCCAGAAGAAGAAGGTCGGGAGCCTCAAGAACAAGGAGCACCCGCTTCACCGACCAAGCCCTTCAGGTTTTGATCAGGGGAGTACAGGCACACAGACAAGTCCTGTATCCCAGGGATGGCTGCAGGAAGTGCAGCAGCTTCACCTCTCCGGTCTGGGAGGCCGGCGCAGAGCAGGTCAGCACGACTGGCAACCACACCTGAAATGCCACCCGGTGCAGGAAGAGGTTGAATGATCTCATCCACTCTGCCAGGGCAAGTCATCCTTCAACACCCTCCAATATCAAACTCTCATCATGGCATCATGCACTCAAACAGCTACTCTCTTCAGGGATCTCACACAACCATTAGTGGGGGACACATATCAACTCATTATCTCACCGAGACTTTCACATCACCACCATCCCATCTATCATGTTGCTCACACTCAATCCTCTGGCCCTTCTGGGGAGGGCTCACCACACACAGGGAACATGCATCTCACCCAACCTCTGCTCCATCCCTTCTCTTCATATGCCTTTCATTCTTCTTCATTCAGGCCAAAATGGGAAAAAACTGGCACGAGTGAGTGCAGGCCTGGGGAGGGATGTCCGACATCATTGCCCTCACTGAGTTTGAGGAGGCTGCAGCCGAGCTGGCTGGGGAGGACAGGGATCGCTCCTGTGGGGAAGGGGAGATCAGCCTCTCCCAGAAACCTAGGACAGATCACATCTCTATCACTTCATCAAATCCTGACGATCACAGTGTGTCACATGCAGTCTTATCTGGCTCATGCTCATTAGCTGAAACTCTATTTTCTATTCTCTAGGCACCAGCAGATCGAAGCCCATAAGCCAGTCAAGCAAAAGTGCAAGCCCCCAGACTATGTCCAAATAGGAAGCTCCAGAAAAACCATCACGGCGCTCACACATGCCCTCCACCAGCTCAGAGACACACACGTTGGTGGGGCACAGCTGTAGATTAGGCTCGGCCTCACTTTCTGGAGAACACCTCACTGATATGTCCCTACAGCAGTCGGAGGCAGGGACTGCCCAGGTCTCCAGCACTTGGAGGGCTGCTGGAGACCAGCCACCCACTCAGTCTAAGTCAGATGATGAGTCTCTGGAAGCAGCCGCCAACTCAATGCTGGAGATACAACGACAAGCGACGGAACATCAGGCAGAGAATCAACAGTCATTCAGAGACTAGAGCAAACGATGGAGGAGTCTGTCCGCGTTCTGTCTGATGTTGTGGCTTCGACATGCGAGCGTCTCGAGGTCACCATGGGAAGGCTGGCGACTGCCATGGAGACCTTGGTCCAGCAGGTCTTGCTGGATTTGCGCTCGGCCCTGCTCTCCATGGCCACACACCCCGGGTGGGCACCCTCAAGATGTAGACGATATGGGGATGAGGCACCCTGACCTCTCTCCAGGTGCACCATCTCCTGCAGGAGTCAGGGTGGGGCCTTTGGGTACCCGCAGGGAGGAGGAAGAGTGCCAGCTGCACTCCTCTCAGGACCCTCCAAGGGCGAGCAGCCCCTTCTGCCCGTGACCCCATCCATTCCAGCTTCTCAGGCTGCCAAGAATGCTTCCACCCCTGAGCAGGTGATCCTTATCAGGCTGGGGTCTCTAGGCCTCGGGCCACCAGACAACATCCGCCAAGTCATTGCAGGCATCAGGACCTGACAGTCAGCAGGCTGCCTCCACCTCTGCTGCTGATGTTGGGTCTGTACCCAGGCATAGCAGTAGAGTTTGGAAAGTAAAGAAGAGCTGATGTCACTTTTGGGTCACGGGTGTGCTAGACGTGTAAATAAATTGCACTTTTGTGAATACATTTGATGGTTATGTGAATGTTTTGGGCGACTAAAGGCGTTGTGATCTTGCACTTTGGAATCCTCTTATTTCAAGGTTTAGCCATTCTCCCACTCAGTGATAGTGTCCCACTGTGAGATTCACATTCCTGTGATTCATGAGGCCAGAACACACAAGTGTGAATGCCGGACCCGTTCTCGCTGCGAGTGAGTGAACACTCCCAAGTTGAAAGAAAATGGAATTGAGGGCTAGGAGAGATGCGGTCATATTCGCTCACTGAACTTCACTCTTCCTGGAACCTGTCAGCGATTAACATATCACAGGCACATCTCCTGTGATTTCCTTCTTCCATGGTGTGATTGCGCTCATACTGACCCTCAGCAGCTTTGTGAGGTTCCTGGGCCTCCAGATCTTCATCCCCTGATGAGTTCTCATCCTCTTCCAGTTCATGCTCTGGCAGGGGTTCATCTCTTTGCATTGCCAGATTGTGAAGGGCGCAACACACTGTGATGATGTGGGAAACCCTGTCGGGAGTGTATTGCAGTGAGCCGCCTGAGTCGTCCAAGCATCTGAAGCGCATCTTCAGAAATCCTATGGTCTGCTCTATAAGGGAGCTGTGGAGCTGTGAGCAGCATTGTGCCTCTCCTCTGAACAACTCTGAAGGTGACGTACTGGTGTCATCAGACAGCGTCTCAGTGCATCCACTCCTGCAGACGTAATGGCCCCTCGAAAATCTCAGGCACTTGGGAGTGACTCAGGGTGTAGGAGTCATGGCATCTCCCAGGGTGCAAACATGCAACATGTGCTTCCAGTGATCACACACCAGTTGAACATTGATAAAATGATAGCCCTTGTCGTTTATAAACATTAGGGCCTGATGCCATGGAGCACTTATAACCACATGGGTGCAATTGGTTGCACCCTGCACTCTTGGGAAGCCTGAGATGGCGACGAAGCTGGTGAATCTTGCAGCCTGGCTATTTTCATCCAGTGCAAAACGGACGCAGGTTTGTAATTGGCTTTTAATGCAATATTCAGGCCAATGGCTCCTGATGTGCTTTATAAAAAGCACTGCAATCCTCAGTGGTAGGAGTGTAATATTTTTGTAGCTTCCTGGAACTCAAAAGGTATATCTGGGATTCTATATTTCCACTAGATTTATAGCTTTAGAGGGGCTGGTTAGCTCAGATGGCCAGTGTGTAGTTCAAAATAATGTCAACACCTCAGGCTCAATTCCAATTTCAGCTGAGGTAGACGTGGGACCCTGCCTCCTTGGCATCCCACTGAGAATGGAAGGCAATGGCAAACTACCAGTGACAAGAACTACCAAGGCAAACAGCTCAGGATGAAGCATCAACAGACAATAAGCCAAGGACCTGCCTCCTGGCAGAGCACACATGGAACAGGAAATTACTTCTTTGATTTCTTTATCTACAAAAAGATTATGATTGGCAGCATCAGGAGCAAAGTTCATGTTCTGAATCATTGCTAGCCAAATTCTATTGGATATTAAATTTTTCTAGCAGTATAAGCTTTATGGTATTGTTGAGGAACAGGAATGTAGGCTTTCCAGTGAATAATAGAGATTTTCCCCTGATGGCAAAGAATATAGAAATGGTCCTGTCAAAGTGTTGAAGCAGCTTTGTCATGAGATTTCAGAGAATTAGGACAAGGAAAATAAATGCATTCCTTTTTTGTCCCTGGCCAAATCCACTTGATATCATTTAGCCATTTCGAGCCTTTAACAAGTTTTGATTTGGTACTGGTATAGCCATGTTGGACAGATCATGTGGTGCAGTGGGTAGCATCCCTGCCTCTAAGCTAGAAGCTCCAGGTTCAAGTTCTACTCCAGGACTTAATGGCCAAGAAAGGTGTGTTCATAACATGACCAAAACAGGCTGAGTGTCAATATGTAAATCCTTCCTAGATATGCCAATGGCAGGTAGTAAGAGTGGAAGAGATTCTTGGTCAACCATGTGAAGGAAAGAAAACCGAAGCCTCAAACATCACTATCCATAGCTCCAGGCTACAACATTCTTTTTTATTCATTCAAGGGATGTGGGTGTTGCTGGCTAGACCAGCATTTATTGGCCATCCCTAATTGCCCTTGAGAAGGTAATGGCGAGCTGTCTTCTTGAAAACTGTAGTCCATGTGGTGCAGGTACACCAGTGCTGCTAGGAAGGGAGTTCCAGGATTTTGACCCAATGACAGTGAAAGAACTGTGACAGTTTTCCAAGTCAGGGTGATGAGAGACTTGGAGGGGAGCTTCCAGTTGGTGGTGTTCCCATCTATCTGCTGCCCTTGTCCTTCTAGATTATAGCAGTCGTTGGTTTGAAAGGTGCCTCCTAAGGAGCCATGGTGAGTTCCTGCAGTGCATCTTGTAGATGGTACACACTGCTGCTACTATGGGTCGGTGGTGGAGGGAGTGAATGTTTGTGGATGGGTTACCAATCAAGCGGGCTGTTTTGCCTTGGGTGGTGTCAAGCTTCTTGAGTGTTGTTGGAGCTGCACTCATCCAGGCAAGTGGAGAGTATTCCAACGCACTCTTGACTTGTGCCTAGTAGATTGTGCACAAGCTTTGGGGAGTCAGGAGATGAGTTATTCACTGCTGGATTCCTAGCCTCTGACCTGCTCTTGTAAGCACAGTATTTATATGGCTAGTCCAGTTCAGTTTCTCGTCAATGGTAACCCCCAGGATTTTGATAATAGGAGATTCAGTGATGGTAATGTCATTGAATGTCAAGGGGCAATGATTAGAATCTCTCTCATTGGAGATGGTCATTGCCCTGCACTCATGTGCCACGTATCAGCCCAAGCCTGGATATTGTCCAGGTCTTGCTGCATTTGGACATTCACTGCTCAGTATCTGAGGAGTTGCGAATGGTGCTGAACATTGTGCAATCATCAGCGAACATCCCCACTTCTGACCTTATGTTGGAAGGAAGGTCATTGATGAAGCTGCTGAAGATGGTTGGGCCTAGGGCACTACCCCAAGGAAATTCTGCAGTGATGTCCTGGAGCTGAGATGATTGACCTCCAACAACCACAACCATCTTCCTTTGTGTTAGGCGTGACTCCAACCAGAGTCCCCCCTGATTCCCATTGACTCCAGTTTTGCTAGGGCTCCTTGATGCCACACTCACTCAGATGTGGCCTTGTTGTCAAGGGCAGTCACTCTCACCTCACCTTGGGAGTTCAACTCTTTTGTCCATGTTTGAACCAAGGCTGTAATGAAGTCAGGAGTTGTAGCCCTGGAGAACCCAAACTGAGCGTCAGTGAGCTGGTTATTGCTAAGCAAGTTCTAATTAATAGCACTGTTGATGAGCCTTTCCATCACTTTACTGATGATCAAGCGTAGACTGATGGAACGGTAATTCACCGGGTTGGATTTGTCCTTCTTTTTGTGTACAGGGCATACCTGAGCAATTTTCCACATTGCTGGGTAGCTGCCAGTGTACTGGAGCAGCTTGGTCGTGGAAATTTCTGGAGCACAAGTCTTCAGTACTATTGCCGGAATGTGCATGTAAAAGTGTGTGTTGCCACAGCAACTTAGGCTCTTTAGGGGGCTGGTTAGCTCAATTGGCTGGATGCCCACTGTGGATCATATTAGTGCCAACAGCACGTAGCTTGATCCTTGTTCCAGCTGGGGTGGATTTGAGACCTGCTTGCTATACCCGTAGTGAAGATTGTGGCACTGTGGGTCAAACCTGCCTTTGGGCAGAGAACTCAAGAAGAAGTAGCCATTGCTATGAAAGTTTACCTGTAAGTTAGGCCTCATCTCTTTTGTATTAGGGACAAATGCTCAGATCTTTTTAGCTTTTTTTATTTTTGCTTCTGATGTGTGGAAATCAGAGTAAACACAATGTTGTAGCCCAATGCTGATAATCCAGGTCACCCATGAGGCACTTTAGACTGTTAGTCGTCAGATACAAACCTACTCCTGGGTCAGCCAGGTAGCCAAAATGACTAGAAAAAGGATAGATTCTCATCCTGCCTAAATCAATTGATAGAAATGGAATGCATAATTATACTCCAAACAACCAAAGAACATGGATCTGGCTTCAGGTCTCATCAATCTGAATGGAGCATATATAGATTGGAAAGACTAGAAAAGAAAACAGATTCAAATGGAATATTACTCATGAGAAAGAAACATGACCAACTGGAACTTTGGGAATCAAATATTTAACACAAACCATTATTTTACTTTGTATGTCTAAAGAAATGGCATCATTAATTTAAAAAGACTTCATTCATAGATGGTAGGCAGCTATCAGACTTATAACAGGTTAAATGGAGACAGCACCATGGCACTATGCATTCATAGAGGACACGTTTTGGGTAGATTTTTAACTGAGCCCATTTTCTGGGCCAGATGTTGGACTTAGTTGGCAACCATGGTGGGTGCTGAAGAATCCTGAGCAGCAAAAACAACTGGGATTTACATTGCACCTTTAACATATAAAAATTGAAAGACCTTTTATAGCAGCGTAATCAGATGAAACCAGCTTAGCCGAGCAGGGTCGGTCTGACACCTGCTAAATCTGTGCATCGCGTCTCACTGTTAAATTGGCATGTGATGTGTCCATTATATGCCCAAAAAGCAGGCACTAATCAGATAAACTTCTACACCCTTGACTTTTTAGGTAAGTGCCAGAGTAGGATTGATGTTCGACAACAGGTTTGGATCAGTGCTTTTCTAGGTTTAAAAGGGAACAGGAATTAAATCAAATTCATGAATATTGATGAATTACAGGTGCAACACTAATTTTAACCAAAATAAAATAGTTAACCTGAGCAGACTTCAGAAAACAGATAAGCTTTCCAAAAAAAAAATGTATCCAGCTTTCTGATGGCATGCTGAATCAGTGTACTATGAAGTTTTTGCAGTGAACCATAGGTCCAAGGTTTGACCTATGATGCCTCTTTAAATACAGTTGCCAAATCCACTTAGTACCTTGTAGAAGTGGATAGAAAATTGCCTTCAGTTTAGAAATACAGAACCTGCAGGCTGCTCTAGTTCCTGGGATCAGGAAGAAATATCCTCCCGTATTCCTGCTCCCTCTAATTATGCAATGACCCCTACTGGAATGTGCATATATGAGGACAAGATGGGATTTATCAGCAATGTCTCCCCACTCGCTCCCCGGGTTCACATCATGCACATCTGTGTGTGCGCAATGACATTTGACAATGACAACATCACCATTTACAGTGTTATAATGGCTGAGAGCTGCCTACCGTCCTGAACCCTTTGGACAAGGCAGAGGAAAGCTCATGGTATCAAGTCCCAACCTGACTCAGTAACCTCAGGAGAGAAGGCTAGAACATTGGAGGGAAATGAAAACAAAATGATTACGTGAAGAGCACATTTTTATAGCAATACTTAGTGAAGTGTTAGGCTATGGATGAGTCCTAATGTTTTCCTTAGCAATTACATGCAGAGGGACCAGAAGCCAATTCCATATGACAAGCAAGTGCAAACCAAGTGCTATAACAGCAGGTTATGCTATGATAGAAAGCTGGAAGAAAAGGTTCTATCCATCCTTTCAGCTGGAGAATGGTTCAGAGAATGCAGCATACAGTGAAAAGAGCTAAAACATCTATCTATAAATCCTCTATATTCCTGATAATCATGACAAAACAGTCCTTCAATGTATATGACAATGATCTATATATTTTAAATTATTAGACACCATGTTAACATATGATAGTTATGTTTTAATGTATATAAATGTTTAATTATTAGGCAGCATGGGTTGCTGCAGCTATTATTTCAGTCGCTGATCTTTCATTGGAATACCCTATATCATCCAAAAGTTTTGGTTTGAAAGATAGAAATCCTTGGCTTATATAGGCCATTATGCAATGATGTGACTGCAAACAAAGTATTTAGTTTAATTTTAGTAAAAGGTGGTGATGGGCAGGTTTTTCTTGTAACTTGGTAGAGATTTACACACTGCAGTACAATAATTCAACCACTAGAGGACAGACTAGACTAGTGTAGCATTCTGCCATCATGGGCAGGCAGATTGCCAACTTTGTAGAGTTTAACAGTATTTGTCATATCCAGTGTGCCATTTGTAGTTCTGTATTTCTAAACTGTTGGCAATTTTCTATTCAATTCTACAAAGAATTAAGTGGATGTGGCAACTCTATTTAAAAAGGCATTATAGTAAACAAGGAGCCATATAAATCTTCCAATGAGGATGCTCTTGAACAGTTTCTATGATGTAATCCAAATTAAGTTTTTGAAACTCTTCACCCATTTAGTTCATGTGAAAGCTACCAATGTTTTCACACTACTTGTAGTACCTCCTATGACTGGCAGGAAATTGATGCAGAAATTTCGGGCTTACAAGCCAGAATATTTAATAGATAATGCCCCTTTAAGATGTATTGACATGTTTCCAATGTATACCAAAACATACTGCAATATCAGCAACATAGTGCTGCAAGGAGTTTCCTACAAATGAGCTAGCTCTAGTTATAAACTGTAATTATTAAAAAAATATATAAAGATTTAAATCTTGTGAGAGACCATCACACTTTCTGTTGAAAATGATCAAATCCAATCAAGTTGGGCCTCTCATAAGTGAGGTGCATAGACTCCCTGCTACTGTGCCTCCATGTGCTTGTGAATACAGTTGAAACTGACAAATTCCAAAGTAATCACAACTACAGGGAAGTAATCTTGTGAAACCAAGATTAAAATAAATAAAATGTTAAGAAAGCACATCTATGGCAGGTTATAAGAGGTACAAGAGATTCCTAACACAAATTCACAAGTGATTATCAAGATTTTGTGTGGCAAAAATTGTGCTTTACAGTAGAAATAATTGATTGTGGCAGGAATTGATGGCCATGTTCTTATTTACATATTTTTTATCCTTTATTAGATATTATTTTTAAAGATCGCTCTTCAATAGCCATTTCAGAGAAATCAGCGCAAATTCAGTTATGCCATTGGCAACAGTAACTTACTTTGGAATTTAACAGAGTGCTTGGCTTTCATTTTTCCTTGCTGTCATTTTGATGACTTTATTTACTGAGAGGCCTGGCACACAATATCTGGGAGCTCAAGAATGAGGCATATTCTGTGGGTTTGTGTTTCAAAACCACACAGTGTGGAAGTGAAGATATTTTAGAAGTTTAAATGAAGAGGACTGAAACCTATATGTTTAGTGAGAGTAAAGACTGGTATGTGCTACTTAGGAATCATTATTGCAATAAAGTTGCTTGGATTGCTATAATACATTAAACTGATGGAAATGCCATTTACAGATCTGTTTTGCAAAAAATAAAGTTTAATTGTTTCTGAAGTAACTTCCTCAAATTAAGATTTATAATGCTGATTCTTGTATGAGAGGGAAAAAATAATATTTGACTGCCTTAGTTTAAAATGGACACTATGCAAACATTTTAGATAATTTTGGGAACATGTACAAATATTAAGATGTGAATATTAATTTAGCCTGTATTAATGTGACAGCTCTAAAACTCCACCAAGATTTTATACACTATTTGCACCACTTATTTCCAGTTTGATACAATATTTGTAAGTCTTTAGATATGGTTTGGAATTTCTGTGGGGTTCAGTGCATGTTTTTTCTTTTTTTGTTAATTTGTTAGAATTCATAACAGGCAAATACAGGAATAAATCATGACTACACAAGCAATATTATTCTTTGCACTCATTCATCTTCTCTCTGCTTTTCTCTACAGAATCTAAAGCATTGTAGCATTACAGGATGCAAATCTTGTTGAAATTAAAAATGAGAATACATACTCATGAGAGAAGATGCTGCAAATATTATTGTCTCCTTTGGGATCAAGAACCAATCTTAGTTCAGCTCTTGAACAGAACTGAAGGCTGTTTTCAATTCTAATGTTTAACTTATTCAATGCCATTGTGATATTTCTTGTTACAGCCCAAACCAAACTTGCTGCGTAGTTTCAATAATCACTTTGTTTGGCATTTTACCCCAGGCAAAAGATTGCATTAGAATAAATGCTTTGTGACATTTTTAGTGGTTAATCAGTTCTATTTCTCTGATATTATCTATCTAATTTGATGTATGAAATTCTATTAATAATTCTTACTTTGTTTTATTTGTCTAAAAGTTACCAGAAAGTTGAAAACTTTGATTTGAAATTGTCAGTGACATATTAAAACCTAATTAACTGATATTCCAATCCCCATAGTTTGTTGGCTTATTCAATGGCCTATAATATTCAAAGGAAAGCCCTTGGCACAATGCTGACTTCTGACTGAGATCGAAGTTTTCCTGAGTCTACAAGTTAAAATGCTGGCTGAAGTGCAAAGCTTGCTTCCTGGGAAAACTACCAAATTTTAACTGTAAACTGAGCACTACATTTATAGAAAC
This sequence comes from Carcharodon carcharias, assembly GCF_017639515.1. Lineage (NCBI taxonomy): Eukaryota > Metazoa > Chordata > Chondrichthyes > Lamniformes > Lamnidae > Carcharodon > Carcharodon carcharias. Next base: position 60,773,195 of record NC_054486.1, read on the forward strand.
TTGTGATGTGTGAGTTCCTTCCACTCAGTAGCCCACTTTATGGATAATTATGGGAACCAAATAGCAGCCTGCCAATCTATAGTACACTGTGTTATCACAGGAATGGACAAACAAATGATTTGGGAAGCTGCTATCTTGAAAGGTGCTGGGAAATTACTTTATTTCTATGAAATGTTGATATTGAATAGACACAGTGTTAGCCTGACTCAGTGATAGCACTGTCACATTTAAGTCAGAAAATCATGGATTTAAGCCCCACTCCAAACTTGAGCACATAAATTTATGCTGTCTGTGCTGTGCTGAGGGAATGGTACACTATCAGAGGCGCTGTCTTTCAGCTGCGGTTGGAAGCTCTGGATCAAGTGATGCAAAAGATCCAAAGGCACTATTTGAAGACAAGCAGAGAAATTTTCCTGGTGCCCTGGCTAACATTTGTCTTTCCATCATAATCAGGTTAGTTGGCCATTTATCTCACTGATATTTGTGGGCCCTTGCTGTCTAGAAAGCAAATTTGTCTATGAAGCAGAAGTGATTGCATTTCAAAAGTACTTCATTGGCTTTGAAGCATTTTGGGATGTTCCGGGAATGTGAAAGGTGCTACATAAAGACAGTTCTTAAAATTTTCTTCTGATGTACCTTAGAGATTTGCTTTCCATTAGTATAATACATTCAAGTACTTTCCCAACCACCGTCCCGATTTTCCTTGAAATAGTATGAAGGTCATTGGATAATCCAAATGTACAAACCAAGGAGCTTTTAAATAAAATGACTTTTAAAAAATAAAATGTTAATGATATATACATGGCATTTCAATACAACAAATAAATAGCATAATTGCCTTCCACCAATCATATACTTGATAGATGCTTGACAAAAGTCCATAACATAATACAGTAACTGGTATTGTTTCACAAAGATTCCATTCAGGTCCTGTATTAAGTCATTACAAATTCACAAATAACCCTAATTAATAAAAATTTAAACATACCTAAATTAGAAATAAAATGACAAGCCGTAACATGAGATTGGATATTTATATAACCTCTGTGCTTCACTGCTGCAATTTATATGATCTAACCCAATTACATTGTTACTCCCTTCAACCCAGCTGTTTTATTGTTATATATTTTGCACACAAAGTTGGTATAACAGAAACAGCTTCAGAATACTCTTGTATGATCATATAATCTGATATCCTGCACTTAGATACATCTGTCACAAATACCAACAGTATTTATGATTTGATGTCACACAGAAGGAATAAGCAAACAGCTGAGACCGTTGAATCACCAGAGTTCCTCCTCCTTCTGCTTCTTTGTCTTCCTTTTCTCTCTGTACAATTTGCCAAATTTAGAAAAAGCCATGATCTCTTCCAATGCAAGAGATGGAGGAGATGGATAATGTTCATGATAGAATTGCTCTGTTCTGGGAAAAAAAATACACAAGAGTAGGTCATCATACAGTTATGTGACAAGTGGATAGTGAATATAGCATGAGTTAATTTTACATGGTTTATTTTTATGTTATACTTTCTTAACCGAACAACCTGTGCCCTGGTCTCTGCTAATACTACTCAGAACTGTCCACTAGGTGGTCTGTATGAACATCATGATTTTCCTTATTCAGGGGTATTCCTCTTTCCCCCTATATAATACTCCCCCATTAGTCCCAGGCATCATTCCCCCACAGGAACAAGGAATGGTCTTTTCACAATGACTCCGCATAACAACAAACAATTTGGAGTTGTACAAGAATAATCCAGGTCAACGAACTTTAATCTTCACTCACCAATGCTCATTGCCTTTCCTGGGAGTCTGGCTGCGATCAAGAATTCATGTGTGCAACAATACATTTATCTGAACATACTTTGTTTCAAAAATCTATGTAAATCAGAACCACAGGAAACTGAGCCAATTTACCATTGCTTTATTGCTTACAATAAATTATCATTTAATTGAATTTACAAATTTATCACAACCAAGACACTGCATACATGTTTGCTCATATTTGTTTTAGCACTGCAGCTGTGCTCCTTTTTTCAAACAAAGCTAATTCACACAAAAACATTTTTGCTATGTACACATATTTAAAAATATTCTAATTTGAAATTAAAAATATCTTCTTTGATAGGTAATTAGATACAAATACTCAGCAAAACTATTTCAAAGGAGTTTGATTTTATTAATTCACCAAGTCCTTCAAACATTTTTTTCCCATGTAGTAATGTGGCTTGCTAGAAAAAAAACACCAATTCACACATTTATGACACCAATTACAACTAGCAATTTGCAGCTTTTCTAAAATGGAAATAGAATTAAAGTTGAAATTAGAAAATTGATTTTTTTTAAATAATGTGTTGGCAAGGCGGTACTTATTGAAGGTGTCTGAAGGATGGTGTTAGTTGTGCCGTTATCTGTAAACAGCAAGTGAAAGTAACGGGAATGCATTGTACAAAAACATTTTCACAATCTAGGCTTTGATTATTCAACTCGTTAAAACCTTTATCTACACCGTGCTACTTTTTCATCAATGCGACAGCTATTTGAAGGGAAAATCTGCTTACTTCTTGATGAGGGTAAGAGGATAAATTGACAGTTCCATGTTTGTGATGAACACGGAACATTATTCTCTTCACCAAATTGGTGTTTGAGTGTTGACATAACTGCCCGATCAACATGGATGTGTAATGTTAACAAAAAAAAACTGCCTTGTTTGCGTAAAAAAACAGTTGCTGTGTTAAAATAAATACAATCAGCTTCCTGACTCCATTGACAGCGCCGCACAGCATCAAATCCTACAAATAGATTGCTTTCCTCGCCCTTGCTCTTAGAGGTTATGGAAAATAAACCTACACCCTGATAGCATTCCAATGATCTCCCTAATCTCGGTTGCACTCTGTCAGAAGAGGTAACTGGTAGTTTAGCAAAATACCCTAGATCAAAGGGGGATTAATCACCAATTGAATCCACACAAAGTAAACCTGTCATTCAAAAAATTATTTCCACTGAACTAAACAGGGGGATTTTAAGGTATTTGCATAACAGGGAGCAACAGGCTTGAGCCAGGTTAAAAGGTTCAGAATTCAGCTAACATTTAACTTTTTTTTGGTTGCAGTCCGCTTTGTAAAACAGAAAACAATCCCTGCAACGTATTCTCACCTGATAATACAACTAGCTGACTGGACGGTGGCTGGAATTGGATAGTATCTTTAGTAAAGGAAGTATCGGTTTCACTTTCAGTTACTACAAATCTGATTTGCTGGCATTTAGGATGTAATCCCAAAAAGTCCCTGAAATCTGAACAATGTTAATTGTTTTTCAACATCTTTGTTAACTGTCTTCCTTTTCCAAATACATCTTATTTTACGTTGTTGAGCTATTGTGACTTACTGCAATACTTTATGTGGATAATACCGTTTACGATCAGATGGGATTCAATTTTAGCATATTGAAAAGTTCCAGTTTGACACTTTGTCCATTGGCAAATATTTTGTGTTCTCGGGTAGTTTCCTGTAGCTGTACTCCCACGAGTGTTCTTCATTATTTTCTTAAGTTCCTGGATATAGACAATATGGATTGAACAAAACAACATGTTGTAGTGATAATAGTATTGAACAAGCTTGGTTAGAAAAGGACGATACATGTAAGTGCTTTATGAAGATAACAGCAGCATGACTGGAAGCTTTAAAAAGGTGCAAATAAATAAATATTTACATTGGCAAAATTTGGTCTGGAAATTGGGTATTTAGCAACTATCATGGAAAACAGCACTATATGCAGTGTATTGGGAATTATATGTGCCAATGCGGTCTGTTGACTAAACATCAAGGCACAAGAGATGAGGCCTCAAGCATCTGATTAATTTATCTCAGGTCAGTCATTAGGGGAGGCATCTTCAAGTGGGAAAGAGAAGTGGAAGATGATTGAAAGACAGACCAATCAAGACAACTAGTAATGATCAATTAAAGAGTGGTCTTGGAAGTGGCTTGGGAACAAATTGTCTTCTTGTACTCTGCATGTATCAACCAGATATGTAAATATTGTCCTTAGATGGTGGGTGATGGAGTCAGTGGGGAACTGGACTTGTGTAAAATTGGTGGAGTTTGTCACTGAAATCATTTACATTATCTTGGCATTTGGAATAGTTTGAAGTATTGATGCAAGGCTTCAGCTCATTTAAGAAATACTTTTCAGTTTCACTAAGATGTAAAGTTTTATTTTAAAATAAAGTTTGAAAGTACATGCACAGTTCATAGACATTTTAGAATGTCTCATGGTTTTATCTCAATGAAGAATACACATTCCCATAATTTTATACATGTCAGTTGCAACTTCAAGCTCAGAAGTACATTAATGAGAAATAAAAGATTTAGGTTACAAGTTTTAATACAGTGAAAATTACTGGTGCCAAAGACTTAATATGTATCATCACACCAAAGAAATTAATAGGTTTATATTTAAATCATTTGCTTACAAAGTTAACCATTTTAATTAGAAATGTGCAAAGTATTGTTCTGACAGAGTTTTGATTTTGTGGTGATCATATACATTCCACTCAAACATGAAATGAATTATTTCTCTGCTGAGCTTGCAGTCATCATGAATCGTCTTTGATCTCTTGTTACATCCATTTTTATGTTAGTTTAGTTGGAATTTGAACAAATATATATGCAAAAATATATTCTATCAAAACTGCATTTATGTGCTGTGGTGATAGCTCACTACATAAATTCACTGCGAACAGTAATTTCATGCCAGTCCAGCATTGAGTTAGTAAGGGCAGTGGTAGGGGTGCCGCAGTTGACATTGGACTCTCTTTGGCTGGAGAAGGGAAAAAAGTCGACCATCATTTCTGCATCAGAGACCATTAAGTGACCCTGCTGAAAACTACACCTGAACCTCAAGCTAGAGCTGGATTAGACTCAGTTGTGATGCCCTGTGCAGTTAGACAGATTTTCACTGTCTTGGTTCACACGTGAAGAATGATCACTTTAGTTAAGTACCAAAGATCTGACTACATCAGAAAGACTCAGTTCTTTACTTTTGTCAGGGGTGAGGAGTAGCAGGGGTAGGGGGAAGGAAGTGAGGGGGGAAGGGGAAGGAGGAGAAAAAAAAAGCTATCTTATTAATGGTAAAAGCTAGTTTAAGTTTGTTGGGTCTTTTTTCATCTTCAGATATTAACATAGGACAGACATTACAAGAAAACAATTGAAGGCAACTGCTCTCCACAAACCTGATCCCTTTAAATATAATTACTGAGTAGGTACAGTTGAGAAAAACAAGGCTATGCTCCAGAATTCATTTACTAATCTGCTTACAACTTCTCAACATGACAAAGTATCTTTTAAAATGCCGTCTCCTGTACAAAAAGCCGTGAAAATACTTAAAACAGTAGCTTTAATGTGCACACTTCCTGGACATTTTAGCTTATAGAATACCATGCTGCAAGCTACTTTTATGTACACAGATAAAAGTGTTGTGACAGAAGACCGTCTGCAGGATTTGCACAATGTTTTATAACCGTGTTGTGAAGCTAAATGGATTTTAGCTTCCTCCCCATCAACAATATAGGTCTGGCACCAATCTTGGGATGAATGCATTTCATATATACTGCTAATACTAAGCATCTTTCAACTTTGTAAAATTGTATAGCAGAATAGTTATAAAAGGAATAGAATGAAATCCAAATGAGATAATTTTTGAAAATGATTGAAGTTTCAGCAGAAGAAAGGACTCCCAGAGTTTTCTTATTGCCTAGAATAAGAAGGCCTTGTCAATCACGATTAAGCTTCTAGAATCGGAATCCCTTTGAAATGCAGCTGTTTCTTCTTTAATTGTGGCAACGGATACTGAAAAAGAGAGAAGACCAGCCTTAAAGATGAGTAAGGAATACAAAACAGCTCAGGATTAGCTTCAGAGTTCAAAGGTCACTAATTACACTAAGGAGTTCCCAGACACACTGAAAACACAAAACAGGTCACCTACCAAACTGGAAACAGACTCTGCCTTCAAAAAATCTTTCTGAAGTAGTAGATTTCCAGACATGACCAAAAGCAACTCAGTGGGATCAGCTGACCACAAAAGGTAAAAAGTATGGGCTTCACTCCTGCCTCCTTTGTCTCCTTAGAGGCCTGATGGAGGGAAAACTAAACCTGCAGATGGCATCGGCCTTCCCATTTGTTCACATTTTTCCCCAAACTGGAGGCGTGACAATTATGGAGGGAGTATTTCAAAAATAAATTAGCAGAGAACTCATCTGGCTTTCATTCCGCTCTGAATCCAATCCTTAATAAAAGGCTGGAGTATAGTTATTAGATACCTATATTACCAATAATGTCAATATAGTTTGCCATTTTTAACCAATGCAAAAAGCACTGAACACTGCCAATTTAAAGGAATATTCTGTTTCATTTACATTAGGCCAGTGCTACAGAATGTAATCATACGGAAATGCAGATTTAGAAAAAGTAATTCCCTTTCAAATTGTGCACAGAATTGAGAGCATTTGTATATAGTTACAAAAGGCTTTAAAATTGTTTTGCTCACATAGGTGAATGATATTGGAATACTGAAATGTCGACTTTAAATATTTTGGGCAAAATGCATATCATTTGTTGGTAAGGATATTAATTTGAAGACAAATTTGGTGAAGCATAGTCTTTTTGGAATTGTGCACATATATATTTCATATATTGCTTTTTTAAAACTTGAGAGGATATCATGAAATCAGTACAACAATTGGAAGAAAAATATTGAGGTGGTGCATTCTCTTCACCCTTCATCTCAAGATTATGATCAAGTCATCGACAGCTGGTAATAAGTACCGCTTATACTGGCAGTAATTGACTGACTCACGAATGTTCACTCATCAATGGTTGTTCCCTGTCTTTACAATACACTGTCCAAGTAACTATTCTTAAGATGCCAACTCAGAATCAAACTGTGCAATGATCACTTAGTCATGGCGGAGGAAGGGGGAAATTTGTTGGCCATTTTGTAAACATGCATCACTAATGAGGTAGAGCTTAACTCTGCAAGATTTTTCTTCCCCCCCCCGCCCCAAGTGCTCCTCTTCTTTCAGTTGTCATGAGAGTAAGGAAGTAATAAAATATCATTGTTGAAATTTGACCCTCAATTATTTGTTGGACATGATTTTAAATGTCACTACGTGTTGACATTGGGAAAGTGTGTGTTTCTTGCCTATTTTGGTAGTTGATTATGTGGATGAAGAAAACTTTTAAGTCATTCAAATATGAATTAATCTCTTGTGATGTGTTCAATGTTGTTCATTTGGATTGGATATTTGCAGAAATAACTTTCCTCTATGTCAGTGTTGGGGTATGGGTTCATACTTAGAATTCTTCACAAAATGAGTTTCCAGTCTCATCTGTGCTATCAAGCAGCTAGTGAGTGGAAACTTGGAGCTTTGCCACAGGGAGGGAAAAAAAGTGGTATGCAAGTACTTTTGACACGTTCTTGCACAACTCGTGGAAGTTTGCTATGGAATCACATTTGTAGAGTTCAGAAATAAGCTTGTGTTTGAAATGAGTGCATTGGGAGAAGACATTTGAAAAAGTGAAAAATAAAACAAGGTGACAGTTTTGAAGCAGAGTGAAGCTCAACGCAAACTGGAGGAATAGCACCTCATCTTTCGACTAGGCACTCTACAGCCTTCCGGACTGAATATTGTGTTCAACAATTTTAGATCATGAACTCTCTCCTCCATCCCCAATCTCTTTCCGATCCCCTTTTCTTGCAATATTTTATATAGATTTTTCTTTTCCTACTTATTTCCATTAATTTTAAATGTATTTCCATCCATTGTTTTATCTCTACCTTTTAGCCTATTTCAATCCCTTCCCCCCACCCCACCCCCACTAGGGCTATCTGTACCTTGCTCGTCCTGCTTTCTGCCCTTAATGCCACCTATTAACACATTTCTTAGCTAATATCACCACCGTCAACACCTCTTTGTCCTTTTGTCTATGACATCTTTTGATTATCTCCACCTATCACTGGCCCTCTATCCAGCTCTACTTGTCCCACTCCCCCTTAAACCAGCTTATATTTCACCTATTTTTCCTTAGTTCTGATGAAGAGTTATATGATCTCGAAACATTAACTGTTTTCCTCTCCGCAGATGCTGTCAGACCTGCTGAGTTTTTCCAGGTAATTTATTTTTGTTTTGGATTTCCAGCATTCAGTTTTTTTGCTTTTATGACAGTTTTGATACTATTTTCCCAATGATTTGCAATTCTGGTACAGGGTGATGTTGTTTTTGAAACGACTGGATTGTTCAAACACTAGACAACCATGAATCTAGTATACGGTCTGCTAGGCTGCAGGTTCAGCAATCTTCTGCTCCTTGGTGAAAACATTTGATGCATTCTATTTTCATACAATGCAGCACCCAAATACCTGCTTTTAACAATTTTTTTTATTGATTCATGGGATGTGGGCATCACTGGCTAGGCCAGTGTTTATTGCCCATCCCTAATTGTCCTTGAAAAGGTGGTAATGAGCTGCCTTCTTGAACCTCTGCAGTCCACGTGGTGTAGGTATACCCACAGCACTGTTAGGGAGGGAGTTCAAGAATTTTGACCCAGCAACAGTGAAGGGAACGGCGAGTTATTCAGGTTACACATTTTTATTAGAGTGTAGATTTACACTATTATATATGAACTACTTGACTTAAAAATTGTAACATTCTAATGGTTTACTTTGATAGCAGAAATACAATCTTAAATTGTTTTTAAAAAAATGAGTACTGAAAACTTACTTTGTGTAAATTCTTCTTGGACTTCTTGTGGTTTACAGTTGAAACAAAGAATATAAATAGTAATGATCATGATTATAATTAAACATAAGTAGTCCAGCTTTCCAAATGGCTTAGTGATGTTATCAATGATTAGCTGCATCAAATAAACCAGAAAAGTCTCACTTTATCCAATGATTAGCTGAGACATAGTAACCAGGAAAGCTCCAGGTTCACTCCATGGTCTGTATTACCTGATCCCTGCTGAGATGAGAATACTGGCACCACGATTGGCAGGGAGGTGGGGTCAGGAGAAGAAGAATACAAAATCCATTAAAGTTTCTGGTCCTGACCATCTTTTAACAAATCTGTTGGCTATATGCGTATGTGATGTTGAGGATGCAGTGAATTAGCTTCTGACACTGACATTAATAATGGTCACTTGAGTAAGATGATAGAGGGCACCTGTGGAACTGTCCCAGTAAGTAGTCAAGTATACCTGAGAGATCAGTGCAGGAGAGAAATCTTCAGAATTTTACAGCCCATCATGTTTGTAATAAATACAGGTATAGTGTTTCTCTCAGTCAAGTTTTTCATCATGTTTTATTAATCAGATTTACAATATTTATCATTGGTACATCATATAATCAAACTTTACCATGAGACTATGATAAACATTCATTTTATTTAAAAAGATCACCTTCTGAAACACAACTGAATATTTAACTAGAACAATTTTTTAAAGAATTGTATAATCAAACGAATGATCTTTGTTTTGAAACATTTGGTCCATAAGTTTACTCCCAATTGAATTAGGGAATTAATGGCCTGCTGACCACAGGTGCATCACCTTTGGAGTTCCAGATGTAGTACTCGGAAGAAAGTAGTTCCTTGGCTAGAAAAACAAAAAAGATACTCCATTAACAGAGAAAAGTTGGTAGTATTTCAATGGAATGTTGAACTCAGGACTAACACACAGATTGACCAAAGCAATTATAAACATTTGACAAAAGTAATTACTACTCTACAGAAATATGACATTATTAAAAAGCTAATAATTTATGAAGTTACAATGAATTGGTAGGTTACATGTGTCAGTCTACATTCCACCTGGATATGGAGCTGCCCCCTCAGTGACTAGCTCAAAAGCACCATTGAAAAATGATGAAGTCAGCTATCTTACAGTCCTTTTGGCCAAGATATTATAAATGATAACAAAGGGATAATTAGGCAGCTGGCTTCCAGCCTATGCTGCATTTGAGCTGCAACTGTCTTGAGTGGGAGATCTAAGACAGATGGCTTCAAAATCTGGACCAGGGTCAAGCAAGGCAGTGTAATAGCCCCCATACTATTTATAGTCCACCTGATCGTGAATATTCACCTCATTAAAGATCAAATACCTTCTGGTATCAGTATTAAAGACTGCCTAGATGGAAAAATCTTTAACCTCAGTCACCTCCATGCCAAAATTAAACTGATCACCATAGACATGCATGAACTATAGTTTACAGATGACTGCAGTGTCGTTATTCACTCTGCCAAAGCCACCCGCAATCTTTTCAATTCTGCATTCAAGAAACTTGGCTTGTCCTTCAATGATGCCAAAAGAAAACTCATATCAACCCAAACCTGGTCAGCCAAATATTCCAACTCCCATTCTGGAATATGTTGAGTACTTCCTATAACTTGGCAACTATCTCTCTCAAAAGATCACCATTAATAAGGAGATCCAACATAAGATCAGTTATGCCAGCTCAGGCTTCTACAAACTAAGACAGTTAAGTGTTTACAACAAAGATCTCTGCAAGTCAACAGAAGTCCTCATGTACAGGGTAGTTGTCGTCACCATTCTCCTGTACTGCAGTGAGACATAGGCTATGTATCAGTGACACATAAGAGTGCTAGAGATATTCCATCAGCAATCCATAGCATCCACCAAATTCAATTTGGGGACCGTTGAACAGACACTAGGTGTCTTTCTTGAAGCCGGCTCCACAAGCAGTCAGGCAAAACTTCTGCAAAATCAACTTCGAAGGACTGGACACTGTGTCCAAATGGCCAAAAAGCACCTCCCCCACCAAGTCCTGTTTCCTCAGCTCAAATGACCAATGTTCCAGGGGAGGACCAAAAGAAAAAGATTTCAAAGACATCCTGAAGCTCTCCTTGAAGTGCAACAGCATCGATATTAATAACTGGAGGAGTTTGTTAATAATCGATCAAGATGGAGACAACTTGTCTTTCACACTTTGAGTCACAATGTCTCAATGATGAGGCAGAGTGGCACCAGAAAATGAAAAATGAAGCAAATCTTGCACTCCCGATCCCAATAGCTCATGGGATGTCCTACCCACCTGCTCAAAGATCTGTGGGTCAAGAATCAACTTTTTCAGTCACATGAAGGCCCATGGCAGAAACTCATGACCCTGAGTGGACGTCATCCTCGAATTGAGGGATACGACAATGGTATATGATACAGGGACAGTAAAGAAGCTAAAAAAAAAAACTTACAAATTGGGCTGAGGGGGGAAAAGTAAGAATTAATAATTCTGCCTACCATATTAATTAGGTAATGATTAAATCTTGCAGCAATTTTTGAGTTGAATAGGACTTAGTTTATCAGGCAATTGTAAGTCTTGTGCCATAAATACAACTTGACAAATGGACATGCCAATATTCTCCTCACCGTACCAGAGTACACTGTTTTCAGTTACATAAAAGCAGGCAAGACTGACCCCTGCAGGTAAAATCTAATCTGGCTAGTAGACAATTAAAAATATTCATGTTAAAATACTAGAAAATAATTGAACCTTACATGTGATGATTCTGGGTTTTGCTGACGAGTACACTTGTACAGAATGTTGGTCCACATAGCAACCAGTCAAAGTATAATCTGGGATTCGAAAGTAAAGCTGGGATGATAAAATAGAAGCAAGGAAGTAAAAGATTAACTAATAGCTTCAGGGCAAAATGAGTTTACTCGGGTTTTATTATCCTGACAATGTCTACTTTGAAAACCTTCCACTATTTAGCCTGCTATCTACTCTCAATTGCCAGTGAATTTTTTCTCGAAAGAGCTGAAATCTAAATACCTTTGTAGCTGGGATATCACCAAATCAGCTGTTCAACAGTGTACAGTGTACTCAACAAACTGTAGGATAAGAGAATTATCTCTTCTCCAAGTTACATGCCTTTTCTATTTATAGTTGCTAAAAACGAAGAATTTAAGTTACCACCTCTTGTTGAAAGACATGAATTACATTTTGGTATCTCATTTCAAGAAGATTTTGTTAAACAATCATCAGATTCAGCTAATAAGAATATACCTTGTTTCCTAATACTAAGCCAGCCTTAAAGTTAGTCACCACAACTACCCCACCTAGACAATCCTCCCACCCCCGCATTTCTAGGAACTTGAATGGAATGGCACTTTTAACCAGCTCTTTACATAAAGTTGTACCTTGTGCTCTGCACAGGTTTAGAATTTGCCTACAAAATCTTTTTGAAAAAATGTATTATGGAGAAAAAATCTGTATTTTCCTGGATAAAAAAAAATCCTTTAACTCATTACTCTGTTCAAAGACCTTGTTCTGCCAAAGTTTGTGTAGTTATAGTTTGCTTAATTAGAGGTTTACTTTGAACTCGCAATGTTTAAAGTGATTATTGTGTAATTTGATCTTGTTCAAATTATTTGAACAGCGAGTTCTGTTCTAAGGTTTTTGAAAGTTGGTGCAAATGCTACTAAATATTTTAAACGACCTTTTAAATACATTAATTCCTATTGTAAATTACCCACTTACACTTCCTTTGTTATCATATCTAATAAGAGACTAAGTTCTGTTGTCAAAGATTGTGCTAAAATAGGGAATAAACATTTTGTAAGTTAAATTTTCAAAACCAGAGATAATTAAATGATTATGTCCAAGTGTCCAATATGCCATCCCTGTTACATACATACCTCCCTATTCTCAAGGTCACCCGATAAGTATTAGATATTACTATTCTACTTACATCTGTCTACAACAATGTGTAATTACATTTCAGTAAATAACTATACCTAGTCAGAACTTACAGCAACTAACATTTATATGGAAATTAAAGCAATGTTCAATGTTAGGAATTTTGATCACCATTTAAAAATTTATTTTGATAATCTAGCTAATGGCAGTACTTAGTTTGTACATTATTCAAAGTTTAAATTGAACATTATTTATGTAATTTTGAATTCAGGAAACTGGACCGGCCTGAAATTGTTGGCGTGTCATGAGCAAAGATTAAGGGGTACATACAGTTTTGATTACCAAAGATATTTACAAGTGAATTTTGATTACTGCATTGTTGGCGCTGTAGGTTTTTATAGCACAGTGTGCTTTAAAAAGCAGCTGCAATCACCACCTGAACTAACTAAATGGGTGTTCAATGTATTTACTAGTTATGGCCAATGTTCCCTACTATGAATCTTTTCATATTCACCTATTACAAAGTGCTGCAGCAATTGCGCAATTATCAGTAAAGCATCTTGTTTAACTAAAAAGGGCACATAAAAACATTACCCAATTGCAAGATATATTTGCGCAATCTAAGTTCATTTAAAACACATTTTAAGTTTTAATTTCTTCACATGACAAGTTGAGGTAATCAACTTTAACAGTAAAGCACCAATCTACATACCTTAACGTATGCAGTAAGCCCAGTGCAAAATGGATCAGTTGGCTGCACTGAATGGTTTGCTACACCAAACGCAGGGAACATTATTATACCAGTTAAAGATACTTCCAAAGACTTAGGGAATTTCTGACCTAAAAACAAATAAAGCAAACAGTATTTGCAATATATTCATAAAGCTAAATGCATTGAAATATTTTCTAATATTCAGCGTATTGTTATTATAGAAAATACTCTACTGATTCATCAATACAACTAATTCTTAAAATTAATTTTCATTGTAACATCATCTACTTGGTTTGAACATTTCTATACAAAGTGCTAAAACAATTCCATTTTAAGGCTTTCCAATAACTTTACAGGTCAATAAAGAACAAAGAAGCTTCAACTTCCCAAAGGGTTTGCTGTTCCATAATTAGGAAATTGCTCAATAGGGGGAAGAAATCAGCAATGTGAAATAAGAAGTTGAGTGGTTAGAAAAATCACTGCGCAATGAATATGTAGGTTAACCTCTAAATTATTGTAGTAATCTTTATTAATCAAACATTAGAAATATACTTGAAACCAGTCAAATTATAAATCTCTAAAATCAGATAAAAAATTCCAAACTTTTAAAATGAAAAGCAAAATAAATTGGCTTAATTAAAAAATATTATTAATATTCAACTACTTATATAGTGAACGTATACCAACATGTAGAACATAATTATTCTAATTGATGAAGTACACAAACAGAAGGAGTTAAAGCCATTTTTGATGTTTTTGTGAGTTAATCTGCTGTTGTGTCATTTAATGGGAAGATCCAAAGATACAATTCTCCTCCTCCTACCATAAAATAAAATATTGCTAAGATCACATGAAATGCTCAGCCATCCTGAGTATACAACTCCATTTATGTTTGGACAATTTATTTCATTCCACCCTCACAAATAATCTTCTCTCTGTGTCAACAAGCAGACATCTTGTGAATAATAAATCTGTAATTTAATAGTGACATTGATGACATTGCTGAGCACAGCCAAATAGTTCCACATACTATAGAGTACAGGCAAATTTGAAGTCGTCAGCATGCTGGAAATGAACAGTAAGGCATCCCCTGTATTTTAATAATTTTTGCTCCACTGCTGGACCACTAAAACATATTGAGTGAATGACATACAACTGAATGCTTTATAGATTTGGGCATAAATTTATGGTATATAAATTATAGGGTTATACAAAGAACTTTTCATTTATTAGTAAAGTTGGAATTGCTGCAATCATCGTGGGAAAATCAGATGGGAGTTAAGTTTCTCTGTGTCACATGAGCTATTACAAATAATGTCATTGATGACACTGATTTTGTTTAATAAGAGCTAGTAGTTTTAATGCTGGTCAATTTAACAATATGTTCACTGATCTATGTAATTCAATGCAAGGTTAATTTTTTTATAGTGAAGACTAATTTTTTTTAAAAAAGTTTCATGAAAGATTATGTTTTGTTACTTCACAAAAGAAATTTTGTTTCTTGAATCAAGTTTAATTGAGATAGAACAGTCAACAAACTAACCAATGACCCAAACCAGTAAGCTTTTTTCCCGTGACACCTCCAGCTGCCCGTGGCTCACCTTACATTCAGTGTGTACTATTGGACCCCTGTTAAGAAAAAGAGATTAACATAACCAGACACATTTTGAAGCACATGGAATTCATATCTGTTTCTTTACTTCAAAGAATTTGTTTTCTTTTGTCTTCATTCAGGAATAATATGTTTAAACTTAGTAACAAATATGGCACTGAGTAAATCAGAGAGAACTAGGCCAATATAACAAAATTAAAATAACTAAACAAAATAAAGTCCAGTATGTTTATCCTGAATAACCCCATTGCTCTGAATTTACTTGAGCTTTGTTGATGTTCCAATGATTAGACACTGGAGCTAATTAGGTGCAGTGGCACATTATTAAGCTGCTTTCTACAATCCAAATTATAAATAACATTGCATCTTTTGCTAATAACTGCGCAATATTGTTATAAAAAGATCATAATGTTATAGTAGGCAACTTTTTGAATTAGAAAATCTTGATTTCCTTTCATGAAGTGAAATTTTGCAATTTTGTCTTTAAAAAAGTATTTAATTCAATGTGGACATAAATAGTAGCAGCCACCTTGGGAAGGTTTTTGGCAGACTGAGCTCTTATTTGGTTTTCAATGCATGTCCAAGTGAACTACATTTTTTGATCTTTTCACTTTTGCAACTATTCCATAATAGGTACCAGAATTCTAAGATTGTAAACAGAAACCATGTGTTATTTTTCATGTGGGCAAATGTTCTGCTGACTTAATTCTGTCTTTAATGAATTGGAATTTATATGAACGATGTTAAACATTCTACATGCTGTCAAAAAGGTCAATTAAATTTGGAGCACAGGGTCAATGCACACAACTGGAAGGTGGACTACAATTGGCCAAAAACATTACTATTCTTTTCAGTAATTAAGTAAAGAAAATGTAACTACTATTGAAAATTAGTGATAACAGAGTGGAATATTTTTGGAAAAGGGAACCTAGTAATATTTTTTAAAAATCATGTCCAGCAAAATGAAACATACCATTCTATGTGTAAAGGGCAATAGATAGAATTAAAAAATGGTCACATTTGAAAAGTGGCTCCAGGTATTTTTGTAGTAATGGAATAAACATTTATTTAAAGTGTAAAAATAGTTATTAAAATAGTTATTAAAACTATTTAACAGTTTGGATGTGAATCAATATTGCTCATCTAACTGGTATCTCTAAATATCAGGCTTGTTTGCAGTGGTTCTAACTACCTATTTAAATTACCAAAGAAAATCCCTTGAATAAACAGTCTGTATAGCCTGTCCTTTTATATACGGAAAAGAAAATTCACAATGTTCATACGCAATTCACCAAGGAAACAGATTCAGAAGACCATGCATTGTGCAACAGATGAAATTCTATTACAATGAGATTTATATCACAGTTGTAATTTCAGAACATGACTACAGAGCAACAAAGATCTCTTCACTAGCAATTGAATATCCGAATGCAATAATATTTAAGCGCAAATGCCTCACTGGTAGTTTATATTTTTGCAATTGCACCAGTGCCACTTGAGATTGGACTCCACTTTTGCAAAATCATCCATACCGGACTTCCTAAACTTCGTCTTTCACAAAATCCAACTCATTCAGAGCTCCACTGCCCACATCTTATCTCATATAAAGGCCACTCAGCCTTTATCTTCACCAGTTTTCTATCTTTACCAGAAATCACAACAAAGTGCCACCAAACAACTGAACTAGTAGGTACCATACTCTTCTCAGCAGTTTACCACACTGCTTACAATTTGCCAGCACTCCATGGCCTGAAGTTTTCAGGTGGTGGGCAGGCTCAGTGGGAGTGGGCGGTTGCGGAGCTGATCAGCACTCGCGATCGCCTCTGCACCATTTTATGCAGGTGGGCCATTTAAGGCCCGCCTAGCGTAAGATGTGAGCCGTAGCGCTCAGCGCTACCTGTGTGGGCTGGGGGAGGAGAGAGAGTTGGGGCCAGCACTCTTTTGCACATACGTGCAAAAGAGCGCTTCACTCTCCCTGAGGCACAGAATTCAATCTCCCAAAGTTGTCTCAGGGAGATTGAATTGCTATTGTAAGGAATGAATAAAAGATTTAAAAATTTAATCAAACATGTCCCCTCATGTGACTGTGTCACATGAGATGGGACGATTTTATATTTATGAAAAAGTTTTCATTTAATTAATAAAAGCTTTACGAAACCTCATCCCGCTCGTGGATGAGGTTTCCTAAAAAACACGAAGGCCGCTTGGCCTTTTCGCCTGCCTGCCAACCTTAAAGTTGGACGGGCAGCGCTAATAATGATCTTAATCAGTTCCTTAAAGGCCTCAATAGGCTGTTTACATATCAGATGTGCAGCCGACTCCGGTGTGTGCCCACTGAACAAAACATCGTGGGACTGCGACATCATCGTGCATCATTTTATGCAGTGTGTCGGGCCTGGTCCTGGCCCCACACGCCGACTGAAAAATCCTGCCTCAAGTTTTTTTCTGGTTATTTGCACTCATTTTCAACATGAGCCTCTCAACGGAACATAGGAAATGTATAAGTCCATTTAGCCCCTTGAGCCTGTTCCACCATTCAATGAGGTCATGGCTGATTTGCGACCTAACTCCATGTACTCTCCACTTGCCTGGATGAGTGCGATTCCAACAACACTCAAGAAGTTGTACATCATCCAGGAGAAAACAGCCTGTTTGAACAGCATCCCATCCACCAACTTAAACATTCACCATTTCCATCACAGCAGCAGCAGTGTGTACCATATAAAAGCTGCACTGCAGCAACTTTCCAAGCCTCCTTTGATAGCATCTTCCAAACACATGACCGCTACCATACAGCAGGATAAGGGCAGAAGACACATGGGAACACCAGCACCTGCAAATTCCCCTCCCAGTCACACATCATCCTAACAACATAAGAAATATTAGGAGGCGTAGACCACACGGCCTTTCCAGTCTGCTCTGCCATTCAATGCAATCATGGTTGATCTTGGGCTTCAACTCCATGGCCTGAATTTTCAGCTTGGCAGTTGGGCACAATTGGTGGGTCCAGAACTGGTTGGGAAACAGACTGCTGACCACGATTTCACGCTGGTTGGTCAAATAACGGCCAGCCAGCATGAAGTGAGCGCTGAAATGCTCAGCGCTGAAGTCAGCATGAGCGCGGGGGAGCAGGGAATTAAAGCTCCCTGAAGGCAGAGAGCTGCCTCAGGGAACTGAAGAATTTAAATACGAAAAACAAAGATTTTAAAAACCGGGAAAAAATGCCCACAGATCAGAAAGTCACTTCAATATATGCAACATGAAAATTCTGTCCAACCATTTTTATTTTTTTAAATTTAATGACGGAAACCTCATCTTGTTCTTGGATGAGGTTTCCTGAAAAATGCAAAGGCCTCCCGGCCAATTCGCCCACTCGCCAATTGCAAGGTTTGATGGGCATCATAAAATCCCAATTAATTGTGCCGTTATGGGCTTAACAGTCCTCTTAATTGAGGGCGGGTGTGTTTCCGACTTTAGCGCGTGCCCACCAATGGAAATATTGTGCGAGCGCACAATGATGTTGGGACGCTCGCCCGACATCATTGCGTGATATTTTATGCTTGAGCGCATCGGGCGTGCGCACGAAAATTTTGCCCCATTTTCCCACCCGCTCCCCATATCCCTTAATTCCCTGACAGACCAGAAGTCTGTATATTGCAACCTTAAAAGTACTCAATGATGGAGCATTCACAACCATCTGGGGTAGAGAATTCCAAAGATTCACAACCCTCTGAGTAAAGAAATTTCTCATCTCAGTCCTGAATGATTGGCCCCTTGTCCTGAGACCATGCCACTGTGCTTTAGATTCCCTGACCATTGGAAACAATCAAGCCCCTTCAGAACTTTGCAGGTTTCAATGAGATCATCTCTCATTCTTTTAAACTCTAGAGTTTACTTGGAACTATATAACTGTTCCTTCACTGTCTCTGCATCCAAGTCCTGGAATTCCTTTCCTAACAGCACTGTTGGTGTACCTACACCACATGGACTCCAGTGGTTCAAGAAGGCAGTTCATCACCACGTTCTCAGAGGCAATTAGGGAGGGGTAGCACATGCCGGCCTTGCCAGTGATGGCCACATCCCATAAAACAATATAAACACCTTTGTCCCATATCCCATATCATCTACGGTTAACAAAAATGCAATCAATCTTAGATTTAATACAATCAATGAATCTAGCATCAATTGCTGTTTTCCGGAGAGAGTTCCAAACTTCCACCATCCCTTGTGTTGAAGTGTTGCCTAATTTCATTCCTGAAATGTCTAGCTCTAATTTTTAGGACTATGTTCCCTGGTCCCGGTTCACTGGTCCAGTGAAAATAGTCTTTTCTCTATCTACCCTATCTTTTCCCTTAATATATTGGAAACATTGGCACAGCATAAAGCATTTCTGAAACTGTCACCCGCTTTACCTGTTGAAAAAGGGAATGTGAGCTTCACAATATTCAAATCCATTTTTGACACTTTCATGTAGTTTCAAATTAACTGCAATCTTTAAATGTTGTTCTTCTTCCTTCATTTGATAGGAACCAAGAATCGGAGGGATTGGCACCTGCAAACAAACTGATGGGTCAATATAACTGTTCTTTAACCGCTAAATTAAAGTTAACTGCATTCATTCTGAGGACTATTTAGTATAACAACGAATGACAGTTTGTTGTTTCTGCTCAAATCAAATTGGAATGTTTTTTTGTTAATTGGAAAGATTCTGAAAATTCATGTCAACTTGAATGCAGTAAATCTGAACGAAAAGATATGATTACCGAAAACAATCTTTTAAAATATGCCAGTAATTCTGAGTTACTTTCTTGTGCAATATATTGTGATAATCTCAACGCCTTCAGTATTACCACAAAAAATTGTTTTCAAGATTTTAGTATCAAAAGAACTTTTGGTTTATTTCAGAGCTTTCCTATCATCAATAGAGCTAAGGTTAGTGAAGACTAAAGTAGACAAATAACAACTGACAAATACTGATGCTGAACAATTGCTATGGGGGTTGTATAGTTATTATTCTTTGAATAAATAGTTATATTTTCAAATATTGATGAGAAAAATTACTTTTTATAGACAAGAATATTTCATTGACACCAAATATTCTGGGAGTTTCACATGCCACAAAATGCAGCATACTAATTGCACAGCTCTGGGGCGAGAGCCACATCATGTGGTTTGCAATTTACAGATTGTTTTCACACAGCTTTTTCTTTCCACTGTAGCAACTTCTGTGTAGGGTTGCAAGAGTTGCAACTCTCAGAATGCATTTAAGAAAGTATCACGTACAGGTCTAGATGAAAATTGTATTTCAATCAAAACCTGATTCCAGCAATAAGGAAAAATCAGATTTAAATTATTGGAAATATCCAAATTGTCT
Source organism: Carcharodon carcharias (assembly GCF_017639515.1). Classification (NCBI taxonomy): domain Eukaryota; kingdom Metazoa; phylum Chordata; class Chondrichthyes; order Lamniformes; family Lamnidae; genus Carcharodon; species Carcharodon carcharias. The sequence goes on from NC_054486.1 coordinate 60,793,603, forward strand.
GTGGCATGGTACATGGATGTAACAGTAACAACAAAGAGAACTGGAGCTTTTCTCCTCAGGTGTGGAAGCAACATCGTAGTCCCATCTTTTATGAAATAATTAAGAAGCAAGCAACCTTCTCTTCCTTTGGACAGTTTGGTAGCTTATAATTTGGGATGGAAGGAGTAAGGGGGTAGCATGGGTGGTGAGGTGGAAAGGAATGGACAATGGAGAGGATCCAGATTTAACAAACAGCCTTTGGCTGCATCAAGGCTTGCCAATGACAGCTAATAGCTTCTGGGAAACATAAACTAAATTTTGGTCCAAATCAATAAACCCACACATACTATTCTGTAACAAGGTTCATTTAAGAAAAGTCAGCCCAATCAAAAACACAAAAAAAAATACAAAGATAAATAATTGACACCAAAATGTAACTCACTGAGGGTGTCTGCAAATTTATAATAATTAGTTGAGGGAGAAAATTAAAATGAATAAAGAAAAGACTTAAATTTATATGGTGTCCTCTTTGTCCTCAGGATATCCAAAAATGCTTCACAGCCAATTAATATTTTTATTTTAAAATATTTTAATTGAATAGTGAATTTATATAGTGTCCTTTTTGTCCTCAGGATGCCCAGAAATGTTTCATAGCCAATTAAATATTTTTGAAGTATGGTCTCTGTAATAAAGTAGCCTATACGCAGTAAGACCTACAAACATCAGTGCAATAGATAGTTCAGTTTGTGCTCATGATGCATAGCCTTGAATCCATGGCACTCCGGCTTAGAGGGGAGAATGCTACTACTGAGCCAAGGCTGATACCCGAGAACAACATGAATGAAAGCTAAAAACTGACAATCCAAAGCAAACTAATTTCAATTCCATTTTACTGAAAATTACATTTTATTTAAATAATTTTTTTACAAAGATATGTCACTAAATTCATTGCAGGTTTCTGTTTTAAATTCAATCAAGACAATATATTCTTACCTGGGAGGTATAGTAGCAGAGTTTAAATACATCTAATGGTGGTGTGAAAGGAAATTTATATGGTCCATTGAACAGTGAATCATCCATATCATCAACACTGTTAAAAGTAAGAATAGTGGCATCAACTGCACTGACACACGGATGCACAAGGATATCCTGGAGAGGGGACCCATTGATGGGTAGGTTCAGACTTACTGTAACAGTTGGCATTATTCCTTCCAGATCACACTAAATTGGAACAAATAGAGCACGTTAGAAACAAAAGCATGAAGAAAATTAGAATCAATCTTTTTTTAATAAAAGAAAGCAAACATGGCTGAGTACTTGGCAGTAAATACTTCCAAGGCCTAATAAAGACAATATACAGATAGAAAGAAAAGGGCATTTATATAGTGCTTACAGCCTATGAAATATTTTTCAAGTGTAGCTACGGCTGATAAAAGCACAACAGCCAGTATGCACACCTGTGAACAGCAATCATATAAATGTTTAGTTCATCTGCTGGTTTTGGTTGAGACACAAATTTTGGTTCGGACATCATGGTCACCCCTTCCCTGCAACCCTGATTTACATATAGAATCATGAAATCTTGTACACAATCGTATGGGTGGACCAAACCTCAGGTTATCATCTCTTCGAAAAGACAGCGTCTCTGACAATGCAGCAATCCATTGGTATCATCTTAAATTATGGGTTTATGTCCTTGGGTGGGGCTTGAACCAATAATACTCTCACTCTAAAGCAAGAGTGCCACCATGGAAAAAGATTCTCTCATGTTACGGGCATGTGTGCTGAGTGAAAGAGATGTCATCAGCCAGAACTATCCCATTTTTGAGTGTCCTGGTTATTATAAAAAGGGTACCAATAAATAAAGGAAATTTCATTCACGAAACTAAGCATGCAGCTGTAACTTTATACACATTCTTTCTTTTATCTGTGAGTAGTTAGAATTCAGCAAGAGAAATTTATTGAAGTTTTCAGCTATAACAAAAGTGATTTCACTAAATAAATGAAGAATGTAAATGTAAAAAAAATCTATGGAGTTTCCATATTAAAAATGCAAATGCTTTTAAGATACAACACAGCTTCCCTCATTTCAGTTGGAAATGTGATTTCTAAAAACAGCTTACTGTACATGAACCTCACCTTACATGTGACAGTTCCATACTCCTGCCATACGTCAATGACATCTTTCTTGTCATACTGCATGGATTGAATCTGTTCAGTGACACATACATTAACCTGTGGTTTCCCTTTGTATACACCAGGCTTCCAAGCTGGTTGCTTTTGTGCCTGTGTTGAAGAGATTGCATTCTGAAGAACAAGGCTGCCAGAGAGGGTCTGCATCAATCCAAAGTCAGTATCTGTTGGAGTCCCCAGTGGACAAGCATGCATCAACAGCGCAGGGAGCTGTGCCACTTTGGTAGCAATTTCTGATTCATTTCTTTGTGCCATGTTTAAAAAGGTCATTAACCCTGTTAGTAATGCAAATGCAGGAGAAATTCCACGTAGAGATATTAACGAAGGGTGGGGAGTCAAAGATTGTTCAACTAAAGGAAGACAAGCATAGAGGATTGCATTTTGTGTCATTACAAGGACAGGCCAAAGAGCACCATCTCCGATTGCAATTTCATAAACAGATGTCCTATTTATTCTGCAACAGCCGTCTCTGTGTTCCACAAAGTTCTTGTCTAGATCAGTCATACTGAGCTCAGCTAATAGCGCATTTAGGAAGATCCTGTCTTCTGGTACCTCTGTATAGCTTTTCCCATTAAAAATTCGAGCTCTTTTTTCAACTGTTGGATATCGTCTAGAAAAAAAGGTATTTTTTTTTAATAACAAAGAGCAAAGATTAATTTATTTATGAGCAGTTTGTTTAAAGCAGTGCTTTCCGTGCCTGATGAAATTATACAAAATGCAAATAATAGGTAAAATATGAACACAAAAGAGGCATTTTAAAAGTGCAATAACAAAACTTGCAAATTCAATATGATTTTAATTTTTCTGTGTCTATTTACTGTCCCCTATCCCTATCACATTGACTTTACTAGGTTTAATATCAATACACCATTGCACGTCTTTTACCGGCTTGAAACTAGCAGTATTGCCAGTATGTAGGTGACAAACTGACTAAAATGTCCAGATTTCACACACGCAATAGTTTATACTATTTGAAAAGGTAGTGAACACTGTGTACTTTAAATTTCCATGTTGCTTTTTATTGAAAATAGAATAACGTTTAATTTACTTTATAAAAAACTGACAAAAGTACTTGCATTTAGATACTACCTTATCGTGTCTCATACAAATGTACCAAAACAATAATTTTGTAATGTGTTGGTGTTGTTAATCCAATGCAGCAGCCATTTCCCACACAGCAAGATCCCCAAAACAGCAATGAAATTAAGTCTAGTCAATCCCTTTTTGGTTGACAAAGAATTTTGGAAAGAGTCTCCTGCTCTTCCTCGAATAGTGTTGTTGCTTCTTCAGTATTTCTATCTGCATATTGATAAGATCTTAGCTTAAGGTGTCATCCAAAGAAAGCATTTGTATCAATGCAGCACTTCCTCAGTACTGTACTGGTGTCAGTCTATTTTGTGTACTTTAGGTATGATGAATGATAAATAGGTGGCAGTATCAACTGAGCCAAGTAGCTTGTGAAGTGCCTTGGGATATCCTAAGCTCATGAAAGGTGCTGTATTAATGCAAATTGTTTTCTTATTAGCCAATTGAATCATAGAATAGTACAGCACAGGAAGCCATTTGGCCCACTGAGGCTGGCTCTTGCAGCTAGCCCCACTTGCCCACTCTTTCCCCATTTCTCAGCAATTCTTTCTCCTTCAAATACTGATCCAATTACTTTTTGAAGGTTACTATTGAATCTGTATCCACTACCTATCAGGCAGTCCACTTCAAATCCTAATCACCCATTCCATGAAAATGTTTTTCTTCATTTTCCTTTGATTCTTTTGACAATTACTTTAAAGCTGTACCCTCTCGTTATCAACCCCTCAACCACTGGGAGTTTTGTTTTTATTTACTCCTATCTAAACCCATCATGATTTGAAACTGTATCAAATCTGCTTTTAAGCCTTCTGTGCTCAAAGGAGAATCAGCCCATCTCCAGTCTTTCCACTTAACTGTAATCTCTCATCCCTGAAACCATTCTACCAAATCTCTACTGTACCCTCTCCAAAGCCTTAATGTCCTTCCTAAAGTGAAGTGCCAGAATGAGACACAATAAGTGCCAGAATGGGCCCGAGCTAGTGTTGCATATAGGTTTTACATTCTATGCCTCTATTTATAAAGCCCAGGATCCCATATGCTTTATTAACTACTTTGTTAATCTGTTCTGCCACCTTCAAAGGTTTGTGCACATAAACCCCAAGGTCTCTTCTTGCCCCCGCATTACAATTGTCCCAGTTAGCGTACACTTCTCTTCACGTTGCTCCTATCAAAATGTAGTACCTCACACTTTTCTGCATCGAATTTCATTTGCCATGTGTCCGCCTATTCCATCCTCCTGTCTATAATCTCTTGAAGTCCGTTACCATCTTCCTCAGTGTTTATTATATTTCCAAATTTTGTGCCATTTGCAACGGTCAAAAGTGTGCCGTGTAGCCACAGGTCCAAGCCAGTTATATCAAAAGCAGTGGTCCTAGAACAAATGTTAGGGAAGTCCACTGTATGCTTCCCACCCAATCGAAATACTTCTATTTACTACAACATTTTTTTATTTTTAGACTTTTTAAATCCATGCTTCTACTTCCCTTATCACATGGGCATCAAAATTGCTAAGAAACACATTTTGAAAGTCGATGTACAAAACCTCAATTGCACTGTCCAGTATACTATATAACTAACATCTACATTTTAAGTCTTATAAACAAATAGAATAGCATATGTTTTAAAGTTAATGAAATACACTTTTATCACGAATGGTTCAATATTAAAAAGTACCAGTCAGGCCAAAGTCTAATCCAGTACATTTGTAATTTGGTACTAATGGTATAATCTCCAACCTGTTTATACTTGGAATAGAATGTTACAGTTGAATAGCACTATGTAATCAAATATAGTTATGTTATTACAAATTACTGGAGGTATGTACTGGAGGAAAGGCCCTCATACATCATCCAAGTTGACACCATGAGGTGTTCCTCACAGAAATTTCAATACTTGCATTGGCCTGAGTAATTTACACATATTACTAAGCAGGTTATTATCAAAGCAAAGTACACCCCTTTTCGTTTTCCTTCAAGAATTCTGTGTTCCTCCACTTCTGGCTTCTTGTGCATCCTCCACACCCATTCACTCCACTAGTGATAGCTGTCTTGGTTTTAGCCTCTGGAAATCCTCTCTCTCCTACTTAAAATCTCCCTTTTTGACCAAGCTTTTAGATTGGTTCATTTAATTCAGTGTCAAGTTTTGTCTTAAGTAAGCTCCTTTGAATCAACCTGGGCTGCTTTCCTGTTAAAGGAATTATATAAATACAAGTTATTGTTGTTTATCTCCCTACCTGCTAACTTTAACTCTCCGCCTAGTTTTGACGAGATTCAACATTTTGGGCCAGTAATTTGCCAGAAAGTCACTCAGCTCTGTAGTCACCGCTTGAGATGAAATGTCAGTCGTTAAGAAAACTGAACTAAAATGAAGTTTTCTCCTCGCGGGTAAACAGAGCTTTTAAACAAAAGTCTAAAACCGATTAAGCGGCTGTCAAAAAGTTACTTCAGTCCAACCTAATCCTGGTTAATATGCAAAATTTAACATTTCCAGTTCTATTTCCGTCTGAGATCATCACGTTTCGAGTACTCGTTAGCATTTTACGGGGTACTTAGTACATTATACTTCTTTATTTGTGTAACATATTTCGCTGAAAACATATTATTGTATGAATGTCTCCACTGCCGTTAAGGAGAAGGAATTAAGACGAGGAACAGATCCTGGTGATGATTCGCAGTTTCACATTGTTACCTCGACAGCTTCACTGACGTTTCTCCCTTCTCGAGCCCCAGCAGCCAAACCGCCCGGACACTCATTTCTGTCAAGTCCAGATGGATTACTCTTCAAGAAGATGCTGCTCTGTAGACGCCCAAAACCGAGGAACCGCCAGCCGGACAGAGCAAACAGCGCCTGCTCATAGCCAGCCCGCGGGGTCAGAGGGCAGTGCCCGGCCGCGCAGAAACTGCGGGTCTGGCGTTTCACTGCGCAACTTCCGGTGGTAGGAAGATGGCGGAACTTCCGAGTGGGTAGGGGAGGGAGCGGCAGGTAGCAGAGTCCAACGCCCCTGGCTCCTCATCAAAACTCAGCAGCATTGTCCTCCGGGTCGCCCTCACATTCCTGCTCAATATGTAGGCAGCTGGGTCGGTAGTTAACGAGCGGCTCCTGTGTTCGGGCGGAATGGCTGCTACAGCGGAACTTTTCGAGGTGGGTTCCCGATCATGGATGCTGCGGTTTGGTTGTGTTTGCCGCTCCAGCTCCTTTGTCAATGTTGGTACCGGGTCTGGTTCAGCTCGGGCCTCCGTACATTAGGTAGTTGGGGAAAATGGCTGACTATCTAGATGTGTTAGGCACGGAAATAGGCTTTAATTTGTTTACTGTCATTGTAAGGATCTAGTGTTTTAGTTGTAGGTTGTTGCAGTATATTCAATGAGGTGATAAACTATGACACTCATTGCACGGTGATTAATTCAACAAAATTAGCTACTGCAACTGAGCCATTTGGCCCATCATACTCAACTGAGAATATCTCTTCAAATCCTGCCTCCCTGTTTGTATCTAATTCATTTTAAATGTTATACGTTCTGAATAGTTATTTAACATGTGAGCACTACTAGTAACTGATTATGAAAATACATTATTTTAATTTCGTGCCTCTGAACCTGAGCCTGTCATCTTTTAGTGATTCACCACATAATGAAAACATTATTACACTGTCTCACCTCAACCTTCTAATCATTTTGAAAACCTCTATATGGTCCCTTCTATTCCAGTGAAAAACAAACTGTTATTCATATATTTTTCCCATAACTGTAACTTCTCATTTCCAGTATAGTCAGACCATTTGCATAGATTTAATATCCTCCCTTATATGGTACCCAGAACTGTAGGCAGTACTTTTAATCAATACAGTCCCACTGCTTTAAAGACAAAAACTTAACATCAGCTCCTATCTTGTTTCCTTTTACTTTGCAAGTCTTGGTTTCACTGTATTTTCTTCATCTTTATTTTCTTTCTTTGTTTTTGAGCAGCCATTGTTTGCCCTTCTCCCATTCACACCTCCTCTATGCATCTTTTGTTTCTTTACTTGTCCAATTATTACTCCCTTTGGCCTTGCAGCATCAATCATTTCACTATTTCATCTCATCTGTCTTCTACCTTATCACAGACCTTTCCTTTTGTTCTTTTGCCAACCCTCTCCCTTTTACTTGCTCAAAACCTATTACATTGCTAACTTTTTCCAGTTCTGATGAAAGTGAACAGACCTGAAATATTAAGACTTTTTCTTCCTCCACAGGTACTGCCTGACCTGAGAATTTGTTTCTTTAGACTAACATTGCACCTTGACTGCCCAAGTCAGCTAAACTAGTCCCAGTTCATACTTTAGGTCTATCTTTGAATCTCAAGCAGTATTCGGTATGACTCTAGTTCCCTGCTCTTGCCACTTTTTCCATACAACTTCAAATATGTTGTGTCCCCTTAATTTTGGCACCCAGGAAAATTATCTTAGTTACATTTTGTTGTTGTGATGTCTTCACAGCTCCTGCTGCATCATGACTTCAATGTTACTTGGCAAAAATTGAAGCTTTGCTTGTTATAATATTCATAACTAAGCTGATGTACTGCAATACTAGATTATCCACTCAAGTACCTTTACATTTTTTTGTAATTTCTCAATACAACAGTGATACAGATGGGTGGGTGGATCAGGAACATGTCTATTTGTGGAAAAAAAAACTAATTGTTATTTCTTTTTAAAGTTGGTATTTTGCAGCTGCATTTTACTAAATATTTTAGACCTCAAAAGAAATCTAAATTGTTAGTCTGTTCAAAACAATTGTTGAATATATGGCCATTGGCTGATTGGTCAAAATGCAGCTTGTATGTATTAGCTTTCATATAATGAAATATTAAGATTTACAATCCTCCTTAAATGTAGTAATATTTATAATGAATATTTAACATTGTAAAAATTACTGATGCATTAGATTTCTTCATATGCATGATTAATGTGTTGAAGTGTCAGGATCGTCAAAATAAAAGGCAACAGTCTTAAATTCCATCAGTGTACCTATTGATCTAATATGGAACTCAAACTAATTTGTTAGTCAATGAATATACTTTCTGTAACAACTTGAAGTGCAGTGTTTATTTTAAAATTGCATTTCCCTTTAATATTTGTTACCCATTTACTTCATCATCCTCCAGCTAAAAGTGTTTGCACTAGAAAAATTAACAGCTGTCGCATCTTTAAAATTAAACCTTAATTGTATTTTTATACATTGCCCTCATTATTACCAGAGGGACTTTTCCCATTTGCAATACCTGGGTTTACAACACTATCTCCCTCCATACCCTCTCCCCTTCCCACAGCCCCTTCCCATGCAAGCACAAGAGAAGCAATGTTACATTCCTGATAGCCACTTGGTGAAGGAAGAAACCAAAACCGGTCTTTACTCAGAGTAGATTTATTCATAGAAAGAAAAATTTACAGGTGTGTATCTTCAGACTCCATTCAATTCTTGTGTTAGTAAGTGTCTCTTTGTATGTGCTCCAGTAACCCACCAACTGTATGTACTTAACTTCAACTGATACAATTAACATGCAACACCTGACCACCTACCTCCTCACTGTCCAAGACTCATACAATCCCCCTAAATGAAACAGCGATTTACTTGTACTTTCAATTTTGTGTATTGCATTCGCTGTTCATGTTGTGGTCTTCAGGACTGTAACACCTCCATTCATTTCACAAGCCTGACCCTGAGCTACTGCCATTTTAATTCTCAACTCCACTCCCAGTCTAACTTCTCAGTCCTCTGCCTCCTATGTTCAATGAAGCTCAACATAAGCTTGAGGAATAGCACCTCATCTTTTGACTAGGCACCCTACAGTCTCTATGCATTTTATTTTGAGTTTTCTGGTTTTGTTTTTGGATGGCAGCTGTTAGAAATTATTTTTCCATTTACACCTCTTTTATTTATTTAATTCTCTCACTCCTTTTTGCTTTGTACCATCATCCTTTTGTCATTTAATCTCTCCTGTCTTCCACCCTACCACAGACTTTCCATTTGTTCTATCCTCCCGTCCTCCCTTTTCATGCCTGTATCCTTGCTTAGAACCTGGTGCTTCTGACTTTTTTCAGTTCTGATGAAAGGTCAACGACTTGAAACTTTAACTCTCTCTTCACAGATGCTGCCAGACCCACTCAGTTTTTCCAGCATTTTCTGTTTCAATTTCAGATTTACAGCTTTTGTATTATTTTACAACAGTTTCTTCCCCCAAATACCAACTCAAACCAATCATGTTAGATGATCTAGTATGAAGTACATGCGACTATTATATATGCAATCTTGATCTAAGCCTAAATGACCCACTTACACAGTTTTTATAAATATTCTGTTAAATAATTGCAACCAGTCAGCCTACTTTTATGATACTTATAGAACTCATGTGCTTTGTCAATCAATGTATTAAAAGTGCCCAGGAAGCCCAATTGGTACTTTAAAAATTATCATCATTGAATTAGATATTCATTGTGCGTGAACATTGGAATTTTGATTACCTGGATTGGGTATCTGCAAGTGGCTGTAACTACTCACACTGGTAACTCTTTCGAGTACAAACCCGTTTCCATCTGTTTCAGATGAAGTTACATTGTTTCATAGTTTGCCATTGTGAGATTTGAACTCTTGATCTTGGGGTTACAAACCCAGTACCATAACCACTTGGCTATTTAGGCCAAGTGAGCATTGCTGGTAAAGCCAGCATTTGTTGCCTATTCTTAATTGCCTTCGAGAAGGTGGTGTGACCTGCTTTCTTGAACTGCTTCAGTCCACCAGGCATAGGAACACCCACAGTGCCGTTAGGTAGGGAGTTCTAGGATTTTGACCTGGCGATAGTGAAGGAATGGCAATGTAGTTCCAAGTTAGATAAAAACAAAAAACTGCGGATGCTGGAAATCCAAAACAAAAACAGAATTACCTGGAAAAACTCAGCAGGTCTGGCAGCATCGGCGGAGAAGAAAAAAGTTGACGTTTCGAGTCCTCAAGACCCTTCAACAGAATTGAGTGAATATAAGGAGAGGGCTTATATTTCACCCCTCTCCTTATATTCACTCAGTTCTGTTGAAGGGTCATGAGGACTCAAAACGTCAATTCTTTTCTCCGCCGATGCTGCCAGACCTGCTGAGTTTTTCCAGTTAATTTAGTTGCAAGTTAAGATGGTGTGTGGCTTGGAGGGGAACTTGCAGATGGTGGCGTTTCCATGCATCTGTCCCCCTTGCCCTTCTAGGTGGTAGAGTTTGCAAATTTGGCAAGTGCTGCCAAAGGAGCCTTGGCGAGTTGCTGCAGTGTATCTTGTAGCTGATATTCACTGCTGCCACTGTGTGCCATTGGTGGATGGGGTGCCAATCAAGCAGGTTGCTTTGTCCTGGATGGTGTCGAGCTTCTTGTGTTGTTGGAGCTGCACTCATCCAGACAAGTGGAGAGTATTCCATATCTTAGGAGTCTCCCCTCGACGAAGGTAGATATAGCTGACAAAATTCATCATTGCCTCCAGTGTGCCAGCTCAGCCTTCAGCCGATTGAGGAAAAGAGTATTTGCGGACCAGGATCTCACGGTTTACCGGACAGCAGTGATCCCTGTGCTCCTATGTATTTTGGAAACTTGGATGACCTACAGCAGGTGCCTCAAAGTACTGGAGGACTACCATCAGTGGTGCCTTTGCAAGATCCTCAAATCTGGTGGCAAGAAAGGCAGTCCAACAGCAGCATCATCTCTGAAGCCAACATGACCATCATCGTGGTGCTAATCACTCAAAACCAGTTCTGTTAGACCGGACTTTTTTAAAATATTCGTTCATGGAATGTGGGCGTTGCTGGCTAAGCCAGCATTTAGGCCCATTCCTAATTGCCCTCATTCAGAGGGCATTTAAGTGTCAACCACATTGCTGTGGGTCTGGAATCACATGTAGGCCAGACCAGGTAAAGACAGCAGATTCCTTCTCTAAAGGACATTAGTGAACCAGGTGGGTTTTTACAACAATCGGCAATGGTTTTATGGTCATCACTAGACTTTTAATTCCAGATTTTTATTGAATTCAAATTTCAATCACCTGCCATGGTGGGATTCAAACCCAGGTCCCCAGAACATTATTCTGGGTCTCTGGATTACCAGTCCAGTGACAATACCACTACACCACCACTTCCCCAAATGCCATTCGTATGCCTGACACAACCCTGAACTCGGTTACAGCAGGAGACTCACAGGAGAACAGTGGAAAAGCTTTAGGGATGTCCTCATCGCATCCCTGGAGAGATCAAACATCTCTGCTGACTCATGGGGATCCCTGGAGTGTGACCAACTGAAATGGAGAAGGTTTATTCAGGAAGGCACTGAACACATTGAGGAACTTCGTCAGGAGCATGCAGAGGCAAAGTTAATGCTTCGGAGAGAGTGTACACAGCTCCAAATTCCTCATCAGCCTGGGCCTTCAAATACCTGTTTAGCATTTGGCAGAGTCTGCAGATTGTGCATTGGACCTACTAGCTATCTCAGAACCCATTGAACTGGAGTGGAATCAAGTGCTCCTTGATCCTGAGGGACTGCCTATGAAATACTTATCCAGGCAAGTGCAGAGCATTCTATCACACTTGTGCCTTGTAGATGGTAGATAGGATTTGAGAATCAGGAAGCAAGTTACTCTGTTCAGAATTCCCAGCACCTGACCTGCTTATGTAGCCACAGTATTTATATGGCTGGCCCAGTTCAGTTTCTGGTCAGTGGTGACCCCCAGGATTATATGATATGGGATTCGGTGATTGTAATGCCATTGAATGTCATGGGGAGATTGTTAGACCCTCTTTGCTAATGGTAAATGAGAACTCTCAACAAGCGGTCTCATGGCATAGTTGGATTTAGAGTTGTGCCTCCAATTCTTAGGTAACGAGTTTTTAACCTCTGTCATTAGGGATACTTAGTAGAGATTACTTGTTTCATAATTGGCACAACAATCTAAATGAATTAACAGTAGGCCAGACTTGTTTCTTGTATTGACTGCTTCAATAGTGGAAATGGAGGGGGGAGGTGATTTTCTGAGAACAATCACAGATGGAAAGTACTGTGTAAATATGGTTGGGAGAAACTATGTTAAAATTAAAGATGGACTGATGTTCTCTTCCATTTCCTAAACAAAATCTCATTGAGGAAAAATGTGCAGGACTTTGGGGAAAGAGCAGGGGAGTGGGATGAATTAGTTATTTTGAAGAATTGCCATAGGCACAATGGACTGGCCTCCTCAAAGTATCATTCCATGAAACAAAAACATTTATATCACAGAAAGAGGCCATTCAGCCCATTGTGTTTTTGCTGGCTGAGAAAAGGTATCCAGCCTAATTCCACTGTAGCCCTATAAGTTACAGCACTTCAAGCGCATTTCCAAGTGTTTTTAAGTGGATAGCCTGGATAAGTCTTTCGTAGGCAGTCCCTCAGGATCAAGGAGGACTGGCTTCCACTCCAGTTCAATAGGTTTTGAGATAGCTGGTAGGCCTAATGTGCGATCTGGAGGCTAGATAGCAGGTGTTTGAAGACCCAAGCAGATGAGGTGTTTTTTAGCGTTTTTAAATGTCATGAAGGTTTATGTTTTTACCACCACTTCGGGCAGTGAGCTCCAGATACCCACCATTCTATGGGTGAAATAGTTACTCAGCCCCCCTGTAATCCTTCTAACAATTACTTTAAATCTATGCCCCTTGGCTATTGACCTCTCTACCAACAGAAAAAGATCCTTCCTATCCATTCTGTCCAGGCTGCTCAGAATTTTATGCACCTCAGTTAAATCTCTCCTCTGCTTCATTCCGTAGCCCATCCAATCTTTGCTCTTAGCTGAACGTCTCCAGTCCTGGCAATGTTCTCATGAATCTCCTCTGTACCCTTTCTAATGTGATCACATCCTGTAAGATGCCCAGAACTGTACACAGCACTCTAATTATGATCTATCTGGTGTCCTACACAGCTCTAACATAACTTCCCTGCTCTTACACTCTGTCTCGGCCACAAGGGAAGTATCTCATATGCCTTTTGAACCTCGTTATTTCCCTGCCCTACTATCTTTAGCATTCCATAAGTATGCATACTAAGGCCCCTCTGTTTTTCTACATTTTGGTGTCCTCCCATTTATCAAGGCGTTCCCTTGCCTTGTTTGCCACCTGTAAGTGCATTACCTCACACTGCTGTTGATTGAATTCTGCTTGGCACTTTTCTGCCCACCGGATCAGTCCATTAATATCTTCTAGTCTACAGCTTTCTTCCTATCAACCACAAGGCCAATTTTCATATCATCTGCCAACTTCTTAATCATGTCCCCTACATACAAGTCTAAATCATTAACCTATACCACAAACAGCAGGGGACTCAGTACTGAACCCTGCGGAATCACCTTAGAAACAGCCTTCCAGTTACAAAAACACGCGACGACCATTACCCTAGTTTCCTGCCACTGACCCAATTTTGGATACAACTTGCCACCTACCCTTGGATTCTGAGCTTTAATTTTTCTGACCAGTCTGCCATGTGGGACCTTTTCAAAAGCCTTTTTAAAATCCATGTAGACTACATCAAATGCGCTATCCTCATCAACCTCCTCAAAAAATTAGATCATGTTATCACCCAAGACTCTTAATGAATCCATGCTGTCTGCCTTGATAATCCATACCTTTCTAAAATATGTTTTATACTGTCAATTTTTTTTACAATAATTTGCCCACCACTGAAGTTAGGCTGACTTACCTGTAATTACTTGGGCTGCTCCTTCCTCCCTTTTTAAACAATGGAAAAGCTGCTAATGTTGTACCAGTCTTCAGGGCATCGTAGCTGTAGCCAGAGGAGGGCATCGTAGCTGTGGCCAGAGGATTGGAAAATGATGGTCAGAGCCTCTGCTATTTCTTCCCTTGCTTTTCTTGACCTGTGATACATTTCATCAGGGCCAGATCGTTTATCCACTTTCCTGGCTGCTGAATGATTAATATTTCCTCCCTCACTGTTTATCCCATCCAATATTTCATACTCAGCCATAACTTTAATATGTGAATTGCTCTCGCCCCATAGAGGAAGCAGACACAAAGTGTTCATTAATAACCAGACCCATCAAGACCCGTGTCTTGCGCCTTCACAGTCAAGTTACCTTGTTGGTTTCAAATTGGCCCTAATCTTTGTGTATTTATAAAACGTCTTTATGTTTCCCTTGATTTTTCTTGCCAGTATGTTTTCATGCTCTCTTTACTTCCCAATTTCACCCCTGCACTTTCTGGTTCTGCTTCTGCTTTAGTTGTGTTGGCGGCGCGGACTAATATCCATATTCTGCCAACATTTATATGGGTAGTGCTAGGTAACCAGGCAGGACCCGCTGATAATTTTTTCTTTATTTCATGGTATGTCTGCATCTCTGGCAAAGCCAGCATTTGTTACCCATCCTTAATTGCCCTTAAATTGAATGGCTTAGTAGGCTGTTGCAGAGGGCAGTTAAGAGTCAACCTTTTTGTTGTGGGTCTGGAGTCACAAGTAGGTTAGACCAGGTAAAACAAAAACAGAATTACCTGGAAGAACTCAGCAGGTCTGGCAGCATCGGCGTAGAAGAAAAAAGTTGACATTTCGAGTCCTCATGACCCTTCAACAGAACTGAGTGAAATTAGGAGAGGGGTGAAATATAAGCTGGATTAAGGTGGGGGGAGAGAAGGTGGGGGGGGGTGTGTGGTTGTAGGGACAAGCAAGCAGTGATAGGAGCAGATAATCAAAAGATGTCACAGACAAAAGAACAAAGAGGTGTTGAAGGTGGTAATATTATTTAAACGAATGTGCTAATTAAGAATGGATGGCAGGACACACAAGCTACAGCTCTAGTGGGGGTTGGGTGGAATAAGGCTAACTGGGCATAAAATGTATAGATTTAAAATAATGGAAATAGGTGGGAAAAGAAAAATCTATAAAAATTATTGGAAAAAACAAAAGGGAGGGGGAAGAAACAGAAATGGGGTGGGGATGGAGGAGAGAGTTCAAGATCTAAAGTTGTTGAATTCAATATTCAGTCCGGAAGGTTGTAAAGTGCCTAGTGGGAAGGTGAGGTGCTGTTCCTCCAGTTTGCGTGGGCTTCACTGGAACAATGCAGCAAGCCAAGGACAGACATGTGGGCAAGAGAACAGGGTGGAGTGTTAAAATGGCAAGCGACAGGGAGGTTTGGGGTCTTCCTTGCGGACAGACCGCAGGTGTTCTGCAAAGCGGTCGCCCAGTTTGCGTTTGGTCTCTCCAATGTAGAGGAGACCGCATTGGGAGCAAAGAATGCAACTAGGGAAGATGTGTTTGGTGGTGGCATCATGCTGGAGTTGGTGGAAATGGCGGAGGATGATCCTTTGAATGTGGAGGCTGGTGGGGTGATAAGTGAGGACAAGGGGGACCCTATCATGTTTCTGGGAGGGAGAAGAAGGCGTGAGGGCGGATGCGCGGGAGATATAGTCGACTACAGCTCCTCACACCCCGCTTCCTGTAAGGACTCCATCCCATTCTCTCAGTTCCTTCCCCTCCGTCGCATCTGTTCTGATGATGCTACCTTCAAAAACAGTTCCTCTGACATGTCCTCCTTCCTTAACCAAGGTTTTCCACCCACGGTCGTTGACCGGGTCCTCAACCGTGTCCGGCCCATCAATCCAGCATGATGCCGCCACCAAACACATCTTCCCTTCACCTCCCCTGGCGGCATTCCATAGGGATTGTTCCCTCTGCGACACCCTGGTCCACTCCTCTATCACCCCTACTCCTCAGCCCCCACCTATGGCACCTCCCCATGCAAACGCAAAAGATGCAGCACCTGCCCCTTCACTTCCCTGCTCCTCACCGTTCAAGGGCCCAAACATTCCTTTCAAATGAAGCAGCCTTTCACTTGCATTTCTCCCAACATAGTCTACTGCATTTGTTGCTCCCAATGCGGTCTCCTCTACATTGGAGAGACCAAACGCAAACTGGGCGACCGCTTTGCAGAACACCTGCGATCTGTCCGCAGGGAAGACCCAAACCTCCCTGTCGCTTGCCATTTTAACACTCCACCCTGCTCTCTTGCCCACGTCTGTCCTTGGCTTGCTGCCTTGTTCCAGTGAAGCCCAACGCAAATGGAGGAACAGCACCTCATCTTCCGACTAGGCACTTTACAGCCTTCCGGACTGAATATTGAATTCAACAACTTTAGATCTTGAACTCTCTCCTCCATCCCCACCCCATTTCTGTTTCTTCCCCCTCCCTTTTGTTTTTTCCAATAATTTATATAGATTTTTCGTTTCCCACCTATTTCCATTATTTTAAATCTATACCTTTTATGCCCGGTTAATCTTATTCCATCCCACCCCCACTAGAGCTGTACCTTGTATGTCCTGCCATCCATTCTTAATTAGCACATTCGTTTAAATAATATCACCACCTTCAACACCTCTTTGTTCTTTTGTCTGTGACATCTTTTGATTATCTGCTCCTATCACTGCTTGCTTGTCCCTACAACCACAGCCCCCCCCCCACCTTAAACCAGCTTATATTTCACCCCTCTCCTAATTTCACTCAGTTCTGTTGAAGGGTCATGAGGACTTGAAATGTCAACTTTTTTCTTCTCCGCCGATGCTGCCAGACCTGCTGAATTTTTCCAGGTAATTCTGTTTTTGTTTTGGATTTCCAGCATCTGCAGATTTTTGTTTTTATTTTTAGACCAAGTAAAGATGGCAGATTTCCATCTCTAAAGGACCTTAGTGAACCAAATGGGCTTTTATGATGATCAGTGATAGTTTTGTGATTACTCAGACTAGCTTTCAATTCCAGATTTTATTAATTGAATTTAAATTCCACCATGGTGGAATTTGAGCCAATATTCCCAGAGCATTAGCCTGGGCCTCTGGCTTACTAGTCCAGCGACACTACCACTACACCACCATCTCCCCATGGAAAAACATATAAATGGAAATAATCTAAAGATGGGTCTTGTAGATTTCAAGTGATGGGCTGTGAGTATTTCCTTTGGCATCTTGTTCCAAAGCGGGATTGTCCTTGGGAAGAAAGATTGTCTTGGAACCAAATGGTCATTATATTTTATGTGGATGGTTACCTCATAGTTTGTTATTGCTGGGGACCACCAGGTACTTGTTACTGTGAATTCCCAGTTGTCCATTCCATGTTTTATAGAACATGATTAGTCTACTTTTCTCCCTCCTTTTCTGTAGTGATTCCCATTTCAAATCTTTGTTTGAGGATGTGACACTGGTGTATTTCCCTACTGATTTGTCAGAATTGTCCAGGATGTCTTTGGATCTGTACTGCTCTTGGCTTTCTGAAATATTGGGCTCTTGGCATCTGACAAAAGCTTCTGTTTTTACCTTACCTTACTCTAAGATCTCCTACATCCAGTTGGTCGGTGTGTGTTTGGTATTAGGATTTGGTATTTGGATCAAGATTTTGGAGTCTCACCCCTTTTTCTTATTGGGAACAGATTTATTTCCAAATCATCTTTATTTCCTCCTCCCACTGCTCTTACACTGATTCACCTCCAAGTAGCTGTTTCCAGTCCACTTTTGCCAAATCATATCTCAGCTTCGTAAAATTGGCCTTTCTCCAATTTAAAACCTTACTTTTGGTCTGTCTTTATTGTTTTTCCATAGCCATTTTAAATCTAACTGCATTATGATTGCTGCCACTGAAATACAATCCGGTTGATATCCCTTCCACTTGTCCTACTTCATTCCTTAAAACCAAGTTGAAAACTGTCCCTCTCTTGTTGGGTTTGCCATGTACTGGCAAAAAAAGTTTTCCTCTGCATGTACTGAATTTTTCCCCAGGATAATTGAAATCTCCGACTGTTACTGCCCTATTGTCTCTGCACTTCTCAGCAATTTGCCTACACGTTTGCTATTCTAACTTTGACTGTTTGGGGGTCTGTAGTATGATTGCCCCTATGATTTAATGTTGAGGTCTATTCCACCAATCCATTAGTAGCCATGTAATTTCTAGGTGAAGTATCAGATCAAAATGACTTACAACTCTTTCCACCATCATGAGAAGGACTGCAGTGGTTTACGGGCATGGCTTAACAGCAGCTTCTCAGGTCGACGAGATGAGCAATAAATGTGTTCTTGCCAGCATGGCTCACATCCTAAGAAATTTCAAAAATTGAATGACACGTAGGTGAAAGAGGCAGTGGTTCCGCACTAGCTATCTTCCAAAAACTGACACCAGGTTGATAGTATAAAGTGATCATGAGATAAGTTAGACCTCCATTTACTGTCTTATGCCACTAACTCTTTCTAAGTACTACATTGGCGCACAAATCTAGGTTATCTGCTCAAGTACTAGCAAGTGGCATGAACTAAACCTTACTAGGGTAAGCCACGCTGACACCCAAAAGGCAAGCAGGCTAATTTCTAATAGTTCTGAAATTTTTTACAGTTTGTCCCTCTATGAATTTAATTGCAGCTTTAGGGGAAGGAATTGTTGCTGTGAAATTATGTCACATATACTGGGCTTGTTACTTTGAGGTTCTGTTGAAATAGGGATAAAATTCATAGTTGTGTGCAACTGCCAAAAAAAAATCAATTGCCCGGTTTTAGCTCTCACCTGCATAAACAGACAAACAGAAAATGCTGGAAATGTTCAGTTCAGACTGTATCTGTGGCGAGAAACAGTATTAACATTTCAGGTTGATGACCTATCATCAGAACTGGAGCAAATTAGTGTTGTGACAGGATCAAAGCAAGTACACAGAAAAAGGGGGGAGATGGGCAAGAGCTATTACCTTCATTGGAGGTGCATGTTTTACATTAGTTTTTATGGTCCAGGGTAGCCCTGCAGAAAATTCTAGCTGAAGTTCCGGTCATCCAAATTGGCCTCAAGTGCAGTAAGTTTTGGTGTAATCTGTGTGTAAGGTCCACAAAATTTGGGCCAGAGTTCTAAGTGTCAACTTTCAATAAAGTTATAAACGTTTATTTTATGTAAGTAATGCAGTGACTCATTCGGATTCAGCAACATTAGCATAAAGACTTTGGTTGGAAATCGCATTGTGCATTGCTGTTCATGGTTCTGTTTTCCTTTCATTTGTTTGTAGTTTAAACTTGAATGAAAGTACCAAATAACCTATGTGTACAAAATAATTATGCATGTACTTTGGTTAAATGATACATGTGCAGCATCTATTGTTATGCTGAATTAGTATAATGCTTGTTTGAAAAGGACCCAAATAATTTATCTAAGATCATGAGAGCAGACATTTTCACCTGCACAAAAGATTTATTGTATAGAAAGTAACTTGCTCTTGCTTACAAACGTTGAGTTAACTAATGCATATGTGTTTATGTTAGCTCTGGAATTTAATCTCTAAACCTGTTAGCACCTCAATCTCTCATTACTCCTTTAAAATGGTCATTCTCCTAATGTCTCTATGTGGCTTGGGGTCACATTTTGTTCTAATAACACTCTGTGAAGCACCTTGGGACATTTTACTACATGAAAGGTGCTACATTAAAGGCACTATATAAATGCAAGTTACTGGTGTATGAAAAGGATTTATTCACTGATGGCTATTCAGGTAACTTCTTTTGTTAACTTGATAACTTACTTTTCATTAATGCAATATTATGGCTAATGTATCAATGTATGCCTATTGTATACTGGAAAATCTCCGAATGCTTTGCCCCAAGACTTTATTGGGTCTACTCTTGAATTATCCTAATTAGCTTTGCCATAATTCTTTTATTAATGCATATAAAATGTGCTTGACACATCAAACAAACATTTGTAGTGGTTGATGTTACATAGA
Source organism: Carcharodon carcharias (assembly GCF_017639515.1). Taxonomy (NCBI): domain Eukaryota; kingdom Metazoa; phylum Chordata; class Chondrichthyes; order Lamniformes; family Lamnidae; genus Carcharodon; species Carcharodon carcharias. The sequence continues at coordinate 60,813,628 of NC_054486.1, forward strand.
TTTTTATTTTGTTAACAGGAACCTTTCGATGTTGATGAGTACATTGAACGTCTGGCATGGAGGACACCAGGTGGAGGTTCCAAAGGTGGATCAGAAGCCTTTGATCCAAAAAGGTGCACCATTTTAATGAAAGTTTTTAGTCCAACTTTTAAGCTGTTGAAGGAATGGTGTACTTTGTGTAGTATAGTTTAAGAGAAATAGAGAAGTCTGTAACGTTCTAGTCAAGTGGATTTTTTTGTTCCTGTTGAATGAAGAACTAGCTTTAGTTTATGTACAGTGGAATATTTGACACCGTAGTGCTTCTGGTATCATTGGTTGCCATCTGGTAGTCAAAGTTGTGTATATAAGATGCATTCTTGGTGGGTAGTGTTTTTAATTATTATTTTTGTACGGCTGATCCCCAGCTTACAAGGCAACCATCGAGGTTCCTCACTTAATGATTGCTGATTGAGTTACATGTATAAGTTATGTGCAATTTTAAAATTGTCTCAGAAGAGACCCTCCCTTTTGGGTGGTAACACGCAAAATGGTGAGATGAGAGTGACTGCTCTTGACATCAAGGAGCCCTAGCAAAACTGGAGTCAGTGGGAGTTGGGGAAAATTCTCTGCTGTTTGGAGTCATACATATCACAAAGGAAGATGGTTGTGGTTGTTGGTCAGTCATCTCAGCTCCAGGACATCACTGCAGGAGCTGCTCGGGGGTAATGTCCTCAGCCTAATCATCTTAAGCTGCTTCATCAATGACCTTCCTTCCGTCATAAGGTCGGAAGTGGGCATGTTCGCACAGTGTTCAGTGCCATTCATGCCACCTCGGATGCTGAAACAGTCCATGTTCAAATGTAGCAAGACCTGGACAATATTCAGGCTTGGGCTGACAAGTGGCAAGTAACATTTGTGCCACACAAGTGTCAGGCAATAACCATCTCCAACAAGAGAGATTCCAGTCATCGCCCTTTGATGTTCAGTGGCATTACCATCACAGAATCCCCCACTAGCAACATCCTGGGTGTTTTCATTGACCAGGAGCTGAACTGGACTAGCCATATAAATACTGCGGCTGCAAGATCTGGTCAGAGGCTAGGAATTGTGTGACGAGTAACTCACCTCCTGACTCCCCAAAGCCTGTCCACCTTCTACGAGGCACAAGTCAGGAGTGTGATGGAATACTCCCCACTTGCCTGGATGAGTGCAGCTCCCACAACTCTCAGAAGCTTGACACCGTCCAGGAAAAAGCAGCCTGCTTGATTAGCACCACATTCACTTTCTCCACTGCTACTGACGCACAGTAGCAGCAGTGTGTACTATCTACAAGATCCACTGCAGGAAATCACCAAGGCTCCTTCAACAACACCCTCCTCTTAACTTATGTCCCCTCCTTTGGTCATCAGCAAATTTGGAGTTACTACATTTGATCCCCACATCCAAATCATTTATGTAGATTGTGGACCTATCATGGATCCTTGTGCTACTCTACCAGTACCAGCCTGCCATCCTGAGAAGGACCTATTTATTCCTACTGTTTTCACCAATTCTCATTCCATACCAGAATATTATTCCCAATCTCATATACTCTAATTTTGTTTGCTAACCACCTGTGTGGGACCTTATCAAAAGTCTTCTGAAAATCCAAATACACCACTTTCACTGCTTCTCAATCAATGCTACAAGTGACATCCTAAAAAAGAACTTAACAGGTTTGTCAAATATGATTTCCCTTTCATAAATCCATATTGACTCTGCCCAGTCATATCATTATTTTCTAAGTGTCTGGGATCACATCTCTTTTTATAGATACTAACATTTTCCCAACTACTGGCATCAAATTAACGGTCTGTTTTCTCTCTCCCTCTCTTCTTAAATAGTGGGGTTACATTTGCTACTTTCCAGTCTGCAGGAATCTTTCCAGATTTTATAGAATTTTGAAAGATAACCACCAGTGCATCCACTGTCTCCATCCACCTCCTTCTACACTCTGATTTGGCTTATCAGGTCCAGAGGATTTCTCAACCTTCAATCCAATTAATTTTCGAGTACTACCTCTTTATTATTGCTAATTTCTTTCCGTTCCTCATTTTCACAAGCCCCTTACTTCCCTTGTATTTCTGGGAGATTTTCTGTATCTTCCTCCGTAAAGATAGACATAAAGTAATTATTTAGTTTCTCTGCCACTTCCCTATTCTCCATTATAAATTTTCCTGTCTCTGCTTGTAATGGAGCCATATCTGCCCTTGCTAATCTTCCCTTTTTCACATACTAAAGCTTTTACAGTCTGTCCTTATGTTTCTCACTAGCTTGCATTCATATTCTCTTTTCCTTTTCTTTATCAGTTTCTTGGTTCTCCTTTGTTAGATTCTAAATTGATCCCAATCCTGGGGCTTACCACTTTTTCTGACAATCTTATAAACCACTTCCTTTGATTTAATGTAATCTTTAACTTGTTAGTTACGGCTGATTCACCTTTCCTGTTGTGTTTTCGTGTCTTATGTATGTATATTTGTTGCTTACCACGTAATATTACTTTAAACACTAGCCATTGCCTGTCTACTGTCAAATTTTTTTAGTGTATTTTCCTAATCCACCATAGCCAACTTGCCCCTCATTCCTTCATAGTTTCGTTTGTTGAGATTTAAGACTCTAGTTTCAGAATGAACTACATCACTTTCAAACTTAATGTAAAATTCTATCATATTGTGGTCACTATTTCCTAATGGCTCTTTTATAAAAAGTTTATTGATTAGCCCTTTCTCATTACATAATATTAAATCTAAAATAGCCCGATCCCTAGTTGGTTCTTCAATGTACTGATCCAGATCCATCTCGTGTACACAACAGGAATTCATCCTCCACAGCATTAGTGCTAATTAGATTTACCCATAGGTAAATACATCTGTATGTAAATTGAGTTTGCCCATTATTAGTGTATTATCCATGTTACATGCAGCTCTAATTTTCTGATTTATATTGTGCCCAACGTAATCACTTACTGTTTCTTAGCTCCACCCAAACTGATTCTACATTTTGATCCTTCGATCTAAGATCCCCTCTCGTTAATATACCGATCTCGTCCTTTATCAACAGCACTATTCTTCCTCATTTTCCTTTTTGCTTATCCTTTCAAATTTCCGAATCTCCATGAATATTCAGTTCCCAGTCTTGGTCACCGTTTCTGTAGTGGAATTAACACATAACCATTTACTCCAATTGTACCTTCAAATTATCTACCTTGTTGTGAATGCTACATGCATTCAGATAGAGTGCCCTTAACTTTGACTTTTTAACATTATTCTGCATTTTGATCCTACTTGATGCTTGCCTTCACTTCATCTGTCTTTTAATTTTGCTCACTACTTTTCTGCTTCCTGTTACTAGTTTTGCTTGCCTCCAATCTGAGCTTCCTCTCAGGTTTCCATCCCCCTTTCCAATCTGGTCCCCAACAGCACGAGCAAATCTCCATGAGGATGTGGGTACTGGTCCTGCTAAGGTGTAACTGCCCATCTGATACAGATCCCACCTACCCCAGATCTTATCCCAATGCCTCAGAAATCTGATGCAATCATCCTACACCAATTCTCCAGCCACATGTTCAATTGCTCAAATCTCCTATTCCTGTGCTCACTAGCACGTAGCACTGGGAGTAATCCTGAGATTACTGCTCTTGAGGTCGTGCTTTTTAATTTCCTTCCTAACTCCCTAAATTTTGCTTTCAGTACCTCATCCCTCTTACCTATATTGTTGGTACCTTTGTGCATCATGACCTCTGGCTGTTCACCCTCCCCCAGAAGAATGTATGCAGGCCCATCATGGCATCCTTGATCTTGGCACCAGGAAGGCAACATACCATCCTGGAGCCATGTCTACAGCTGCTGAAATGCCTGTCTGTTCCCCTAACTAATGAATTCCCTATCACTATTGCTCGTCCACTCTTCTTTCTCCCCTCCTGTACAGCTGAGCCACCCATGGTGCTATGGATTTGGTTCTTGCTGCACTCCTCAGAGGAACCATCACCCTCACCAATATCCAAAGTGGAAAACGATTTAGTGAGTGAGATTGACTCAAGGGACTCCTGCGCCACCTGCATGGTTCTCTTAGACTGCCTGGTGGTCACCCATTCCTTCTCTGCCTGCATGCTCCTAGCTTGCAGTGTGACCACCTCCCTATGCGTGCTATTCACATAGTCTTCAGCCTCGCAGATGCACCACATTGACTCCAGCTGCTTATCGAGCTCTGAAACCCGGAGCTCAAGCTTCTGCAGCCGGTGACATTTCCTGCAGATGTGTTTGTCCAGGTCACATAAGACCATAGGACGTAGGAGCAGAAATAGGCCATTCGGCCCATCGAGTCTGCTCTGCCATTCAATGAAATCATGGCTGATTTGATAATCCTCCACTTTCCTGCCTTTTCCCCATAACCCTTGATTTTCTTACTGATTAAAAATCCATCTCTCTCCACCTTGAATATACCTATTTTTGTATTGTCTGCAAATTTGGCGATAGCACATCATGTACTGGACTCCCCACAACCGAGGTGGTGTATCCACGACGTCCCACATGTACAGGATGCACATGCTTGAGTTACCCTATTTTAACAGTACAAACTATTTATTATAAGTAGAGTAACTTACCAGTTACTCACCAGTCGACTTCTTCCCCTGTACTGAATTGAGAGCCAAATACTGGAGGCTGGAAAAGATAGAAAAAGAAAGAAGCACCTCCTTCCCCTCTTCACCAAGTCCCCACGCTACCAAATTCCCAGCTGTTCACAGTCCAAGCCGCACTCCATTTCTAGCTTTGGTTAATAAGTTAACAATTACTCACTTGAGTTTCATTAAAAAACTAAGACTATTCTGCCTAACTGTATTACAATCTTTGGGTGGACAGGGCTAGGAGTATGATTAAAAACTTTAAGTTCATATAAGCATTTTATTGAAATGTTTAGTTAAATGGACTTTATACTGTGATTTACAAGAAAACTCTAGCACCTCTATTTCATGCAGCCTGTTTAACATGCACAATTTTTGACATTAAGCTACATGAGTCGTGTCTGTATGTACATATATATATATATATATATATATATCTTGGAGCCATCTACAAAATCTGAGTGACAAAAACATTGTTTAATGACAGAAAAACTGTTGTCAAAAGGGCTTTTGTCTCATAACAATAACCTGCACATACTTTGACTTCTATTCTTGCCAACCTAAAAGGGACCATCTCGCAACACTAATGATTTCATATCATGAGACATTGGTCTTCCACTGACTATGAAGCCTATGTCTTAAGTAGGTTTTCTCAATGTATCAGTGCATATTTGGCCACAAAGTATGCTATATTTTTTGTGTCCTTACATGCCCTCCATTTATTGCTATTATTATCAATTTCTTTTGACAAAGGCTTTCAAAAAGTGTAATCTCTTATTGAGTAGCAAGAACAGTTATACAAGGGACATTTAGACATCATTGTTAATGCTTATTTACTGGCCTATTCTCTTGGGAAGATGTAAATCTTCCATGATCAATGCTGCAGGAAAAAAGCATGAAGATGCAGTTTGCTGTGATGCATGTTTGCAAAGGATGACCTTTAAAGAGTCCATCTCATCAGTGATTAAAATGCTTTTAAAATGCATAGATTTTCTCAGTGTCTCCAGTTCTTTGCTCAACTTTGTGTGTGTGGGGCTCTCTAAGCAAACTACTGCCATGTAGCTTTTGTCCAAGATGTTTAGTCTACTGAAAGGGACTATAAAGTTTTTGGACTTCTCTTGTGTTGAAACAGTTAGTATCTTCTGTAAGTCTGCTTATTGTAATTGAAGTGTCCTTGTGCCCTCCTGGTCTTTTTACATTTCAGGGTTTCTTTTACTCGTCTTACTATAGGTACATTTTCGATTTGTCTTTCAGACTACTTTCATAGGTGAATTCTCGCTCAGTACATCCCAATAACACTACCAACTTTTAAATAAAATTTATGGTGTGCTCAGATGATGAAAAGAGAAACCTTTCCAATTATGTCAGCTGCTTTTCTTTTCTTTATTCTTTCATGGGATGTGGGTAATGCCGGCAAGGCTAGCATTTGTTGCCCATCTCTAATTGCCCTTGAATTGCATGTCTTGCTATGCCATTTCAGAAGGCAGTTCAGAGTCAACCACATTGCTGTGGATCTGGAGTCACATGTAGGCCAGACCAGGCAAGGATGGCAGATTTCCTTCCCTGAAGGACTTTAGTGAACCAGATTTTATGACAGTTTCGTGATTAGCTTTATATTCCAGTTTTATTAATTGAATTTAAATTCTACCAACTGCTATGGTGGGATTTGAACCTATGTCCCCAGAGCGTTGGCCTGGGCCTCTGGATTATTAGTCTAACGACATTACCACTGCACCCCCAAATTGTTGATCGAATCCTGTGCCTTCAAGGGGTCCTTGTTGCCTTTCTAAGCTAGCAAAATTACACCATAGTAGAACTTATCTTTAGTTTGATCTGCCAAACAATTTTAAGGATCAGTACAATACATGAATATTATTAGCTAGCTCACTCTTCCACAGCACTTTTTAAGTGTAACAGATTTTTTTGTTGCACCAAACTAAGTAGATTATAATTTCAATATAAACTACATTGTACAATTTTTTATATTTTCAATTGTGGAAGTTATCTGGCTAAACTAAATCTCTGGGAGACTTCAGGTAGGTTCACTGAGGAGGCTACATGTAGGTTCACTGAATTGAATTGCCAATTAAATGCAGTTGAATAAATCTGTTTTAAGCATACCTGTGATCTTTTGCCCCCTCAAAGGCCAGAATAGTTAGGCTAGTACCTTGGCAAGCAGTATCTGAAATAGGTAGAGGAGAGAAGAAACAATGCTCTTTGTGTTTGCATGACAGAGTAATTGAGGAAGGTTTCATCTAGTTCGATCAATATTTATGCTGGGGAGGGGGTGGGTTGCAAAGGAGAGAATTCCTTTTGTACAGATGGCAAATTCCAATGTACGTGTACATTGAGGATCTAAAGGACGTCTTGATCAGAGTAAGGAGTCTCTTTCTTGTGCAAAACATCTTGTTAGAGGGCATACCTTCTATTTTAGTGTGGTTGAGTATAACCAAGAGTTGACTTGGTTCACTTGTTGGACATTCTGTGGCCAGGGCTAACAAAATTGAGATGGGGATAATCTTGCCTGGGCCTGTACTATAGTAATAATAGAGGAGAGCTGAGAACATTGACATGAACTGTTCATATGGAATGTGAATGTGGGCCTGTAATCTACTTCCTAAATTTGTCACCAAAGCCCATTCTTTCCTGAAGAGGAATTTCTAGTTGTTTTTGTTAAATTTCTATTCTGCAGCCAAGGAGAATACCAAGGTAGGTGTTATTACTGTGACATTGAATAACCACCTGGCTGTCCTTCAAGAGATGGCTTGTTTGGACTGTGTGGCCAAGCCTGCAAATTAATGCATGTGCACTGGAAGCTAAGATTCTGGCCAGCATTTTATAGTTTATTGAGGAGAAATATAGTTCTGTGTGATGAATACTATAGCTTCTACTCTCTCCACCTTTCTTTCCGTATTCCTCTTGTTTGTACCCCTGGGGTAAATTGGGTGCTTTGCAGTGAGGTAGAGCTGTTGATTTCATTGACAAAAAATCTGAACTCAAGCGGTGAGGTGAGAATGACTGCCCTTGACATCAAGGCAGTGTTTGACTGAGTGCGACATCAAGGAGCCCTAGCAAAGCTGGAATCTATGGGAATCAGGGTGCCAACTCTCCTGGTTGGGGTCATGTCTAGTACAAAGGAAGATGGTTTTGGTTGTTGGTCAATCATTTCAGCTCCAGGACATCACTGCAGGAGTTCCTTAGGATAGTGTCTTAGGCCCTACTATCTTCAGCTGCTTCATCAATGACCTTCTCTCCATCATAAGGTCAGAAGTGAGGATGTTCACTGATGATTGGCACTGAACATTGTACATTCACAACTTCTCAGATAGTGAAATAGTCTGTTTTTGTATGCAGCAAGATCTGGACAATGTCCAGGCTTGGGTTGACAGGTGGCAGGTAACATTCTCGTTGCACGAGTGCCAAGTAGTGATCATCCCCAGCAAGAGAGAGTCCAACCATCCCCCCTTGACATTCAATGACATTACCATCATTGAATCCCCACTATCAACATCCTGGGGTATCATTGACCAGAAATTGAACTGGACTAGCCATATAAATACTGTGTTTACAAGAAAAGGTCAGATGCTGGGAATTTTGTGGTGCGAAACTCACTTCCTGTTTCTCCAAAGCCTGTCCACCATCTACAAGGCACAAGTCAGGAGTGTGATGGAATACTCTCCATTTGCCTGGGTGAGTGCAGCTCAAACACCATTCAAGAAGTTCAACTCCATCCAGGACAGCAGCCTGCATGATCAAACACCATCTAGTAACTTAAACATTCACTTCCTCCACCACCGATGCACAGTAGTAGCAGTGTGTACAATATACAAGATGTACTGCAACAACTTACCAAGCCTCCTTCAACAGCACCTTCCAAACCCACAACCTCTGCCACCTAGAAGGACAAGGGCAGAAGATACATGGGAATACCATCGACTGCAAATTCCCCTCTGAGCTATACACTTGGAAATATATCGCCGTCCCTTCACTGTCTCTGGATCAAAATCCTGAAACCCACCCCCTAAGAGCACTGTGGGTGTACCTACACCACATGGACTGCAGCGACTCAAGAAGGTGGCTCACCACCACCTTGAGGGCCATTATTGATGGGCAGCCTTGACTGTGATGCCCATATCTCAGAAAGAATAAGAAAAAGTCTTCCCACATGTCTATAAAGATGTGCACTGCTGTGAATCAGTGTACATGGTGGGCTGCCTCTTGTGAGCTGTCTCGAATGCCAAATCCACACACTTATCTATGGCTGGGAGATACCAGAGAATGCTCTGGATGAAGGGTATAGACGTTTTCCCAGGGCTGCAGCATATGTATGTTAGAGACATCATTTTCTAGATCTTTTCTAGGCCCCATTGTAGTAGGATAGTAACTGAACTGTGCTCCTGCAAACTGAGAATGACAACTCACTTTAGTATCTGCACAGGTGTTCCTACTGGGTAGCCCATTGATCATTACATTTGTGTTTTGAATGGCTACTGCAGTACTGTGGACTTTCTGCTTTTTCTTTCCAATCCCTCATCTTCCCAAAGTGAGATTAATAAGGTTTAATCTATCTGTCCTTAGAAACATATTTCACTGGGTGACTCAATGTATTGAAGGTGGACAGTGTCAGAAGTTCAAGGAGAAAATAAGGGAAATGGTCTAAGGGATAGGGGAATTTGGAATGCAGTTTGGAGAGCATTAAATAATTAGGATTTTTAAAGGAGAAATGATCAGGTTGCAGCGGGGGAATGTGGTGGCAGGATCTAGGATTTGGTGATATTGACTGATCTGCCAATTCTCTTGTATAGTTGGGGCAGGTCATGGATAGTGTTGCCAGGCAGGACAGTTTCAGTGGGGGACACAGTTTTGCCACCCCTGAGCCAACTTTTAGCCAAGGCTATGATGTTGATGCATTTGTCCACAACAAGGTTATAAAGATGTGGAGAGGGGCAGTGATTGTTGATTTGGTGGTGTGAAACTGGTATTTAAACATATTGGATGATTTTATACAACAGGCTTTTGGAAGAATTCATGAATCATATTGAGGAGCTGAAGATGCTTGATGAACGTATCCAAAGGAGGGTGGAGAAACTGGAACAGCAGTGCCAGAAAGAAGCTAAGGAGTTTGCTAAAAAGGTTCAAGAATTACAGAAGAGCAATCAGGTCAGTAGAGTATCTCCGGAGTATTGTGTTGAATTAAAAATGCTGTATTTTCAGGTACACTGCATTTAAACCAAGCAGACTGTTAGAGGTTTAGATTTCAAAACTTGTACTTCGCACATAAGACTGCTGTAAATGTACCTGAAACAGAATAGGTAATGCTAATGCAGTCAAAATATTGTAATTATTTGTCGAATGTAGCAATATTTGCCACCAACAACAAAAGTTGGTATAGAGCAATACTTTGTTTTAAATTCTTCTTGCTTATTGAACTTGTGTAATAAAGAAGTTGTAAGCAGTATTGTTTTCATTATAACTCTACTTGTTACAGTCACTTGTTCTAGTTTTGGTGGGCTGTTTTCCCAAGTGCCTAAAGTAATTGCCAAAGCTTATTTCTGCCTACAATTTCAACCCCCACACCTTCAATTCATATGAGATATCTGCTTTCTGACGCCATTGCTGTCAATGTAGATGATGGTAACAAAAGCACAGCAGGAAGCAATAATCATAAAATATTTGACAAGTTGGAAAGATTCTTGTAAATGGTTCCAATGTATATTAAATGCCAGGGAACAGCTGGAAAGGTGCAAAGCTTGCAATGAGCAGCAGCCGGTCAGAAGTTGAAGAGAATGTTATATTTCCATTATTAGAGCTAATCTGAAAAAATGATATCTGGACATGGGAGGGCAACTGACTCCACTCTAACTCTATCTTAAAAGTTTTAAAAAGAAATCAGTTGGCATAACAGGCTGCAGCTGAGATAGATTGACATCCTTCCATTTGTGAGAGATGATGTGAATGCAGCCTCAGAACTTTAGCAAGGTCAAATGAGATCATCACTTCTTTTGATGACTGAACGAGCTGATTCTGGAAAGGCAAAGTCTGCCACAAGTGCCACATGTGAAGTTGTCCCCTGCCGGTGCTGGGTGGTGATCTCTGCTGACAGCTTGTTTGCTGGGGTCTGTTTTGGAGCTTCTAAAGCCGCATGTAGTCATCGTGGTGAATACCTGCCCACAGCTGGTGTTGCCATTTGCATCAGTTGTCAGCTAGAGTTTCCTATTTTTCATGGTTAATGCTGAGGACTTTCATGTTTCTTTTGCGAGCATCCTTGAATCAGAGCTTTGGACTCCCTGCTGGTCTCTTGGCACAGGCTACCTTCCGTATAGCTTAGCCTTGGTTGCAGCCAGCAAAGCCTCCTTTACTTAATTAGTGCTAGTATTCTTGGCATGTTTGCCCCAGAAAGGACTGCATCATTGGTGAAGTTGTCTTTCCATGTGATGCCAAGGAGGGATTGTGAAAACTGGAGGTGGAGTTATTGAGCATTTTTACTTGGTGGATGTAAGTTGTCTAGGGTTCACTGCCATATAGCAATGTGCTGAGGATACAGGCCTTGTAGTTAAGCATCTTGGTCCTGCGGGTCCGGTTTGTTTTTCATGCCTGTTTTGTTAACCAAAGTTGGTGGCTGCCTTTCTAAGAGGTTGTCTGTCACCATAGATCCAAGGTAGCAGAATTTGTTTACTGCTTCCAGTAGTGTGTTTTTTTTAAGTCTGATCACAGGTGGAGACATGAGACCCTGTCCATAACTACAGTTTTCTTGACACTGATGGTGAGGAAGAATGAGGTCACATGATCCATGAGCTTTTAGAGCTGATATTGTGTCTGGGCAGTTAATGCAGCATCATCAGCATACAAAAGATCTCTGATCAGGACATTCTGCACTTCATTTTGTCTTTCGATCTTGGTGCTCCCTGTGAGATCCACAAAAGCAAGGTAGAGTGGTGTTTGCAGCCTCCGCACTTCTCTTGAAGCTTACAGAAGGACAAGATTATGTCTACCATGGATCTGCCTGCTCTGAAGCCACATTGTGGTGCTATGTGACAGATGACTGAGTCTGGGTTGCTGTGGTAACATGCACTTTTTACATCTGCATTGTAGTCTGGAGCTTTGCAGTGATGGTAAAGACTCCAACTTTTGTTCCATCACATGGTTGATCAGGAATCTCTCTCATTCTTGCTGCCTGACATTGATTGGAAGGATTTGAAGGATGATACTCGACTTGTTTGGTTGTGTTATGAACACACTTTCCTTGGCCATCAACTCCTGTGGTGAACTTCTGGCTCAGAGCCGGATGCTAACCACTGTGTCACAAGATGCCCCAAACTGCATTGTACTTCCAGGTATTATCTGTTGGCTAGTCGATAGAGTCTTATTAGAATAACTCTGGCAAAGGCCTTCTCAGTGACGCTGAAAGTAGATGCCCTGGTAGTTGTTGCAATCCCCTCAGTTACTTTTGTTCTTGTGTATTGTGATCATTGTTTTGTGTCATGCATACATTGTGGGGCAGAGCCTTCTGTCCAGCAGAGGAGGAGATCGTAGAGGTATGGCAACTTGGGGCTTTCCATATTGGAGTAGCTCAGCTGGTGCTTTCCTTGCTGCTGGAGAGTCAGTGGTCTTTTCAAGCTTAAGTAATGAGGGTTCTGCATCAAGCTCATACATGACAGCAGCTACAGAAAATCATTAAGCACAGGCAGAGATATCTGTTTCATGTTAGTATAAGTCAGAGTAGTGCTCTATCCAACGGGCCATTTGCTTGTTTCTGTCAGTGAGTACTTACTCCCCCATGTGGACTCCAAAGGAGCAACTTTGGTGATGGGGCCAAATACTCTTTTGATCCTGTCATGCATAGCACAAAGGTTATCATTGTCGCAGTTTGTGTTTCTTTGCATAGATTGAGCCAGCACTTGTTGGCATTGTACCTTGCTGTCTTCTGCATAGCTGCCTTGGCTAGCATGAGATATATCTGATATTTCCGGGATTTCTGCTGTGGTATGAGTGGGCAAGTCTCAACTGTCCTGTAGCTCCTTATGATATTGTTGATTCTGCCTTCCAATTGTTCTTTTCACACTGTATTGTTGATATTCTGGAAGTGGAGTGTGATAAGCATGGAGATTTCAGTGATTCATATTCTCCAGTCTTCCAGCATTTAAGAAGACCATAAGACGTAGGAGCAGAAGTGGGCCATTTGGCCTATTGAGTCTGCTCCGCCATTGAATGGTTGATAATCCTCAACTCCACTTTCCTGCCTCTTCCCCATAATCCTCATTCCCTTACTGATTAAAAATCTGTCTATCTCAGCCTTGAACATATTTGACAACCCAGCCTCTACAGCCTTCTGCAGTAAAGAATTCCACAGATTGACTACCCTATGAGAGAAGAAATTCCTCCTCCTCTTCTCTGTCTTAAATCGGTGACCCCTTACTCTGAGATTATGCCTTCCGGTCCTAGACTCCCCCACAAAGGGAAACAACCTCTCAGCATCTACCCTGTCAAGCCCGCTAAGAATCTTATATGTTTCAATAAGGTCGCTTTTTACTCTTCTAAACTTCAATGAGTTCAGGCTCAACCGACTCAACCTCTCCTCATAAGAAAATCCCTCCACCCCTGGGATCAACCTAGTGAACCTTCTCTGGACTGCTTCCAATGCCAGTATATCTTTCCTTACATAAGGGGACCAAAACTGTTCACAGTATTCTAGGTGTGGTCTAACTAATGCCTTGTATCGTTTTTGCAAGACTTCCCTGTTTTTATACTCCATTCCTTTTGAAATAAAGGCCAGCATTCCAAATGCCTTCCCTATTACCTGCTGAACTTGTATGCTAGCTTTTTGGGACCCATGCATGAGGACTCTCAAATCCCTCTGTGCTACAACTTTCTTCAGTCTGCTCTGTTCTCCCTGCCAAAGTGCATAACTTCACGCTTTCCCACATTTATGTTCTATTTGCCACGTTTTTGCCAACTCACTTAACCCTCTGTAGACTCTGTCATCCTCACCACTTGCCTTCCCACCTATTTTTGTGTCATCTGCAAACTTGGCAATAGTACATTAATTTCTCTCATCCAAGTCATTAATATTTATTGTAAATAATTGTGGCCCCGGCACTGATCCCTGTGACACTCAACATAGGTTGCCATCCTGAAAATGACCCCTGTATCCCAATTCTGTCTTCTATTAGTTAGCCAGTCCTCTATCCATGCTAATATACTACCCCACCACACCTTGGGCTCTTATATTTTTAAGTAGCCTTATGTGCGGTACCTTATTGAATGCCTTTTGGAAATCCAAATATATTGCATCTACTAGTTCCCCTTTATCCTGCCTGTTATCCCCTCAAAGAATTCTAATAAATTTGTCAGGCATGATTTCCCCTTCATGAAGCCATGTTGACTCTACTTGATTAGATTATGCATTTCTAAATGCTCTGCTATTTACTTATTTATTTCCAACACTTCCCTTGTCTCAATTTTAAGTTCTTCTAGTGTACCAGCTGCCGCCTCTTTCACCTTGGCATGGGTAACATTTTCTTCCTTTGTAAAGATAGACACAAAGCACTTGTTCAACACCTCCACAATTTCTCTAGCCTCCATGTGCAAGTCCCATTTTTTTTGTTACCTAATCGGCCCTACTCTTTCTTTTACTACCCTTCTATTATTTACATGCTTATAGAAGGCCTTGGGATTTCCTTTTATGTTTGTTGCTAGCCTCTTTTTCCTGCTCTCTCCTTGCTTTTCTTATAAGTTTCTTCACTTCCCCTCTGGTCCTTCTATATTCAACCTGATTCTCCACTGTATTTTCTACCTGACATCTGTCATAGGCGCACTTCTTTCTTTTCATCTTTACTTCTATCTCTCTCGTCATCCAGGGCGCTCTGGATTTATATGTCCTACCTTTCCCCTTCAAAGGAATATATCTTGACATTGCTTGCTGTACTTTTTCTTTGAAAGTGGTCCACTGTTCAGCCACCGTCTTTTCTGCCAATATTTGATTCCAACTCGCTTGGCTCAGCTGCATTCTCATCCTATTGAAGTTGGCTTTCCCCCAGTTAATTAGCCCTCCTTTTGATTGTTCCCTGTCATTTTCCATGATTAACCTAAACCTTATGAAACAATGGCCACTGTTCCCTAGAGTGTCTCCCAATGATATTTGATCCGTTTGGGGCCAAGTCATTCCCCAGAACCAGGTTCAAAAGTGCATGTCCCCTCATTGCACCGGAAACATACTGCTGTAGAAAATGATCTTGAACACATTCCAGGAACTCACACCCCTCTTGTAGTTTTGTACTATTCCTATCCCAGTCTATATTTCGATAATTGAAATCTCCCATTTTGATTACTCTATAATTCTTGTTCTTCTCTGTAATTTCTTTGCAAATTTATTTCTCCACATCACTTCCACTAGTTAGTCTTTATATACTACGCCAGTCAATGTTATTGCACCTTTTTCATTCCTTCCTCCAGCCAGATATTGTGTCCTTGACCCCTCTGGAACATCCTCTCTCTGGTACTGTAATGATACTTCCAATACTTCCCACTGCCAGTTTTTCTTCTCTGCACTCTGAATTTTCCTTCAGCTTCCCATCCCCCTGCCAATCTAATTTAAACCCTCCCCACGAGGTCATTAGTCCCAGTCCTGTTAAGGTGTAACCTGTCCTCCTCGTACAGGTCCCACCTGCCCCGGAACCAATTCCAATGCCTCAGAAATCTAAAGCCCTCCATTTTTCCAGCCACGTATTGAACTGCTTAGTTTTCCTGTTCTTATGCTCACTGGGAATAATCCTGAGATTTACTACTCTTGAGGCCCTGCTTTTCAAATCCCTTCCTAACTGCCTAAAATCTGCTTTCATGACCTCATCCATTTTTCTACCTATGTCATTGACTCCAGTGTGGATCATGATCTCTGGCTGCTTGCCTTCCTCCAGAAGGATGTCCTGCAGCTGCTCTGTGACATCCATGATCCTGGCACCAGGGAGGCAACATACCATCCTTGAGTCATGTCTATGGCCGCAAAAACACCTGTCTGCTCCCCTAACAATGGAATCCCCTACTACTATAACACTTCCATTCTTCCTCCTCCCCTCCTGTGCAGCTGAGCTGCCCGTGGTGCCAAGAACTTGCCCCTTGCTACAGCCCTCTGAGGAACCACCTCGCTCACCACTATCCAAAATGGAAAAGTGGTTAGAAAGTGAGAGAGTGCAGCAACCCCCTGAGGCTATCTGCCTGTTCCTCTAAGATACTCTAGCGGTCATCCATTCCCTTTCTGCCTGTGTGCTGCTTAGCTGCAATGTGACCACCTCTCTGAACGTGCTATCCACGTAATCCTCAGCCTTGCGGATGTGCCACAGTGACTCCAGCCAATGCTCATGTTCTGCAACCCAGAGCCCACTTTTCTGCAACTGATGACACTTCCTGCAGATGTAGTTATTGTAGACATCCCACATTCCGCAAGATGCACGTTCCACATGGCCAAGCTGCACTGTCGTACCTTAAACTTTATATAAAGTGTTTACTTACCTGGAGGCAGTTCAAAAGGGATTCATTAGGCTGATTCCTGAGATGAAGGGGTTGACTTATCAAGAACGGCTAAACAGTTTAGGCCTTTATTCATTAGAGTTTAGAAGAATGAGGGATGATCTTATTGAAACATACAAAATTCAGGGGGCTTGACAGGGTCGATGTTGAGAAGATGTTTCCACTGGTGGGGGAATCACAAACTAGGGGACGTAGTTACAGAATAAGGGGTCACTCATTTAAAACTGAGATGCAAAGGAATTTCTTCTCTCAAAGGGTAGTGAATGTCTGGAATTCTCTACCTCAGAGTTGTGGAGGCTAGATCACTGAAAGCATTTAAAGAGGAGGTAGATAGATTTTTGAAATATCAGGGAATTGGGGGCTATGAGGAGCTTGCATGAAAGAGGAGTTGAGGCCTGGGGCAGATCAGCCATGATCTTATTGAATGGCGAGGCAGGCGAGAGGGGCTGAATGGCCCACCCCTATTTCATATGTTCTTATGTCACTCACCAATCATCGTCTCCTTTCCCTCTCGCACCTCTTTATGAAGTACCGCTGCTCTCTCCCTCTCCTGCTCTTTTATCTCCTGGACACCTCTCTAGTTCCCTATGACTTCACACTTAATTTTCTCCAAGTCTGGTTAGTCTACTCAGACCCAACACCAGCGGCACAGCTAGCTCCTTTTGAACTCTTGGCTCCTCTCATGCTCTTTTTGAACTCCCAGCTCCTCTTGTGCTCTTCTATTATGCTTAATTAATTAAATTATTTTTCTGAATTTACTTATAATTAACAAACCCTACTACTCAAGAAAAACTTACTACTATTTATAAACCGTACTGATGCTAATAAAACCTTACAATTACAAATAAATGACCAATTTCAAAGACAATCAAGCAAACCCAGTGGATACTCACCTGCCAATCACCTACTTGCTCTCCTGCGAAAGCACACCTTCATTTTGTGATGGTAATGCTGTTGAATATCAAGGGGAGGTGATTAGACTTTGTCCTGTTGGAGATGGTCATTGCCTGGCCCTTGTGTGGCATAGCATGCCTGTTACTTGTCACTTATCAGTCCAAGCCTGAATGTTGCCAAAGCCTTGCTAGATGTGGGCATGGACTGCTTTAGCATCTGAGGAGTTGTAAATGGAATTGAACACTGAATATTAGCGAACTGTTAGAATTGCAAGAGATTCGGACCTGACGCCAATGATAGATAAATTTCCATTATTGCTGCACATTAACACATTTGTGTTTAAGCCATAACTTAAAGTTTCAAGGAGATCATTATCACCTGTCAGATACTGGAAAAGGTAGTATGAATTGCATTGTTCTTTAGCTTGGCTCCAGCCAACATTTACGTCACCTTCACAAGCCAGCTGCTTTCTCCTTGCCTTCTATATTTGGCCATTCACAGCCCTCTTTATTGTGCACAGTGCTGGTCATCTGATTTAATAATTCCAACCATTTTTGTCCACATCAGCTTAAACTCTGGTTTCCCACTTACCCAGCAAGTCTACACATCTTGAGTTCAGTTGTACATAGGCATTTCCTGACCCTGTCCAATGTCTTGCAGCTGTCCTGTTTTCCTGTCTTCTTTGGTCTTGATCAACAGTTGCCCATTGTTAATTTTAATAGCATAGTGCTTCAATCTTTCACAGACAGTAGCAATTGCTGATGTGGCTCAAAAGTTTCAGTTACTCTTAAGCACTTTCCTAAGACTACCAGCCTGTTGGGACAGAGAAGTTTGTTCAAACATGCAATTTGCATATTGAATTACTCAAACAACTGCATTTCTAAAATTACCTGAGCTATTGTACCTTTATAACATTACTACATTATCAAAAACAAGCTCCTATTCTTGGAACAGCATATCAGCAAGTGAATCAGTAAAACAATTATTGTAATTTAACCCATGATAATCTTACAGAACACCCCATCTTTTGACCTTATGGAGGGAAAAGTCATTGATGGAACAGCTGAAGACAGTTGGGCCTTGTTACTGCCCTGAGAACCTTTTACACCAATGTCCTGGTGCAGAGCTGATTGACCTATGAGAACTACTACCATTCCTTTGTGCTAGGTATAATTCCAACCAGTAGAGTTTTACCCCTGATTGACTTCAAGGTCAATAGGGCTGCTTGATGCCACAGTTGGTCAGATGCTGCCTTGAAGTCAAAGGCAATCAACCACTTCACCTCTTTGAGTTCAGCTCTTTTGTCCATGTTTGGGCCAGGGCTGTAATGAGGCTTGGAGCTGTGTTGACCTGGTGAAACCCAAGCTGAGCAATTTGTGACCAGGTTATTAGTGACTAAATGCTGTTTGATAGCACTACCAACAACACCTTTCATCATGGATGTTTGAGAATAGACTCTTGAGATGGTGCTAATTGGTTAGATGGGATTTGTCCAGCTGTTCGTGGTCAGGGCATAGTTGGACAAATTCCACTTTTATGGGTAAATAAGTGTGTTTAACTGTACTGGAACAACTTGGCTAGGGGTCCGGCTAGTTCTGGAGTATAAGTCTTCAGTATCACAATCAGAATGTTGTCAGGGCCCATAGCATTCACTATATGAAGTGTGCTCAGCATTTCTTTGTATCAAGAGGAGTGAAGTGAATTGACTTGCCTCTGTGATGGTGAGGGCCTCAGGACAAGTATCCACTGGGTACTTCTGGCTGAAAATGGTTGTAAATGCTTCAGCATTGTCTTTTGCAGTGACGTGCTGGTCTCTTGTCATCATTGAGGGTGAGAATGTTTATGAAGACTCCGCCAGTTTTTTAATTGTCCACCTCCATGCACAATTGGATCTGGCAAATTGGTTGGTTGTGGGATTGCTTAACATTGAGTAATCTGCTGTTTACCATGCATGTAGTCCTGTGTTGTAGCTTCAGGAGGTTGGCAGTTCATTTTTAGGTATGCTTGGTGCCAGTGTGCATTTATAAGGACCATAGAGGGTACATGGGCACAATACACTCAGGATGGGGGACTTCAGTGTGTATCACTGAAGGTCCTGAAGGACATAGCTGCCAGACTTGTCCTGTAGCATTTGGTGAGAGAACCATCATTATAACGGTGAGGAAGTATATATTGAGCATTATTCCACGGTGGCGATATTGCTGTAATCAGTGTTCCATTTGTCAATCTGTGCCATAATTTTGGGCTCCTTACCTTATGGATTTGCCAAGTCTCTCTTTTGGTATATTAACATGAAAGTCATCTCCGACGATACCATCTTTTGTGACAATTTTATTATACAGTGATATACCAATTGTTATGTCATAGTTGACTGCAAAGTCCTTCCTAGCTAGACTGGAGTAAAAGAAATGGGGTATTATGATCCCAGACTAAACCCCCAAATTTTGCATCGACCCCAGACGAGAACCCTAAATTTTATTATGATCCAATTATGGACCAGTAATTTTTTTTTGTTAAGTAGACAAAATTTGAAATCCTAATTACTTAGAGAATAGAGCCACAACGTTCCACAGTTTTAAACAAATAGAAGAAATTTTACTGTACAAAAGTCAATGAAGCAAACAATCAACACTATCCATCTTATACTCAACATCGAGAATCAACAAGAGGTAAATATAAATTAACAAACTGTGGTCAGACACCACAAACTACACATCGAATGGCAGACGCAACAAAGTCAAATTCCACGAATTTCCTCAGCAATCCACCCAGACATTAGCGAGTCACAAAAATTCTTCAAAGTCTGCCTTCCTCACAAGGGATTTCAGCTGCTCTCTTTTGAGAATCTAGCTTTTGATTTCCCTCCACAGCAGCTTCAGCTCAGTCTGTCCCAACAACTGCTTGCCCCCAGTTATTCAGTCTCTTCTGAGACCGCATCCCACTGGATTCATAAGGTTGCACCCAGCATGTAGCTGATAGCATGATTCCAACTCTCTAGCTGCTCTGAACAGAACCCCACTATTCAGGATTTCTTTTGCCCCAGCTGTCAGCTATCCTATCACTGTTCCCCCGGCTTTTTTGAACCTTAGCTCCCTCAACAGTATGGAGTTAATGGCAGTACTTAAGCTGCAAGGAGCCTACTCTCCTCTTCGCTTGCTCCCTGCAGGCTGCTATTCACTCTGCCCCTTGAATTGAATGGTGTGACATATTAATATCTCTCAACAGGGTTCAGCTCCTGTTCTTAGGCAGTGTCTAATATATCCAAGCTGAATACATTATGCACCTTAAATGTTACAATCTCTGGTCAACCAAATGTCACCCCCACAGATGCTAACTTACAAAAACAAGGCAAAAAATATTGATTCCTTCACGAGGGATTTTTGGATATGAGCATTTTCACTGAAATTGAATACACTTTAGTTCAAGGAAAATGTTGAGGGAATTGAGACACTGGCTAGTATATGTGTGAAAGGTCTATGACTTAAGTTTGATGCTGCTGGTGCATTGGACCTTCAACTATGCTGACTGTGACTCTTATCTCCATGGAACTTACGTTATCAAGGCTACTTGACTCATCATGTATGTGTCAGCACTTTGTTGAGCAATCCAAATTTAAATTCCTGTTCTCGCTAGCCCTCTATATTCCTCTGCTTTGTTTATCTATTTTTCCCTTAATAAGCACAAGAGTATCTGCTTCAACTACTCCCTGCAGCAAAGCAATCCATGCTCCAGTAACTCTCCTGGGCTAAGAAATTTCTGCTAATCTCTCCTCGTTTTTTAATGACAATTTTAATTGATCCCTTTCCACTGACTCCTCATCTTTTCCTATTTGCTCTATCAAAACCCATAATTTTAAAAATCTCTATTGAAACCCTTCTTAGATGACTTTACACTTATGGAAATGGCCCCAGTATCTCAGTTCTCCTTATAACAAATTTTTTGGTATCATCCATCGATAATTTTACTGTTGTTTCGAATGGAGTTTTCAAAACTCTACACAGTACTCTAACTGTGCCCTAACCATTGCTTGTACAAATTCTTGCCTTTTTGCACTGTTCCCCAATTAAAAATGCTTTCTGTCTTTTTGATGGCATTATCTACCTGTAGTTTCAAAGAATTATGTATTTGAACTCCTAGATACCTCTGTTTATCCATACTTTCCAATGAATTTTTATTGGGAATAAACTAATTGAAGTTTATGGAGCTGTTTATGTTTTTTAAAAAATATTTTAAATGCAGTTGGTTAAGCTTAAGGACATATTGTGCACTCAAAAGGATGAGTAATGCTGAGAGTGGGCAGGTCTGGTTTTAAGGTTATGTGCATTTTGAGGATTAGGTATTGGAGTTGCAGTTTAAGTTAATGATAAATTGCCTTGGGTCAGGGAAATCTACCCAGAATTAGCTCACTAAACCACGTTGAATCAGCTAGCCAGTAGGATGGGCCCTGTAGCATTCAAATATATTAATCTAAAGAAAACTGTACAGTGGTCCTGAGCAGACTGAGCAACAATTAATGCTGCACTCTCATTTCTTCATTGAAAAATGTAAGCCATAATGCATTGAATTGTATTCCTTGTCAACTCTGGATAGTTTTGCTAATTAGCATTTTTCAAGTTTGATTTCTGACCAGTTTTGATCAAAATTATCTTGCACTTTCAATTGAATTGTTTCATGGCAACAGAACATGAACTTTATTTGAAAATACAAGCATGGAATTTTGATGGAGGTTCAAACCAAGGATTCCAGATGCCTGCTGTTTAGCATAAGATTAATGCAAAAATTCCTATTGCATTCAAGATCCCTTTATTTCTTTGCAGATTTACAAAATGCTGTTAAATTGGATTGATATTAAGGCTTCCAAAACACAGATGATAGTTAAAATTGACTGTCTTGACACTTGAGTCCTTTTTCGTGCATTTGAGAAATCTTATCATTTAACAGTTGTATGAGTTGTACTTTCTTGCAATTTGCTGTACTTTTCAATTGAATTTGTTTTATAACTGAAATATGTGTAACTTTAGAAAGGGAAGAAGTGAAAGACACTGTTGGTAGAGTTGGATGAACAGGAGGTGGCTTGTATGTAGCATTAATGGCAGCATAGACCAGTTTGGCCAAATGACTTGTTTCTATGCTGTGGCCTGTATGTAATTTTATGCTCAGGCTGATAGGAAATGATAGTTACCACTGAGTTCCACCTGTTTTTTTCTATTTGGCTAACAACAGAAGATATGGGAGCAGGAATAAATCATATGGCCCCTTGAGCCTGTTCCACCACTTCCTATGATCATGGCTTATCTTCTGCCTCAACTTCACCTTCCTGCTCACTCCCCATATCTTGTGATTCCCTGAGAAATCAAAAATCTTTTCACCTCAATTGTCTGTTGTCAGTGTGGAGCAGTGTGAGTGGTTCCAGTTTTTTTTTGAAGGGTCCACACCTGAAATGTCAACTCATCAGTTCTCAATGATGTTGCCTGACCTGCTGAATGTTTCCAACATTTTCTATTTTTATTTTTGAATGTTGAATATTCATATGAGCAGAGGTAGAAAAAACAATGCAAGTAGAGAAGCGGGTTGAGAAGGGGAATGTTTGTAGCAACGAAGATACTTTGAATTGGGGTTTTTCAATTGGTGTTTTTCAATTGGTGTTCAATGCTGCAAATATAACTAAGAGTATTGGAAGGTTAAACTAGAAAACAAATTAATATTTATTGAAGAGTTAATGACAATGTAGGTTCCTACTGAGCTGTGGTTGAGCCAGAGAAATGTTCAACAATTATCTATTTTGCCCAGTGCATTTCAAACCACATTACTTATCAGGGGAAGAAAGTTCTTTGATATCTTAAGATGGTTTAGGCACAGCTTGGTCATTTGAAGGCCATCTGATCTTGCATGCTTGAAAATCTTGAAAAGTGGAACCTCACTTTTTCAAGATAAGTTTTGTTTTTGTTCAGATGATGCTAGGCAAATGTTTTTTCAACTTCATGTAGCATTAAAATAATGGATTTTCCAGTTGTACTAACGAAAGTGCCAGCGTTCACCATCATTGCTCCTCTGTAACCACAGCAACTCTGAGTCGACAAGTGCAGTCAAATGTGGAATTCCACACAATTTGCTGTCAGTAATTCTATACTTTTTGAGAGGGTGTGTTGTTGAAGTCCTTGAAGACTGCAATCAGTTAGAAATCATTCACCTGACAACTTCCACTTTGACACCATAATATCGTGTTAAAAACCCCTGAAGAGTTTAACACTGTACCAAGTAATAACTTCTGCTGAAGAGACTTTCTGGCCCTGGAAAACAATATTAATGCTAGCAGTGTGTGATGCTAACTTTCTCCATTCTGATGATTGTATATTTTCATATTTTTAAAAGCTTAATGTTGCAAATTCTAATATATATGCCCCAGTTGTTCATTTCACTCTCTGTAAAATGTACATAATTGAAGGTGCATTTTACTTCCTGGTTTGTTGTCTGAGAATACCTC
Source organism: Carcharodon carcharias (assembly GCF_017639515.1). NCBI lineage: Eukaryota > Metazoa > Chordata > Chondrichthyes > Lamniformes > Lamnidae > Carcharodon > Carcharodon carcharias. The sequence goes on from NC_054486.1 coordinate 60,837,168, forward strand.
AATGTGATTACTGCCTGCTCTGTTTGATGACATCACTGCTGGATGTCTGGAGCTCCCCTTGATTTGGTGCCAGATTCAAATTAATGCTGGGAAAGATGAAATCCTTGTCGCAGATTTCACCCCATATTTATGAGCATCTCTATTAAAGGTCAGCAGTGAGTGCTGTTGCTTCACAGCTGACTGCAAAACTCTGTTAGGTTATATTTCAACTTAGTTTATTCCATACCAACTCTTAATTCCTGGATTGCCTATGGAAATGAAATGAATGCAATTGTGACTGAAAATGTGAATGTGTTGAAGTCCTTGAAGTCTGCAGTATTGTTTTTGGATTGTACTGCTGAAACTTTAATTACAGATGATCTTCATTTTATATTCAAATATGGGGAAAAAATCTTAAAAATAAAATGCTGGAAAAATTTAGTCAGTCAGTATGGGTGAAAAGAAAATAAGTTTTAGGTACGGGCCTTTGTCAGAATTGGAACACCTTATAGATGAACAACATTTTAAGGGGAAGGAGAAATCACATACACGTATACTTGTGTGATGCTAAATGAAAAGCAGGAGATAATTAACTCTAATAAGAGATTGGGAGATATTATGAGGGAAATTAAAGATCTTTCAGGCGTCATCAATATGTGAATATCCGAGATGTCTAAGTATAAGGAAGCTATAAATGAAGGATCAGAATCTGGCAGCCCAGAGGAAGCTCCAACTACCAGGAGTCCGGAAGGTGAACAGAGCAGGAAAACATGAAGGATGCAGACTGTCCTGGGAGCGATATGTTGGGATTAGACACTCTGCATCCTTCATGTTTTCCTGTATTTAGCATTGGTCTTCGCTATAGAGGATACAAGTAACATCCCAGAAATAGCTGTAAATCAAGAATTGGAAGAGAGGTGGAACGAAAAATTACAATCATCAGGGAAGTGGCACTTGGCAAATTGTTGGAACTGTAGGTTGACAAGTCCCTGGGTCCTGATGGGATTTCATCTCAGGGACTTAAAAGAAGTAGCTAGTGAGATAATTGATGTGTTGGTTTTAATTTTCCAAAATTCACTAGATTCAGGTAAGACTCCATTAGATTGGAAAATAGCAAATGTAACTTCTTTATTCAAGAAGGGAGGAAGACAGAAAGCAGGAAACTATAGGCCATTTAACTCAACATCTGTCATGGGGAAAATGTTGGAAGGCATTATTAAAAGTGTTATAGCAGGGCACTTGGATAAATTCAAGGTAATCAGGCAGAGTCAACATGGTTTTGTGAACGGGAAATCATTTGTAACCAATTTGTTAGATTCTTTGAGGAAGTAACATGTGCTGTAGGTAAAGGGAAACCGGCAGATGTGCTGTACTTAGATTTTAAGAAGGCACTTGATAAGGTTCCACATCAAAGGTTATTGTGGAAAATTAAAGCTCATGGTGTGGGGGATAACATATTGGCATGGATGGAAGATTGGCTAGCTAACAATTGTAAATGGGTCATTTTCTGGTTTGCAAGATGTGGCACAATTTATATAAATGAGTTGGGTGAAGGGACAGAAGGTATGGTTGCTAACTTTGATGATACCAAGATAGGTAGGAAGGTAAGCTGTGAAGAGGACATACAGAGGCTACAAAAGGATATAGATAGTCGTTTGGTATTACAGAACTTGAGTATTGCTGAAAGAAGAGACATGTTGAAACTGTACATCCCAAAGACTGGCAGATTGTATCAAACATCATGTCCCAGCTGCTGTTTGCAACAGGCAGGGTACAGACTGTACTCAACCAGCCCATGCTTGCAAAATTCAAAACACTGTCCAACACTAGATGTAATTCTGTGATTGAACAACATTTGCTAAATAATCCTCAGTGTGCTAAGAATTAACGCTGACAACCAATCTAAGATTGTCAGTGGGACTCGCAGTGTGGCGCCTTTACGTGTATTGGAAGCTACGTAGATTAATACACAGGATCCTGTTCTTTGCAGACAGAAAGAACATGTACACACACTGCGCCATGTTTCAGCTAAACAAAGCAAGTGACGGCCATTTGCTGACTCATTCCTCAGGGCAATGCTTGACCAATCAGGATAAAGCTTCCTGGTTTAAATTTCAAACGGTGCTTGGCAGTTAACTGGCAGTAACCATTACTGGTGCATTTTCCATGGCAACACCTCTACCAATCAGAGTCCACTTGCCAACCCATCAGCACTCTCTTCACATACAGTATATTTTCCCCTTATATTCGTACTCTTGTGAAGTGTCCTGATGAGTACAAGATGGAAAGCTCCGACATGTCTCTTTTTCAGGATACAGATAGGTTAAGTGAGCGGGCAAAGATCTGGCAAATGGAGTATAATGTGGAAAAATGTGAAATTGTCCATTTTGGCAGGAAGAATTTTTTTAACAAGCATATTATCTAAATGATAGATTGCAGAATACAGATTCAGAGGGACTTGGGTATCTGTTATGACCCAGCAGTTGGTAAAACTGAGTTATTTAAAAATCTCAGAGGGAAAATTTAAACAACTGTCATAATCTATATTTATATTTTTGTGTGTTTGAGATGCAGCTCTGAATTCAGGAATTAGACCATTAGTTCTCGTGAGGTTTTACATCAAAATACACGAGACATTTATTAATTTACACAAGTTAAATATATTCACATGGCTACAAATTACAACTTTTATAACTTTTAAACAAATTCCCAAACTAACCTCCACTAAGGCAACAGCAACCTATAGACTTTAAGCAGACACCAGGCAAAGCATTTTCATCTTACAAATTCAAAATGAGGTTCCTTTCACTTTGGTTCCTGTGGAGACAGTTGAAGGCTTACAGCTGCTTAGATCTTACATTGTCTCTGCACTGCACACACAAAACTGCTCTGTTATACCCAACACAGCTCATTAAATTCTCATTGAATCACCAACCACTTAGAACACCACCTCTTCTAACAATACAACCCCTTTCATAGTACCAATTTTATTAGTAATATAAACATATTGCTTGGTCTCTGCTAGCTAGGCACCAGAATTCACTCCCCTTCTTGAATGCTTTATTCAACAAAATGCAAATGCACTCTACCTCTCTTACATCTCAGAACTAGTATACATCAAAGCACCTTAGACTAGCCATCTTTAATCCAATTAAGACACACCCACAGATTAAACCACTATTTATAAAAAAAAATTTCCAATAATGTTATGTACATTAATAGCTTCATGACAGTGTCCTAGCGCACAAATCACAAAAGGTTAGTATGCAGGTACAGCAAGTAATTAGGAAAGCTAATAGAATGTTATTGTTTATTGCAAGGGGAATTGAATGCAAAAGTAGAGAGATTATGCTTTAGTTATACAGGTCACTGGGGAGACCGCATCTGGAGTATTTTGTACAGTATTGGTCTCCTTATTTAAGGAAGGATGTAAATGCGTTGGAAGCATTTCGTAGAAGGTTTACTAGACTAATACCTGGAATGGGCAGTTTGCCATGAGGCAAGGTTGGGCTGGCTAGGCTTCTATCCTCTGGAGTTTAGAAGAGTAAGAGGCGACTAGAAACATATAAGATCCCGAAGGGTCTTGACAGGGTGGATGTGGGAGAATCTAGAACTGGGGTCACAACTTTAAAAATAAGGACTCGCCCATTTAGAGCAGGGAGGAGGAGAATTTTTTTCTGAGGGTGGTGAGTCTTTGGAATCTCTTCCTCAAAAGGCGGTGGAAGCAGAGTCTTTGAAAATTTTTAAGGGATGTGCTAGATAGATTCTTATTAAGCAAAGGGGTGAAACGCTATTAGGGGCAGGTGGGAATGTGGAGTTAATGTTGCAATCAGATCAGCCATGGCGGAGCAGGCTCGAGGGGCCGAGTGGCCTACTCCTCTTGCTTCTAATTTGTATGTTCATAAGAAGGTGACAGGCTGGTTGAACAGTAAGGTTTTGAGACTTTTATCAGTAAAGAGAGATGGTGCAAAGTAAGGAAACTTGCATTTACTATGTCTTCAAGATGTTCCTTAATGCTTGACATTCAATGAATTGTATTAAAGTGTAGTCACTATTATTGTGTGAAAGAGTGCACCAGCCAATTTTGCGCACAATGTTTCATGGACAGAAAATTAAATAGATGATTCATTAATCTGTTTTTGGTGGTAGTGAGTCAGGTTAAAGGGGAACTCACTGCTCTGAGTGTGGGACAGAATCTTGGTTGCCACCCTGACCAGGTAAATGGGATCTTGATCAAACCTCTCATATGAATATACTAATAACAATGCAGTATTCCCTGCTTGGAAACACTAGTCGAGGTTATGTACTGAAGCAGAGCAGAACAAAGATTCATGGTCTTGTAACTCAGACCAATTGAACCAAGATGACACATAGAATTCCAAATTTGAGAGGTGCAACAGCTGAAGGCTATGCCAATGGTGGGATGGTTTGCAACACACAGAGACCAGAATTGGAAGAGTGTATGGTGAAGGTTGCAGCAATAGGAATAAGTAGCATTTGGCTATGTTTGGATTTGTAGGCAAAGATGACCAATTTGAAATCAACTTCCTGAGCAACATTTTTGGAGTAGGTGATATAGTTAAAATTAGGATGAGGACTGATGTCATTCTTTGAAACATGGAACTATCAACTAATAGAGCATTAACTGAAGCTGTGGTGAAATCTGCAGCCCAATATGACTTGGTCAAAGGATAGTAGGATTGATCTTATATTTTTAAAGAGAAAAACTGAGTTCTTGTTTATGCTTTTTTCTAAAGGTCATTTCATTCTTCATGACCATTGAACCTGAAATATCAATAATTAGTGTTTCTTCTATTAAAGTGCGATATTTGGATAATATATGTTTGCAGTAGTATCATTAATTTTGATGCTTCACTTCTATGCTTATAGATTGCTTTCCAGCATTTCCAGGAGCTGGATGAACATATCAGCTACGTAGCAACGAAGGTTTGTCACCTTGGAGACCAACTGGAGGGAGTAAATACACCAAGGCAACGGGCTGTAGAGGCACAGAAACTGATGAAATACTTTAATGAGTTTCTGGATGGAGAGCTGAAGTCTGACGTTTTTACAAATCCAGAAAAGGTAAGTGCTGTCAGCAGGATAAAAATGGTTCAAAGCAGTAAGCAGTGCTTCTCTAATTACAAGCTGCTACCATGACTTAGCACGGTCAGACTTCAAACCACCGAGAGTTTAAACTTTTCAAAGAGTCTAACAGTTTCATTGTTCAGAAATGTAAATTAAAAATGGTAACCTGCAGAGTGCTGATAAAGCATTTGTTGGTATTTTTTTCATTTTATTTTCCAATTTTGCTAATGAAGCTAAGAATTTTGGCTCTTGGCTTAATCATACTCACATGGATAAAGAAGTGAGATTCAACCACCCCCTCACCCAACATTTGTTATTTTTAATTGAATTTGGTTGTGTGGCTGAAGAATTTTATTAAAATGTATCCGCAGCATAAATGAGGAATAAATTGGCATTAAGGAAAGTTAAAAATTTTGGAAGGCTAAATTTATAATGTACTTCAGCAATAGTCAAATTTTATGGTACTTTATTTTAACCCTCTTCAATTCACAACTACTAGCCAATAAAATCATACTGTGTTTGTGTATATGTATATACATTATGTGGCTAAATGACAATAGTAGAGAAGCACCTAACGTGTCTACCGCTTGATCCATCCCCTTGCTAACACGCTCAATGAAGTTTAGTACCGCATTTCCCAAAGTTTGCAGCACTTCTCATCCACCCACATGCCTCTCGATCAATTTTCATAGAGTCATGAAAGTCAAAGCAAAACAACTGCTGTTGTATCAAAAGAAATAACCAAATGAAACCACAAGAAGCATTCTCTCATTCATTAAGGAAGGTTGGTGGAGAAGGAATCACTTGGCAATAGATAAAATAGAAATAACAGTTTGAAGATTAATAACTTTGCTTGGGGTATCACTGACCACCCATAGCAAAGAAGAACATAACGTTAAAAAATCTGGGGCAACCAAATGTAGAATTGTACCTACCCATCCATGGTTCAACAGCATGAACTAGTCTAACTGAATAAATAAAGCGAGCTGTTTGAGATTCACCCCGTACCTGCCACAGAATTCCTTGCAACCCCCCCCTTCACCTCCAACTCACATGGTGCAGTTATTCACTTTTGTTTTCTTTAAATGAGAAAGCTCTGCCCCACCATCTCCACCCACCAAACAGTTATGGATCTGCATTCCCTTCCCTGAAAAGAGATGATTGCTCCACTGCTGCTGCTGAAACACTGCATCCCTCAGTGAGCGTAGATTGTATCTCAACCAGTCCTGCCTATACCCATCATAGAAAAAATTCCCCTACCCCCAAACTGAGCTGGAGTTCAACCGTCCTCACTGCAGAGATCTCAGAATGCTCAATCACCTCCACCCACAAAACATAGTGATTGTTCACCCCCTTTCAATGAAGAAGCTCCATCCCACAACTGAGAAACTGCACCCACTTTCCTTCCCATTACCTCCCACCAAATATTGTATGCATACTTGAGTGGACATCATGCTACTCCCTCTCCCTGACTATTGCCACCACCATCATCACTGATGTGAGCAGAGATGTCAGATGCACCATTCTCCTCACATTGACAAAGGAATAGGTTCTAATCCAATACCACCTAACCCTATTTCTCCCTTCTAAACCTTTCTTCCCACACCATTATTTTTCCTTATCTTCACATTCCCCTCACCACTGAAGAAAAGAGCCCTAGCCTAGTGTCCCACTGTCACCACTATCTTATGTTGTTCCCTCTGTGTGACCGTGTCTATCTTCTGCCCCAACCTCCCACCCTCCTCCTCCTGTCTCCCCCTTTCCCCATCACACTCCTACTTCATGCTGGTCAAGTTAACTATCCACTTTCTAACCTGCATGACCTGAATACTGGACTTGGTCTTAACACAATAAGTGTAATATCATGGGACATTGATTGGTATTTTAATATAATTCCAGTATCCTTTAGTAGTAATATGAGCTAGCTTAAGGTGATACAATTTTCACTGATCTTAGCATCCTAAAGTCTAATTAGCATCATTTCATAGTGGAAGTAGAGCAATTAAGACTTAATGAGGTTGCATTATTATCACAAATTTAAGCAATTTCATCTGGAAGTAAATCTTACCCCAACACAGTGCTATTATGAGTTTTGCTGCACTTTGTGTTATAGAATGAAAAGCTTGCATTTCTGTAGCACCTTTCATGATGTCCCAATAGTGTGCTTTGCAGCCAATGAAGTACTTTTGAAGTGTAGACACTGCTATAATGTAATTACCGTTGTAATTTCTTTTTCAATGAACATCACTATTGGGATTGTTTATACTTAATCCTTCCCTGGAATGTTCATTGTTTCCATTTACTCAAAGCTTATAGTTAGAAGGAAGTTGAGCATCATGAAGATGTGGCACATTATATTGATTTTTTTATTTTTATTAATTCATGAGATGTGGGCATTGCCTGCTAGGCCAGTATTTATTGCACATCCCTCATAGTCCTTGAGAAGGTGGTAGTGAACGACTGCCTTGGACTGTTGCAGCCCCATGTGGTGTAGGTATACCTACAGTGCCATTTGGGAGGGAGTTCCAGGACTTTGATCTAGCGTCAGTGAAGGAATGGTGATGTTGATGACATGAAGGCTACTCAGTGTTGTACATGACTCCTAATTCACAAACAGAAAAAACAGTACTTGAAGTCATAAAATAAACTGAAATACTGTTGTATTTGTTTCTGCACAAGAATTAAGAATAATTAAGTACTGATGGTTGACTCAATGCCATTAGCCTTCAACCTTTTATAAACAGTGTACATTTTTATGATGCTCAGCTTGTGAACCCCTCTAATGGACAATTGGACCTAGTGAGGTTGCAATGGAAAAGCATTAATATCCTTCATTATTTGTGTGCAGATTGTTTTTAGCTCTGTTTCAAGCTTTTGGTTTTATTTTGAACCTCTGAATTACGCGTTGGAGAAAATAATCATAGATTGTTTTCTTCACTAACCATGTCCTTTTTGAGGTACAAACTAATGGATCCTTAAATTTAGCGAGCCAGTTTTATATTTGTGCTACCTATTGGAACTCTTGATTTTTTTGAAGCTAAGGATGAAAAAAAGTATATTTTACTTCATAGTTGAATGTTACATTTTTTTCTTCAGATTAAGGAGGCAGCTGATATAATTCAGAAGCTGCACCTCATTGCTCAAGAACTGCCCTTTGACAGGTGAACAAACCATTCAAAATAGTATTTCATTATATAACGCTTAATTGGTAGATATTTGAATGAAATTCACAAGTAATTACTTATTAAAATAGGATTTAAAAACATAAGCCATGTTAACAAAGTAACCATATGCAGCAGTTAAGTTTTCTCTTACCTGTTTCATGTAAATGGTTTTCAAGGTTCAGTGCAATGATATATTGAGACTGAAATGCTTAACCAGTAAGATCATGAGTCTTTGTTTCAAAAGTGTTGATTCAGGATAAGGAGATCTGTTATGGATCCAAAAGTTAATTTATCGTTTCTGAGTCTTGTACTTTTTAATTTAAATTTATGATTGCCTAAAAATATCTCAAGGGTTCATCAGACGTTTGTTGAAAGTTGTCACTTTATTGAATATCCAATAAACGTTAAAGGATAGAAGTAGATGATCTCTTATGGGGTATTTCTCAAGTTAATGGCTCTTTTTTAATTCCTCCTAGGTTTGCAGAAGTGAAGTCAAAAATTGCAAGTGAGTTCTTGTAACTATATTTATGTTCTGTCACTTGTAAGGAAACTCTCCCAAATTGGCATATTTAAAAATGCAGTTTGGATGTTCTCCCTGTGTGCCTTGAAACTTTGTAGAGACTAGAAGTTAACTTTTTGTAGTAAAATACTACAGTAGGTTGATGAGAAGTTGAATTATGTCCAATAGTCATAAAACAGATTAGTTTACAAATCTTTGTGCTGTATTGTGATTGGAAGTTTTGCATTTTGATAAGTACAATAATATTGCTATCTTAAAAATATATAAAATTTTCCTATCTAAAACCTGGGAGTTTATTACTCAATGATTTAAAAAAAAATGATTTTTAGACCCCAAGTACCAAACAAAGTAAACGAGGATTTATGACCTTTCTAGGTAAATATCATGACTTGGAATGCCAGCTGATTCAGGAATTTACAAATGCACAGAAGAGAAGTGAAATTTCCAGGATGCATGAGGTTGCATCGGTTTTACTCCATTTTAAGGTATTAATTTTAAGTTAACTGATTGTCTAACTGTATGTACTACTAAAGCTGGGTCCTATGAGTTAATCCGTGGAAACAGAAAATTGAAATTATTAAAGAAATTTGCACAATATATTGGAATTGAACTAAGTCCAAAAGCTCCATTTTATTTGGCTAACTCAAGGCTATTTTGTAGCTGTTGGAATATCTTAATTGAAACCTGTAATAACACTTGAGTCTGCAATTGATACAGTTCAGGTCATCACATATTATGCACATCCATGACAACTCTCTCTTTCTTCTTACTCTTTCCCCCACCCCCCCTTTTCATTGTTTAGAGTCTCATCAATTGTGATCACTCAAGTTGTATTAGTTTGCTCTTTAGTACAGTTTGGAATGTCACGGGCAAAAATATCAAGTTAAGCCTAGACATTTAGGAAGAGTTGAGACCAAGTTAAAACTTTAATGAAGGCATTAAAAGACACACAAGACAATTTAGTTGGTAAAGTTAATCAAGATAATTTGATGTTTTATAATATTTTGATTTTTTTCCATACCTAGATCATTTCAGTTAGAAAGGCAAAACATTTGAATGAAAAAGCAATCAGAGAAAACATTTTAGTGTCTCATAGCTGTGGTTAGTTTTACTTCCTCTTTCACGTGGTGTCTGGGATTTAAGCCCACGCATTGAACACTCTTCCTGATAAACCATAGGTAAATTTAGGTTAATCCTTTACCACTATACTATTTACACATCTTTCTTGAAATAATTTCCATATTTACTTTTAGTATACATCAGCTGGTCTTTATACCTCTGAGATCATCTCTGAGACACTTTCTTTCAAGACTGAAAACTGAAGTATATCTGATTTTTTCTCAATTCAGCCCTCCAACACTGGAGATGTCTCATGTCACCTCATTTGCAAGCTCCCTTCACTTTCAAGCCCTGAATCTACATTCTTCTTCTACATTCCCCAAATTTCCCTGAATCCCCACAGGTTTGAGGGATTTTCACAGTCTCTGTTGGATGTCTCTGAGGTCAAAGAAGTTAATCAGGCTGGATCGCCCCTTCTGAGCCAAGGTTGAATGCTGTTCATTTATTATAGTACAGATAGTTCTTGAGTGTGCTCCTGATTTTCTATTATTTTACAGAAAGTGAAACAAAGCTAAAGGGTTTGTAGTTGCTGGTACCTGTTTTGTCAGCTTTTGTAGGTGAGAATGGAGGTCTGTTTCCAGTGTACTGGAACCTTGCCAGTATTCAGTGATTCACTCATGTTGATTATCAATACCTCCTATATCACCTTCCTAGTTTCTTGCCATGCCGTGATAAATACCATCTCCCCTGGAGATTTTTTTTAGACTTTTTATCTTGTCTATCGCATCATTCATTTTGCAAAGGCTACCTCTATTTAGGAAGAGCATATTTTCACTTCCTTTGTGAATACTTGGAGGAAGTAATCATTCAGAATGTTTACAATCTAGTACTTGTCCTGCTGTTTCTGACACAATCCTTGGCTACTGTCATCTTGGTAAAGAATTTAAAATTTCTTCCTGTTATGTTTCACTTCTGAAGTTATGTTTTTTGTTCCAGGGTCTCTCTCACCCTTTGATTACCTTCTATTAATGTGTTTCAGTCTGTGCTATCTCTTTCAGTGTTGATTTTATATCTATTTGTTTGTATCTATCTCATCAGATTTAATATCAACTATTTCATACTCCTCACTTATTTTAATCTCTTGTCTTTCAATTCTATTTGCTTACCTCTGACTGATTTCCAATTCTTGCCTACTTAGTTCCATCTACTTCACTTGCTAAATCTTATATCTTTTGCACTTTCATTTCTACTTCAGTCTCATTCATGTTAATTTCAATCTCTTCTATCTCCTATCTGCTTCAGTCTCACACACCTATCTCATTCTTGTCAGCTTCTCATATCTATCAACTTAAACATCTACTCGTATTTATAAAAGGCAAAATACTGTGGATGCTGGAAATCTAAAATATTAAAATAAAATGCTAGAAATACTCAACAACTCAAGCAGCATCTTTGGAGAGAGAGAAAAATGCATTTATTGCCTGATCTGAGTGTTGCCACCATTTTCTGTTTTATGCTTCTTTATCTATGTCAGCTTCGCGCGTGTGTGCATGTGCATGTGATGTATAACTCAGTTGACCCTGCAAATAAAATATGGATGTTTTACTTGCAATTGATTTCTTTAAATGGGTAATGAAGGGACATTCACCATTCTTCATAGGAACCCATTGCAATCAAGAAACTAAGAATTATATTTTTTATAGAATATTTGCTTTCCAGTTTAATCTATATTTTTCATTTATACCTTTTGAAATATGGTATCTATTTTCTCTCTTTTAGGGATATTCTCACTGTGTGGATGTATATATAAAACAGTGCCAGGAGGTAATCTGTCATAATCCATCTTTTTGTGTGGTTGTTTCATTTCTTTCTGTTAAATGTTCAAAATTTTTTTATTTGCAAAATGTATTTTGAACTGGACTATATTACTGTAATATCTTAATCTATTGGATTTCATGATTTGTAATATTTAAATTTTTTTCTGTGTAGGGTTCATATTTCAGGAATGACTTATTTGAAGATACAGCTACGTTATGCCAACGAGTAAATAGAGAAGTTCGTGAAGTCTTCAGCAGCCCAGAGAATGTGATGGCCAAACTTATACAAAACATTTTTGAGATTAAACTTCAGGTAGAGTTCTACTATTACACATTACCATTTTAAATTGAAAACCCTAGCTGGGCGACCATCTACTCATACCCCAACTGATGCAAAGAATGATTATAGCAAAGATAGAGGCTATTCGACCCATGGTGCCTGTGTCAGCTCTCTGCAAGAGCAACTCAGCAAGTCCCACTCCCCCACTTTTACTCCATAGCCCTGCAGTTGTTTCCTCTCCAAATAATTACCCAATTTTCTTCTGAAAGCTTTGGTTAAATATACCTTCACCACACACTCAGGCTGTGTATTTCAGATCCTAACCACTTGTTGCAAAAAAAAAGATTTTACTCATATCGCCATTGCTTTTTTTGCCATTCACCTTAAATCGGTCTCCCCTACTTTTCTATCCTTCCACCAATGGGACCAGTTTTTCTCTATCTACTCTGTCCAGACCCATCAGTATTCTGAATACCTCTATCAAATCTCGTCCTAATCGTCTCTTCTTCAAGGAGAACAGCCCCAGATTCTCCAATCTACACACTTAATAAAATTCTTCATCCCTGGAACTGTTCCTGTCTATCTTTTCTGCACCCTCTCTAATGCCTTCATTTTCTTTCTATAGCGTGGTGCCCAGAAGCGGGCACAGTACTCACTTTGAGGCTGAACTAGTGTTTCTTGTAGGTTTATCGTAACTTCCTTGCTTTTGTACCCTGTGCCCCTAATTATAAAGCCCAGGATCCTGTATGCTTTATTAACCACTTTTTCAGCCTACCCTACCACCTTCATAGATTTGTGCACATATACTCTTGGCCCCTCTACCCCTGCATCCCTTTAGAATTGTACCCTTCATCTTACATTGCCTCTCCTCATTCTTCCTATCAAAATGAATCACTTTACAACTTCTCTGCAATAATCTCAGCTACCCTTTGCCCATTCCATTCTTTAAGTTTATCACTATCCTCCTCACAGTTCACAGTTCTTCCAAGTTTTGTCATCTGTAGGTTTTGAAATTGTACCCTCAACTCTGAAATCTAGTTCATTGATATACATCAAGAAAGTAGGAGTCCTAAAATTGATCCCTGGGGAATTCCACCTTTCTCCAGTCTGAAAAACAGTTCACCACGACTGTTTCCAGTCACTGTATCCATGCTGCTACTGTCCCTCTTCCATGAACTGTAATCTTACTGACAAGCCTGTTGTGTGACACTTTATCAAAATGCCTTTTCAAAATCCACATACACCACTTCAACTGCATTACACTCAACAGCCGTACCAGTTATTTATTTTTTTTGATATGTATGAACCTGCCTTTGCCTTAGATGTTGTACCAAGGAGAAGAATTCTTTTCAGGCCCGTTGACTGCAACAACCTGATAGAAAACATACTTATTATAAAAGATAAGCTTCTGACCTCACATCCGTGCCATCATCAAGAACACCTACTTCCAGCCCCATAACATCCTGCAGCCCCTTCCCTGTCTCAGCTCATTTGTTACTGGAAACCTTCATCCATTGTTTTGCTACCTCTTGGCTTTTGATTCTCAAATGTTCTCCTGGCTAATCTCCCACTTCCCACCCTGCATAAACTTGAGGTCATCCAAACCCTTCTGCCCATGTTCTAACTCGAGTCAAGTCCTGTTCACCCACCAAACCTGCGCTTGCCAACCTATACTGGCTCCCAGCGCCACCATTTCAATTCTCATAATTGTTCTCAAATCCCTCTAGCCTAATTTCACCTCATCTCTGTAAGCTCTTCCAGCTCTACAACTGTCTCGGGTCTCTGCACTCCCCCCTCCCCTCCCCCAACTCTTTTTTGACACTCCTTATAAGCTATTCCTTTGACCAAACACTTGGTCACTAGTCCTAATATCTCTGTAAGTGGCTTGGTGTCAAATTTTGTTTAATAACGCAACTGTGAAGTGCATTGGAATGTTTTACTATGCTAAAGATGCTATATAAATGCAAGTTGTTTATTGCATCGCTTAATTTGGATAAAATATTCAATATTTAATTTTTGTTGCTGACTGAAGGAACCTCAGTCCTATCTTTGTCTCTCCAAATAGTCACCTTCTATGTCAACTTAAATTTTATACTGCAACACTGGCTTGTGTTTATATAATGCCTTTCATGTAGTAACATCCCAATGTGCTCCACAGGAGTGAATTTAAAAAAAAATTGACAGAGAAATGAGGTATTATGACAAGTAACCAACAACTTGGCTAAAGAGATAGGATTCGAGGAGTGCCTTAAAGGAGAAGAAAGAAATTTAGGGAGAGGTATCCAGAACTTGGGGCCAAAGCAGCTGGTGATTGTGGAATGAAGAAAATCAGGGAAACGCAAGAGGTCAAAATTAGATAGTAAAAGAGATCTTGGAGGGCTATAGTGCAGAAGGAACATACGGAGATGGAGAGCAACGAGGCCATGGAGGAATTTGAAAACAATAGAGAAAAGTTCAAATTGAGACATTACGAACTGGGAACCAATGTAGGTCCACATGCATAAATATAATGGGTGGACAGGACTTTGATTGAGTTCGGGTATGGGCAGCAGAGTGAGTTAGGGGACAGGTAACAGAATTTCGGATGATCTGAAGTTTACAAAGGGTAGAAGGTGGGAAGCTGGCCAGGAGTGTGTGGGAATAGTCATGTCTAAAGGTAACAAAGGCATGAATGAAGATTTCAGCAGCTGATAAGTTGAGGGGAGTTAGACAGACTAACAATGTTACAGAAGTGGATGTCACAGATGTGGGGTCAGAAGCTCATCTCAGAGTCAAATAGGATGCCAAGGTTGCGAAATGTCTGTTTCAGCCTCAAGGTCAGGGAGAAGGATGTAGTCAGATGCAACGGAATGTAGTTTGTATCATGGACCGAAGACTGGCTCCTATATCATGGCATTGTCTTGACTTGCTATGCTTAGTGTCTGCAACATAAGTATGTTTGTCCTGTATTTCCAAAAAAAATGCTCTAAATTGTAAGAGTAGTAAACATTTAGCAATTTAGAAATTTGGTTGAGGAATCTTGTTGACGTTCAAACCAATTCACTTCTGTGACACACTGCCAGCCTTTAGTTATCCTGACTTGTCCCTGGTGCATCAGTACTATTGCTTAGTAAGGCATTTAATTAATTTGTTTCTCAAATGTAAATTAAAATATTAAGCATTTTGCCACTGTTTGTAATTGCAGTTAAATTTTTCACTGCAAAGGTGATTATTTGCTGTGCACTTATACTGGTGATGTGATTGAGTTGTGTGCTGCAGTCAGTTTGTTGTCACTGGTAGTAGCTTATAAATTCAAAAGTTCTGTTGAGTTGGAAACGATTGTGCTTTGCATATCTGTTTAGAGTTTCATCCGAGATCGATTAGAAGAATGTAAAAGATCTGATGCAGAGCAATACTTAAAGAACCTGTATGATCTGTATACAAGGTAAGATGTTACCAGCTTTTTAAGTATAAGAAACTCATACTTATGTTTCAAGTATTGTGCTTAAAATAACATTTCTGGCTCAGCAAAAATAGATGTTTTTAAGTGTCAGCCATTGACTTCAACAAATTAAGATATTGCTTAACATGATGCATATTAGAATTCATATGGACATTGATCTTTGTTTTGGGATAATAGAATAACAACTTTCAAAAAATTTAAGCCTCATTTTGGCTTAAAATGCAATTTTGCCAGTAGTTTGATTGCTATACTGTATTGAGATCAGTGACATTTTCCTTAAATGAAGTGATACTTTTTATCTCATCTTGTTATTTTCTATGATACAGTATTCCATTGTATTTGTAGGGTTGTCTCGGCTACATTGTGGAAGTAACTCAATTTCAGAATGAATGTAGAGCCTTTCATAACTGCAGCCATTGAAGTAGTTTTAAAATGTAGTCATTGCTGTAATGTAGGGAACACAGGCAATATGGGCAAAGCAAGCTCTCACAAATAGCAATGTGATAATTACCTGATAATCTTTTTTGGTGATGTTGATTGTCTAGGACACCAGGGAGAACTCCCCTGCTCTTCTTTGAAATAATGCCATGGGATCTTCGACATCCACCAGAGAGGGCCAACAGTGCGTCGGTTTAACGTTTCATCCAAAATGGGCAGTACCTCAAAGTGCAGCACTCTATCAGTATTCAGGCAGCCTTCATTTTTTTTTGTGCTCAAGTTCTAGAGTAGAACATGAAGAACTTAAGAATGCTGCCAACTGAACCACCGACAGAAGAACTAAATGCTGAGCATTTGCTCACTGTGCAAGTTTGATGCTGAAATAGGGCGCATCAAAGCTATCCTCCAGGTTTATGGCCACCCCGATTAGATCATTGTTTGCTGTGCATCCTACATAGTCATGAAAGAGCCCAATGTTCCATTTTTGGATCTGAAAAGGGTCCAGTCTAGCTTGTATTACCATGGAAGGGTAAGGTATCTCAAACATGAAGCAACTGATGAAGCTAGCCATTTCACACTGCTACTATGCAGTAGCAAGTTAAGTAGTATTTTCCACTAACAAGATGTTGCTGCCAAGCCAAAAGGATGTTCTGCATAATGTAGAAGGAATTTCACAACTGGTGCTATGCCAGGTATGTAGGCTATTCATCCCAATGATGAGTGGATTGTATCAAACGGCACATCCCTTTGGCGGTTCTCAATAGGCAGGGTACTGACCATACGCAACCAGCTTGCAAAACTCAAAAAATAATGTCAAATGTAAGATGTGATTCCTCGAATGGACAGCACTTGCTGAACAATCTTGAGTGTGCTAAGAATTACACCAACAACCAATTTAAGATTATCAGTCAGGCTTGCAGTTCACTTATCAGCTCACTTACAATTGATAGAAGCTAAATATTTTCATACACGGACTTGCTCTTTGCAGGCATAAGGAACATGTTCAGGCATTGTGCCTTTGTTGAGTTAAACAAAAGGGTGGAGGACAGTGGTTCCCTGGTGCATTCTCCATGGCAAAGCCTCAACCAGTCAGAGTCAACTTGCTAACCAATCGGCAGCCTTTTCTCATGGAGCATAAATTGTTGGCTCCTTTGAAATTTGACGTTCTTGTCTGTCCTGATGAGTGCAAGCTGAAAAGTTTTAACAATGTGTCTCTTTTTTCAGCAATACTACAGCTGAAAAGTTAATTCAAATTAAATTGCAAGCATGGAAGAAAAAGGACAGTGGTTCAAAATAGTGAGAAGAAAATTGATGTCAAAGATTTTCTTCATACATAGTGACCATTATGTAGAATGGACTTCCAGATAGAATGGAGAAATTAAAAATCTTATACTTATTTAAGAAATAATTGGATGTTGCAGTGAGGGACATGTAGGTCTTTCTGGATGGCTGACCTAAGGTAAACAGCCTTCCTTGCCTGTGGATGTCTTGTAGCAATGACCTCTGCTACTTGTTTGGGAATTATTTCAACATCAGCACTTGTACTGCAGTTAAGAAATTTGAGTACTAATCCCTTTCATTCAGGTTGATGGCTGCACTTAAAGCTGCTGTTTCATAACTTGAAAGCCAGTAAACTGCTTTTGTACTTGCACATTTTGCCTGAATTTCCTTCTGCTTTCCTTGGTATATGATATATGTATCATTGGAGAACAAAACCCAAACACCAGACTCTTGCAAGACTTATTTTTAATAGATTACCCCAGAGAAGCGTAGTGGCACAGCATGTCAATGCACTACACTAATATACTGTGCCTTCAATTATGGAATACAATCATGGCAGTATTCAAAAATTATGCATTTAAATCTCAACTGAGCTCTCTGGAGAACATGTCAAGCTGAGGTAAAATATGTCACAAATGGAAGGGAAACATGAAAGTCAAATCAGCTTGGTTTAATATATATAAAAATGCTATCTAACATTTCGTTGAATGCCATTGGTAGGGGTTTGAGAGCAGGTAATAAATATAATTTTTTTTTGTGTTGTTTCTGCCCTACAGGACCACAAATTTAGCAAGCAAGTTAGCAGAATTCGACCTTGGCACTGATAAACAGACATTTCTGGCTAAGATGATCAAAGGCATTTTCATTTCATACCTGGAAAATTATATAGAAATTGAGACTGGGTACTTGAAAAATAGGAGTAGTATGGTGTTACAACGTTATTACGATTCCAAAAATCATCAAAAACGGTCTTATGGCTCTGGAGGGTAAGTGGATTACTTAAATGAAGCAAATGATTAAGAAATTGATCATGGTTTTTGGTATTTCCTGACATTCTCATCATTTTTACCTCAGATACCCTTGATTATTGGTACCCTAACTTTTAGATTGGGTACAGATTAACAGTTTTGAGATGGCATTGAGACTTCAGCTCTGAAATTAAATCACTGACATAAATTGAGTCAAGTGTGGATGCTAGAATTCTGAAAAGAACAGGAAGCACTGGAAATCTCGGCAAGTCTGGCAATGATCTGTGGAGAGAGAAGCCTGACATTTCAGGATGGTGACCTTTGGTTAGAACTGGAGTGCTTAGAGATGTATGTTTTTAGGTCAGGCAGGGCAAATGGAGCGAAGGCAGGAGATATTAAATGACAAAAGGGATGATAGTGAAAGGCAATGAGAGGTAGCAATGGGACAGCTAAAGAAACAAAAGCTGTCCAGAGGAGGTACAAATGGGAAGGCAGAATTGCCACCAACAGCTACCATACTAAAAAAAAGGACAGAGGTTATGATCTGAGTGCATGAGGTGATAATTTGACTGGTATTTTAAAGATGAAATAAACCAGGCAATACTTATTAAGTCTTGATAACTGACCAACTCTTGATGAGACTGACCAGCGCTCCCTGTAATGTTTTATTGTATATGGCCAGTTCATCTCAGTGTGTAGTACTGTTAAATTTTTAGTGACCATTCTTGTGCATTGCCTTAAACAGGACAACTTACGAGTGGTCTTCTCAAAAATCCAACCCTTGACCCTGCAATCATTGCAAACTACAGTCCCATCTTCAACGTTCCTTTCCTCTCCAAAATCCTTGAACATATTGTCGCCTTCCAAGTTCACTCCCATCTTTCCCAGAGCTACAAGTTTGAATCCTTCCAAACAGGTTTCTGTCCCTGGCACTGTACCAAAACAACTTTATCAAAGTCACAAATGACAAAGGTAAACTTTCTCTTCTCGTCCTTCTCGATCTGTCTGCAGATATGGTTGACCACACAACCCTGCTCCAGCATCTTCCCCACTGTTATCCAGCTGGGTAGGACTGCTCTCAGCTAGTTTCATTCTTATCTAATCAATCCAGAGCATCATTTGCAATGGTTTCTCCTCCTACTCCTATGCAGTTATCCCTGGTGTCCCCAAAGGATTTATCCTTGGCCCCCTCCTATTTCTCGCCTACATGCTGCCCCTCTGCAACATCATCTGAAAGCACACCGTTAGTTTTCACATGTACACTAATGACCCCAACTCTACCTCAGCACCACCTTTCTCAACACCTCCAATGTTGTTAAATTTTTGGACTGCTTGTCTGACATCCAGTACTGGATGACCAGAAATTTCTTCCAATTAACTATTGGGAAGATTGAAACCATTGTTTTCAGTCCCCATTCCAAACCTCCGTTCCCAAGCTACTGACTCCATCCCTCTCCCTTGCAAAAGCCTACAGTTAAACCCATCTGTTCACACCCTTGGTGTCACGTTCGATTGCGAAGTGAGCTTCCAGTCGCATGTTCATGCTGTCACCAAGACTGCCTATTTCTACCTCTGTAACATGACCCAACCTTGCTCTGCCTCAGCTCATCTGCTGAAACTTTACTTCAGACATTTTTTTTCTCTGGACTTGACTATTTGAATGCAATTCTGGCTGGTCTCCCCCATTCTAATCTCCTTAAATTTAAGGTCATCCAAAACTCTGCTGCCTATGTCATAACTCGCACCAAATTCTAGTGGTCTATCACCCCTATGCTCACTGACCTACATTGAATCTTTGCGAAGCAAAGTTTTGATTTTAAAATTCTCAGCCTTGTTTTCAAATCCTCCATGGCCCCCCCCAACTCCGTCATATCTCTAATTTCCTCCAGCCCCCAACTTGCTGAAATGTCTGCACTCTAATTCTGGCCTGTTGTCTATCCCCAATTTTAATTGCTCCACCATTGGTGGCTGTGCTTTCAGTTGCCTAGGCCCTAAGATCTGGAGTAGGCCCCCAACACCCGTCCGTCTCTCTAACTCACTTTCATCCTTTTAAAGCACTCCTTAAAACCTATTTCTTTGACCAAACTTTTTGTCATCTGAACTAATATATCCTTATGTGGCTCAGTGTCATACTTTCTTTCCGAATGTTCCTCTGAAATGCCTTAGGGCATTTTATTACATTAAAGGTGCTATATAAATATAAGTTGCTGTGATTTTGTTGCATGTTACGTTCTGAGTTGCTGTGCATATGCGTTCTTTAGAGGGAACATTGGATGTGACTAATCTTTACTGACAATATTCATAATTGATCACTGATTCTGGAACCAAAGATTAGTTTGCTCAAAATATTACATGGTTTGGACTTCAAGACTGTAAATTTCTTAAATTGTTGTACTCTAAAGGTTATAGATTGCAATAGATAATCTTTCTAACCTTATCAACATAATTGAATTCAAAGTAATCTAGTTTTTTGAAGCAAAATAATGGTAGTACATGATCTCATCAAAGCTGCTTCAATGATAAATCATGTGTAAATCAGTTTATGAAGCCTGTAGCAAAAAACTGAGTGATGTGTGAAACACAATTTCAGATGATGATTAAACTGGGTCATACTCATCTTGTGAAAACAATATGCAGTGGGTCAATCCAAAAGAATGGTTTGGTGATTTCATTTCGCTGTCCTCATATCATTTCCCCCCCACCCCCCCCAGATGGCCCATTCTAGAAATTGTTTATTACCACATCAATGATCATTTTCCTCCTTTAAAAAATGATTTTCGATGGGCCTTATAGCTTGAGTTGGTAACTGTCAGTTCAGCAAAGTAAAATATTTCCTGAAAAATTGTTCAGTTTTACATATTACACTTTCTGGAGCAAATCTATGAAGATCTCCATATCCCTCTCTTCGCACTTTGTTAATATGCTTATTACGCAAGTCATTTATATCGCAATCAAACAATTTATCAGATTCATACAATAAAGGTTTCTTATCTATCATAGGCAGCCATTTACAGTGCCAATTTAATGATTATTTTGGTGACTGAGTTTGCTTCAGGCCTGACATCCAATTTGGATTTCACAGAAGAGTCTAGAAACCAGCTTAGCTTGTCTATACATGAAGAGCATTTATGAATTTATCTAATTAAATACCATGACCTGAATGCACAGCAGGTGCACTCCATCACTATACCCCCTTTTGTAATGCTTGGTATGTCTGTACAATTACATAATTAAATTTAAGGGACAGTGCTTTGAAAAAGCATTTGGAAATGCAGTACAGTGAAGTGTGAAAAAACTAATTTGTAATTTAGTGTAGCTGATTTTTTTTTTAAGTTGTCTAGTTTGCTCAAGTGTGTTCTATTAGCTGTATACATCGAAGTTTGTTTCCCCATATTAACCTCTCTACATTCTGTTGAATGGAAGAGTTACTTCCTTTTAGATGAAAAGTTAATGTTTTGATTCAGCACACACAAAGCACTAACTTTCCTTAATGCAATTGCCACTAATTGCAGTGCTGCAAAGTCACAGTGAAAAATGGCT
Organism: Carcharodon carcharias; assembly: GCF_017639515.1. Taxonomy (NCBI): domain Eukaryota; kingdom Metazoa; phylum Chordata; class Chondrichthyes; order Lamniformes; family Lamnidae; genus Carcharodon; species Carcharodon carcharias. Next base: position 60,858,744 of record NC_054486.1, read on the forward strand.
GGACATTTGAGGCGTTAGTGTCCTTTGGTAAACCTACCCCATATATACTTTGATTCATCCGCAAACATTGTAACTTGTCACCTCTGTTTCAAACTACTTCACTTAATTTTAGACAGACTTCAGAACTGTCGAGCACATTATCAAAGATTTCTGTAAATGATAAACGTTGTCTTTTAAAACACTGTCAGAATCACAATTAAAACAGCATGCAAGCATATTTTGCATTATTAAAGTATTTTTTTGAAGTCCGTGTAGTGAACTGTTTTCTGAACACCTACCCCGCCATTCTTGTGGGATATGATTTTTTGAGATTTTATGATTAAATTTGTTGAATGTTAAGCTCTGTTGGACTGGGCAAAATTAGAAGAACTTTCAATCAGTTCCAGGCTGTTTTGAAGGCATTTACAATTTCAAGATAATTTTTTTAAACCAGTATTTTATTCTAATTTCACTATAATTCATTTTTTAAGATTCATTTTGTTTATCTTTGAAGTAATTGCTCATGATTAAATTTCAATTTTTTAACATTTCTAAGTCTAAGCTAGGTGAACGCTGCGTATAATATTGAATGTCAGCGAGCATCTTGAGAAAGGCTGCTGGAGTTGAAAGATAGGATCATCATTTTTCGAAAAGCTCCTGATCCTCACTAATTTCTTTATTTAATTCTGGCTTAGGTTGGCTCAAAGCTTTGGAGGTTTGAATGATCAAAGTCATTAACTGCAATTGTAGTCAACCTGAGGAATGTTAGTAGAGATTGATTCTCCTTGCTGAAGACTCCCCCAAATGCTCTGCAACTTAGAGTTGGCTTTGATTTCTTCAAACTGCACCAACCTCTTCTTCTTAACTGGCCATACACGAAAAGCAAAACTACTTTGTAATGGTGCTGAGTCACAAATTCCAGCATCAAACATCAAAATTCATTGTATCTAGCAAACTGAGCCTTAGCCTCTAAAGCAGCTAGTCTTTTCTAGTCAAACTTCCCAGAGTGACCCTTGAAAATCTTGGTAACTGCAGCGTCTGTCTGCTGAAGATTAGAAATGTTAATCTATGGAAGATTGATTAGTTCCACAATTGTTGGGCAAAGATTTTTGGGATCCACATAGTAGTTACCCATTCAACCCTGTGGTTGAAATTTTCTATCTAGAAATTAAGTGTACTACTCAAAAAATTCTTTCACCCAAGATTGCTGATTGAAATGTTAAGTGAGAGAAGTGTCAAACATGGTTGTAGCATCTAGGTTAACAACAGGAGTAGTTTTTCAGATCCATCCGTTATTGGCACCCGGAAGAAGAATCACAGATTCATTTTTCTGTTTACCACCTACACACTTTCTGTTTCAAAAAGTAGAGTCCCACCAGTATAAGCTTCTCGAAAAGACCAGCTTCATCAACGATGAATTCATCATTCATGAGGCTGGCAGATTTGAAGCAATGCAAGCGGAGTTGATGAAATTTCAGTTCAGTTATTAACTTCTCTTATCATAGAACCATAGAAAAGTTACAGCACAGGATGAGGCCATTTGGCCCATCTTGTTCATGCCAGCCCTAGAACACCCAGGTGCCCTTTCTAATCCCACCTTCCTGCACCCGGCCCATAGCCCTGCAGCTTACAGCACGTAAGGTGCAGATCCAGGTACTTTTTAAAAGAGTTTAGAGTTTCTGCCTTTCCCACCAACTTGGGCAGTGAATTCCAGGCACCCACTACCCTCACTTTCATCTCTTGATCCATCCCAGTTGACTAGGAAGATTGCTAAGCCTGATTTCTTGTGCAATTTTGGATACTTTTTTTCTTCAATAAAATTTGTTCTGAAATTCTGGGGAGATTTTTATTTCACACAGGCTTGAACCATTCAAGAAATTCTGTCAATGTTCTCAAATTTAGAGAAACAGCTGTTTCAGGTATTGAAGTTTCCATATCTGCCTTATTTCAAAGCAGAATCCCCCCACTGTTGATTTTCTAATTGTTGCTTGAGTGACACCATTATTATAAAATGACAGCCACTATGGTTGACAAAATACTGCACTGAAACAACCTCTCCTAATGGGAAGCCCTACTTGTAAGATGGAATAATTATGAGCAAACTATTTCAGCAGGACATTTTGTGGTCATGTAAACTTATAAAAGTAATGAAAGCTTTTGAGCCCTACACACTGACAGAGCATGAGAGCTGCACCCTGGCAGAGATTGTGTATAATTCTCACGCTGAGGGCTAAATAACCTGCAGGAAATCTGCACAGGCCAAGAATCAGTAATTTTGTGCACTGAACTCACTTTACAGACGTAATAAAAGCTATTTTTTTTTTAATGATGCACTACAGATGATTACAAAATGTTGCAGACCTGGCATCGGCATAATGATAAGTGACTCAAGATTACGCAATCTTGACTTTATTGGCTAATGGTATACTTTTATATATGTTTGTCTTCTATAATTTAGTACAATTGCAAATCTTGTAAATTGTGGATGATTTTGTGGAATAATAATGTATGTGTATTTTGTAGGATTCAGGATCTAAAGGAACGAATTCGCCAACGTACCAACTTACCACTGGGGCCAAGTATTGACACACATGGTGAGACTTTCCTGTCACAGGAGGTGGTTGTCAATCTTTTGCAGGAGACCAGGCAGGCCTTTGAGAGATGTCACAGGGTAAGAATGTTATAAAAAATGACTACATTGTACTGAATTTTTGGGATTGGATCTATGTGGTAGTTTTCCTCAATTGGGTTAAAAATAGTAGAATATCACTTTTCATGGCTTCCAACCTTCCATTTTGAAAGCTGTTGCAAGAGGTTATTCTGAAAAAGTTTTTCTTTATGGCAGCTCAATATAACTATTATATTAAGAAGTGCCCACTTTTACTAATTCTTATTTTTTTTTATAGCTTTCTGACTCTTCTGATTTACCAAAGAATGCTTTTCGAATATTTACTATTCTCGTGGAGTATTTGTGTGTTGAGCATATTGACTATGCTCTAGAAATTGGACTTGCAGGTAATTCCTAGTAATGGACCTTCCATTAATGGAAGTTTCTCTATGGATGAGTTAGATTTCTTTATTTTCTCTAAATTTACGAACAACTAACTTCCTTTCCTAGCCCCTACTTTAGCTGATATTGTAAGTGATTTATCACCTTGGGCATTGCCTAACTTCGTTTTCAAGTTTATTGTCTTTGCTGCCTCATCAGATAAACAGCTTTGATACTTCTGCCCTCACTAACTGCTGTAACGTCTCCAATTGTCCTTTCTTCTCCAAAATCTTGAAGGTGTTGTCATCTCCCATTTCTTCTCTACCTCCTTGTTTAAACCACTCCAATCAAATTTCCATCCTTCAGACAGCAATACAGTGGCCCTACCAAAGTGATGGAATGGCGTATGCTCTGATGAGCTTTTCACATCTTACCTCTCTGCAGCCTTTGGCACTGTTGATCATATGGTTTTTCTCCAATGCCCTTTCTTGAATTCTGAGCTGTGTGAGACTGTTCTTAGCTTGGCCTTACTTATCTAAACTTGTTTAAAGCATCTCTAATAATGGCTTGTCTTCCTTCTCTCTTGGTTTCCTTGGCACTATTCATGGTTCCCTTCTGCTCATCTGCATGTTCTCCCTTGGTGATATCATCTGAAGCCATGGAAACCAACATCCATGTATATGCTAATAACACCCTACTTAACGTTCGCTATCTCTCAACCTTTGTGTTGTCAAACTGCTTGTCTGAGGTGCAGCCCTATACTTCCCTCCATCTAAACACTGAAGAACAAAGTCATTGCCTTTAGCCTCAGCACCCTTGCCATTGACTCCATCCAACTCCCTGACCATACTTGAACCGAACTAGGCTGTTCGCAACCCTCTGCATTCTGTTTGAACCCATATCTAATCTCTGACAAGGATTACCTAATTTAATCTACATAACATCAGCTGCCTCTTCCCTCCTTCAGCCAATATCATACTAAAACCCTGATCCATGCCTTTGTCACTTCCAGACTCAATTGCTCTAATGTTCTATTGGCCAATATCCCATCTTAATTATCAACATCTCCAAAATTCTGTAGTCTTGTATGTTATCTTGCACTGAGTTACACTACCCCTATCCTCACTGACCGGTGCGAGTTCCAAGACAGTTTTAAATTTAAAATTCTCACCCTTGCCTCCAAATCATCTTGTAACCTATAAAAACCAACCACACCAACTTCCAGTTAAACATAGAAAATAGGAGCAGGAGTAGATCATTCGGCCCTTCAGGCCTGCTCCGCCATTCAATATGATCACAACTGATCCTCTATCTCAACATCATACTCCCGCTCTCTCTCTATACCCCTTGATGCCTTTGGAGTCTAAAAATCCATCTATTTCCTCCTTAAATATACTCAATAACTTGGCCCCCACAGCCTTCTGTGGTAAGAGAATTCCGCATGTTCACCACCCTCTGAGTGAAGAAGTTTCTCCTCACCTCAGTCCTAAATGGTCTACTCTGTACCCAGAGACTGTGATCCTTGTTCTAGATCCCCCAACCAGAGGAAACATCATCCCTGCAACCAGTCTGTCCAGCCCTGTCAGAATGTTATATGCTTCAATGAGCTCCCCTCTCATTGTTCTAAACTCCAGTGAGTACAGGGCTAGCAGACCTAATCTCTCTCATACGACAATCCTGCCATCCCATGAATCAGTCTGGTGAACGTTCGCTACACTCCCTCTATGACAAGTATATCCATTCTTGAGTAAGGAGACCAAACCTGCATACGCTTGTCCAGGCGTGATCTCACCAAGGCCCTGTACAGCTGCAGTAAGACATCCTTGCTCCTGTACATGAATCCTCTCGCAATGAAGGCCAACATGCCATTTGGCAGCTTAACTGCTTGCTGCACCTGCATGCTTGGTTTGAGCGGTTGGTGTACAAGGACAGCTAGGTCCCTTTGTACATCAACATTTCCCAATCTATCACCATTTAAATAATACTCTTGCCATTCTGTTTTTCCTACCAAAGCGGATAACTTCACACTTATCCACATTATACTGCATCTGCCATGTATTTGCCCACTCTCTCAACCTGTCTAAATTGCCCTGAAACCTCTTAACATTCTCACTACTCACATTCCCATCAGCAAACTTGGAAATATTACGTTTGGTTTCCACATCCAAATCATTGATCCAAATAGTGAAAAGCTGGGGCCCAAGCACTGATCCCTGCAGTACCCCACTAGTCACTGCCTGCCACTCCAAAAAAGATCCATTTATTCCTACTGTTTCCTGTCTGTTAACCAATTCTCAAACCATGCCAATATATTACCCCCAATCCTATGTCCTTTAATTTTACACACGTTAACCTCTTATGAGGGACTTTATCAGAAGCTTTCTGAAAATCCAAATACACCACTTCCACTGGTTCTCCCTTATCTATTTTGCTAGTTATGTCCTCAAAAAAACTCTAGTAGGTTTGTTAAACATGATTTTCCTTTCATAAATCCATGTTGGCTATGTCTAATTTCATTGATATTTTCTAAGTGGCCTGTTATCACATCCTTTATAATAGCCTCTAGCATTTTCCCTACTGCTGATGTTAGGCTAATCTTTCACATAGTTAAGTATCCCAAGAGGCTCCATAGGAGTGTTAACATAAAATTAGATACCAAATTACAAGAGATATTAGGCCAATGACCAAAAACTTGGTCAAAGAGGTATGTTTAAAGGAGAGTCTTAAAGGAGGAAAGGAAGGTTTAAGGAAGGAATTTCAGAGCTTAGGGCCTTGGTGACTGAATGCACAGCAGACAATGACGAAAACAGAGGATGAGCAAGTGACCAGTAGGAGGTTACAGAAATATAGAAACATAGGAACAGGAGTAGGCCATTCAGCCCATTGAGCCTGCTCCACTCTTCAATTAGATCATGGCTAATCATCTACCTCAACACACTTTCATGCGCCATCTCCATATCCCTTGATGTCACTTGTCTCCAGAAATCTGTTGATTCCTGTTCTGAACATGCTCAATGATTGAGCTTCCACAGCCCTCTGGAGTAGAGAATTCCAAAGATTCACCGCCCTCTGAGTGAAGAAATTCCTCCTCATCTCAGTCTTAAATGTCCTACCCCAAATCATGAGATTATGCCCGCTGGTTTTAGACTCACCAGCCAGGGGAAACATCTACATTTACCCTGTCATGCCCTATAAGAATTTTGTAAGTTGCAATGAGGTCACCCCTCATTAGTTGAAACCTAGGGAATACAGACTCAGTGTCTCTGATTCCTCGTATGACAATCCTGCCATCCCAGAGATTAATCTGGTGAACCTCCATTATATTTCCTCTATGGCAAGTATATCCCTCCCTTAGATAGGGGACCAGAACTGTGCACAATATTGCAGGTGTGGTCTTATCAAGGCTCTATACAACTGCAGCAAGAAATCTTTATTCCTGCACTCAAACCCCCTTGCGATGAAGGCCAACATACCATTTACCTTCCTAATTGCTTGCTGCACCTACATACTAACTTTTAGCGACTCATGAACAAGGACACCCAGGTCCCTTTGAACACCCACACTTCCCAACCTCTCACCATTTAAGAAATATTCTGTCTTTGTTTTTTCTACTAAAGTGAATAATTACACATTTATTCACACCATGTTCCATCTGCCATGTTCTCACCTATTCCCTTAGCCTGTCCAAGTCCCCTCGAGGCCCCCTTGCACCTTCCCACAACTTAGATTCCCACCCAGTTTGGTGTCATCAGCAAATTTGGAATTACAATTGTTCCCCACATTTATATAGATTGTGGACAGCTGCGGACAGTGTACTAGTCCTTGCAGTACCCCATGAGGAACAGCATGCTATCCTGAGAATAATCCATTTATTCCTACTCTCTGCTTTGTCTGCTATTCAATTCTCAATCCATACTAGTATATTTCCCCCAATCCCATAAACTCTAATTTTATTTATTGATCTGTGTGGGGCCTTATCAAAAGCCTTCTAAAAATCCAAATACACCACATACATTGGTTCTCCTTTATCAATGCCACAAGTAATATCCTGAAAAAAACTGTTTGTCAAGTATGATTTCCCGTTCATAAATCCATGTTGAAACTGCCCAATTTTACCCTTCTTTTCTAAATGTCCAGTTATCAGATCCTTAATAATAGATTTTAACATTTTCCCTGCTGCTGACATCAAACAACAGGTCTGTAGTCTTCTGTTCTCACTCTCCCTCTCTTCTTAAATAGTGGGGTTACATTTACAACTTTCCAATCTGCAACAACCTTTCCAGAATCTATAGAATTGAAAGATAACCACCAATGTATCCATTATCTCTCTAGCCATTTCTTTCAACAATCTGGGATGAAGTTCATCTGGTCTAGCGGATTTATCAACCTTCAATCCAGTTAACGTTTCAAGTGCTACCTCTTTACTAATACTCATTTCTTTTAGTTCCTCAGTTTCACAAGCCCTTTCATCGCCTAGTATTTCTGGGAGCTTTTCTTTATCTTCTTTGAAGACGTGCAAAGTAACTATTTGGCTTCCCTGCCATAGGGAGAACGGGGCCATGAAAGCAAAGATGAGAATTTTATAAAGGTGGTGTTGCTTAATTGGAAGCCAATATAGGTCTGTGAGCACAGGGATGAACAAGAGTTGATGAGGGTTAGGACATGGGCAGTAAAGTTTTTGGATGACCTCCAATTTAGAGAACATATTCCCCAAGGACCTCTCCTTGCGACTGTTTCCATTTCTCACCTATATGTTACCCATCAGCAACATCATTAGAATAGCCAAGTCTAGAGGTAATGGGCATGGATGGCGGTTTCAGCAGTATATTAACTGAGGTGGGGCAGAATTGGGTGATGTAACCGAGGTGTAAATTGGTGTCTTGTTAATGGTGTCACCTTGTGTCAAATATGATATCAAGGCTCAGCCTCCGATAAATGCCAGGGAGAGAGATGGAGCCAGTGGAGAGGGAACAGAGCTTGTTTCGGGCCTGAAGACAATGACATGAGTCTTGCCAATATTTATTTGAGGAAATTTCTGTTCATCCAGTACAGGATATTTGACAAGCAGTGCTGGTGGGGAGTGAAGTACTGATAAGGTAGATTCAGCATACTTGTGAACACTGGTGCTGTGCTTTCAAATGAGGTCATTGAGGGGCAGCATGTTGACGAGAAATAGGAAACGGCAGAGTTAACAGTGCAAGAGCAGGAAGGAAAGCCATTGCATGTGATTCTTTGTTGATGGCTGGATAGATAAGAATAGAAACGGGAGTGCAGTCCTACCCATCTGGATGACTGCAAGGGATTGGAGGAGAATGGTGTGATGAACTTTGTCAAAGGCTGCAAACTGGTTGAGAAGACTCAGGGGAATAGTTTATGACTGCCATAGTCATATAGGATGTCATTTTTCCCCCATGCCTATTCCCATGATCTCTGCATCCCTCAAACATTGGCCTCTTGTGGACTCCTGAGTGCTTTCAGTTGCCTAGGTTCCACTCAAACTCCCCCCATCTGCAACAAACCTGTCTAGCTCTTTTTCCTTTCTTAAACTCATCTCCTTGAACGGGCATTTGGTCCCTCCCTCCTAATCATCTTTGATTCAGACTCCATTTCCCTTAGTGGCTTTGGACATTTCTCTATGTTAAAAGTGCTATAAAATAAAAAATTATGGTATATATTTTGAAGTAGCACTGCTGTAAGGTAAATCTAATTTAATAGAGTTTAAGTCTGTATTTACAAGATCCATAGGTAATTATGGATTAGTAAGATCATTAGTTTATCCGTCTAGAAATTCTCTCCTATCCACCAAATGCAGTGCAATTTCTAAAATGATTTCCAGGTTTGCACTTCAACATTCTATCTGTAAGTCTATTTAGTATGTTCATTACTTTTTAAGAAGATGAGCTTCCTGATGAGTCCTAAATTTTCTTTTTACTAATTGGAACTTAGGACTTTAAATTGAAGGTAGTATTCTGGTTTTAACTCCTTGTGTCTGTTGAATAGTTTGCATACCCTATAAAATCACATCTCAAATACAACTTTTTCAAGATGAGAACTGTGGGTCTCTCCTATCCATGCATTCATCACCACATAAGACTTTTCATGCAATCAACTAACCTCTATTCTTACATCACCTGAATGCCTGTTTTTGCTTTTTGGTACCCTATTCCCTCCCCCTACCATTCAACATAACTCTTTACAGTTTAAAAAAAACCCACCTTTTTCTACTCTTCAGCCAATGTCCTGGCTGTTCCCAAGATTTGCCCTGAATCCCCACAGCTTTGAGTGTAACCAGTACCTTTAGATTGGAACTTTCCCAAAGCGTATTGGAAGGTGAGGTGAACCATATTATATAGGGCTTTTCCATTCCACTTGAATTACCTCTTACTCTGAGAAATTAAGATGTGTGAGGTAGGAATTTCCATTTCTAAAACCATGTTGATGTCTGCATATTGATTTTTCATTATTTTGTAGTTGTTTGAAATTAGACTAATGAAGCCTGTGGTTGCCTGTATTTTTTATGAATTTGGTTATATTAATCTGCTTCTATGAACCAGACAATTAATAAAGCAGATAGATAATATTTAATTAACTCTGTTCTGATCATAAATTGGTGTTTTATCCATGACTGAAAGCTGAGAACAAGTTTTTTTTTCCCCTCAGCAATCCCATCTACAGATTCCAAGACTGCGCCTCTTTACTTTTTAGATGTTGTGCAACAGGCAAATACCATTTTTCATTTGTTTGACAAACAGTTTAATGACCACCTCATGCCACTGATAAGGTGAGAGAATTTTGTTAATTAACTGGAATGCTTTTAACTGAATTATTCTAATAATCATATGGAACACGATGAAACTTAAAATGTAACACATCTTGATTCTCCTGGGCACCTCCCCCATATGAAGTATCTACACAGTCATGAACACACTGCACCCTCGAGGCTTATAAGCAACAAAGTTCTAGGAATAATGAACAACTTCTAGTGGAGATCACTTTACCAACTATTTGGATTATGTAATTTGAAAGCAAAATGTGGTAGGACTGTTAAAAGATTTTGCAACCTGAACTGCAGTAATATGATGCATAACTTCCCAACAAATTCTGTTCTGCACCTCATCCTGGGAAACAGGAGCTTGATTCTAAATTCCAGTTACAATGTTAATTATTTGTAAACCAATAACTTTGATTCTGACCTCACCCTGAAAACATGTCTTTGGTAGAATCTTAATCTAATCTTTATGGAGTAAATTGTCAAATTCTCCATTGTGAAAATGATCGATTTTGGTTGGCTTCAAAAATCCTAAAAAGATCTTTTTTCATGTAAATTGCAAAAACAGCTCTTCTCACAGCATTTCCTTCTATTTGAGAGGCTACGCTCATTCAAAATTTGGACAGTAAAATAAGTTAGTATTTGATTTGTAATTGTACCTGCAGCTCTTCTCCTAAACTGACTGAGTGCCTGCAGAAGAAGAAGGAAGTGATTGAACAGATGGAAGTTAAACTGGATACAGGGATTGACAGGTAAATACAAATTCATTGCAACATGCCATATCAGGGATGTCATTAAACCCCACAGTTTTTCATCTGTCTATACAGCATCTCATTATCGTTTGGTTAATCATCCATCAGACATCTGTTAGATAGAGCCTTTCACTAAACAGTGTAGTGTCATCATTAAGCTGCTTAATCCTTAAACACAATAAACATTTTTCTCCACATAAAAATTCATTTTTTGTACTGTAGAAAGCTTTTTAATCCAAATGGGAGATTCTGAAGTTTCGGTAATTGGAAATTTTGGGTACGTTTTCATTTAGAATGTAAATGTGTTTTAATTTAAGGTTTTGAAGGTTCTACAGTATCTAACTATCTGAAAAATCTCTGGTACTAATGTGGTTGATTACAGTGTATTACATGTTTGTATGGGTAAGCACAATGGTAAACTAGTAAGTGCGCTCTAGTGCTTTGATTCTATTAAGGGACCAGATTATGTTAACTGAGCATTTATTTCAGCATTTGTTTTATTTCCACCAGTTTCTTGCTGGTTTTTGAAAATGCCCTTTATATGAGCAAAATACTTTTGGATTAAGGTCTAATGTTGAGTACCTTTGAATCCTTAACAATACCTAAATTAGATGCAGTGGCATAGCTCTGTTTTGTAAATTTAAGGGTTGTAGAATCATAAAATTTTACTGCACAGACATCATTCGGCCCATGGTGCCTGTGCTGGAAATAGAAATCCAATTAGTTGCACTTCCCTGCTTTTTCTCCATAGCCTTGCAAATTCTCTTTGTCAAGTATATATCCATTTTCCTTTTGAAAGTTAATATTGAGTTTGCTTTCACTACCTTATCGGGTAGTGCATTCCAGATTTATAATCCTAAGTGTTCTTTTTAAAAAGATCACCTTCTCTTCCCACTGGGCCTTTTCCATTTGTTTGAAATCTGTGTCCTCTACACAGGCAGGTGGGTCAGTAAACAATTTCTCTTCATTTACTTTATCAATGCCCATCATTGAAATTGAACATTCCTATTAAAATCTTAACTTTCCCTGTGCCAAGAACAATCCCAGCTTCTCTCTCTTTCCGTATAAGTGAAGACCCTCTTGCATGAAGGACAGGAAAAGACCCTCCAGTCCAGTGTTCCTCATTGCAAGGCCCTTGAACCAGTGGTGGCTCCCATTGACACTAAATGCGGCTCCCCAACTCCATCCGTTTTCAGGAACCGCTTTATCCTCAGAGGTTCACGGTGAGCTGGAGCCCAATCCAGCATTATATTCCTATATTTTTTTTAACATTAAAAAAAAGCATTATGAGCCGATCAAAAGTCAGCCTTCTTTGCATTTTACATTGGCCACATGGTGTTGGGGAAGGAAAGAGTTAACTCACAAGGAGTTCAATTGGTAATTATCAGTTAACCAGCTAAGTACCCATTTAAATGTATAAAAGAGAAAACAGATGAGACAAGCTCTCTGTCGAGTTTTATGGACCAAAAATAAAACTCTGTTGGAAGAAGCCAGTCTTAGTCTTTACCTTTATTTCAAGCAGCTATTGTGACTTTATCACATGGTACAATGTGTGGCAATAAGCATATCGAGGTATGTGTGTTATATAGTAACAGTTATATTACTATAGCAACCACCATAGAAATAGAATATTGAGCTGTTGGTGTCATTTTTTTTGGCCCATATAAGTTACTGGAGTGGTAAGCAATTATAATTCAGTAGTCATTGTGGTGCGCTCGCTGCAGGACTTTTGCTAAAGTAGCCCTTGCTTGAAAAATAGTGAAGGTAACTGCTCTGGTCCATCCAACCAGTTCCACTCAATTAATTGTGTTAATTTGTGAATCACAATACATACACTGCTGCCTCACCCCAAACCATGAGATCTGGGAGAGGTGAAAAACTAGATTTTAAAAACCCAGGTCAATTTAGGGGAAGCAAACCCAGGAAATTCCACTGTGACCCTTTCAGACAATCAAAACCAGCCCAGGACATCATTCTAGCCCTGATAGTTCTGCATAGTTTTGTACAAAGTGATCTCTGCTCAGTGAGAAATGCTCCAGCTTTTGCTTGAAAAGTGTCCAAAGCGAATTGGTATCCATCACCTTTAATGCTTGTTCTTGAAGAATGCAGCATTCACCCAGTCTACATGCATAACATTGCACTTTGCCAACCTCTGAGGAGCCCAATCTCTCAATATCCACCTTGAACATTTGAGCATCATATATAGTTCTGACATTCATAATCTTAGTTTTATCTGCAAACTTGTAGACAATCTCCCTAGCATCTATATCTATCCTCTATATCTGGATCACTAATAAAAATAGTCAAGAGCAGACTCTGCTAGCCTAGCACAGAATTCATCTCATCTCTAGAATAATTCTGCTAAGATTGTATGATTTGTTATTGTAGAAGTCTGTAGTAACCAGTTTAAAGATTTTCAAATATTATTGATACACATTTCAAAAGTTACCCCTTTTTACACAGAATTTATATTTAAATTTACAACATATCAGTAACATTACCATATTATTTCTTTGCAATTTTTAAAATTGCCTAGACCTATACTGACATAGAATAAAGCAAGTGCAGTAGCTCACAAAAATAACTTTTTTGTTCTGTGAAGGACATTGAATTGCATGATTGGACATATGAAGCACATCCTGAGTGTTGAACAGAAAAAGACAGACTTCAAACCAGAGGATGAAAACAACGTACTAATTCAGTATACTAATGTACGTATTCTCAAACTGCTGTACAATGTGCGTTGCATATATCCCAGAAAACCATCTCAGAATTTTATTGCACATATAGGTGTTGTATGTTACACTTAATTCTCCCAAATGACTGTGCTGGAATTACTGTAATCAGCTATCTCCATGGCTACTGCTTTCAATCTGAATCTCTTTTTTTGCCTCTTTGTTTTTTTATTTTGCTTTCTGAGTTTTACGGTGAGAAAGAGAGAACTGGCATTGAATAGTGACTTCCTATAAACTTGGGACATTCCAAAGCACTTCAAAAAAAGTAATTTATTGAATGTGAAGTGCAATCAATTATGCAAGAAAACATGGCAGCCAATTTGTACACAGGAAGATTCTGCAAAGAACAAATAAGTTAACCTGCTTTTTAATAATTGGAAAAACATCTGCTCTTGAAACGTGCCAAAGAATCTCTTAGTTATGTCAATGTGCTTTGTTTTAGTGTCTCATCCAGAAGATGTAATTTTCCCATGGTGTTGAACTGTACTCAGTTATGTACTCAGTATTATGTACTCAGTTCTTGCAATGGAATTTGAAACCCGATTATCTGACTAAGGTAAAACTCAACCAAATAAGTCATGCTGTGTTGATCACACTCCCCACTCAGTATGTTGGATTAACGAAAATTTGTTGCATAGTTTGCATTTAAGGATACAATATTAATTGCACTATCTGGAAAGATTATTGCTAATTTATATCAAGAATTAAGGAGTGGAGCTTTCCTATAATTTGTACAATATCTGCTGTTCATGTCTTGAGGCAGTGGTTATAACAGAATTAGCTCGCTTTTTCTCGTGTAGCTTTCAAAAGCCTGCTGCTGACTGTAGTATAGGATGGTTGGAGGAGTTTAGAGTGTGATATGATATGGCAGGTGGTATTTGCCAGGCTGACCAAATCCCAAAGGGAAACTTGGCCTTGCTATCACAACGAATTTGCAATTTGTAGTTATTACGAGAAGGCTTGTACACTGGAGCCAGAAATAGTGTGTTCACCACCACCTTCAGAGATTTTAAAGATTAAATTAAAACATTTACTAAAAGAAAATGTAAACACACAAGATTACAGTTACACAGATACATTTAGTTTTATAACCATTCCCACAAGATTTCTAATTAACTATACACCTCTTTCAGGCAACAGTCCAAATAGATTCTTATTCTGTAAAACATCCAGCAATATTACCAGAAGCATCCACTGTTGCTCTGAAGGAGGTATCTCACAGCTTCTCTCCCTCTCATTTGACAATGGAATTCTAAAGGCTTTTAACACAACCTTGGTTACTGGAACAGCAAACTTCCCCAGGGTACCTAGAGGCTTTTTCCCACAGGCCTATTTCACACAGTGCACCTTTCAAGATCTCACGTGCCCACACCTCATACAACATTCCATCTTTCTTTAAATATATTTTCTCCCTTTTGACCTGCAAATCCCGTTGTTCCCACCTTTCTTTGGAAGTTACTTTTCCCAGAATAAGAAAATCTTTCATGTTCTCATTATGGCCAGCGCTTCCGGGAAAAATAAACTTAATAACTTTGCCTTATTTATCCTACCGTTGTAAACACCTTATCATGTCCCTTTGAAAATCAAGCAACCTCTCGACTTATCTAAAAATGCAAATTCCATTTGCACTGTATCTGCTGAGACTTCATCCTAGCTTACCCCATCCCCATTTCAAATGCCTGTTTTACACTTAATCCCTTTTGATGATTCAAACATTGCAGTCTGACTGTCTACGGTTTAATTAAACTAGACACACACATAAATGTCCACACACACAGTCCCCTCGGCCTGCTTCAGTATCCCACAGTAATATTGACAGAAAAAATTATCTTTCCTTTGTGTGGCACGCTGTAGTTGGCTTGTAGAGGTACAGCATTAGTTTCATTTCTGTCACTGCAGTCAGAATGCATCCTTAGGTAGGTGGCATGACATCTCCTGGGTGAAAAATTGGGAAAATTTGCAATTTCTATATTATTAATTTCGTTCATGATTCCCCTGAATGAATCACACTGATACCAACCACAGAAAGCCCAGATTTCTAAATGCCATACCCTAATGTGGTTAGTTTGAGCTACTTGATTTTTACCACATGTTGCTGCAGAACTTTATCTCTCCTGAAACTGATGTAGCCATTACTTCCCATTTTCACCTAGCGGGAAGGCAAATTACTTAATCTTGAATCATTACTTGTTCACAGTCTGAACTCTCGTTTGCAAATTGTGGACATTTAGAATTTGCAAAATGCACAATTTCGTACTGGCTTAGTTAAGCGCATTACCCAATGCACTTTTTACAGTTACAATCCCTGAAGGTCACATGCATTATATAAATAATAAAATTATTGGTTGATTCAACTAGCTGGGGATAATGGATTGCAATGTCTACTTTTGGTCTACATACAATAATAATAACAGCGTATACATCAGAGGCTAATTTATGCAGCGATCCCAAGATAGAAGTGACAATGTTTTTCCAGGGTGTTCAATAATTTTGTTGCTTACATAGGAGTATTTGCTTTAGAAACACATCAAGCGATAAATCCATAAATCCCTGCAGGAGTCTGATTGTAAGGCAGCTCCCTGAGTCTTTGTTAATTTGGGATGAATGTTTTATATACCAGTGTTTGTGTACCTATCCCCTGAAGGCTGAATGCTTAAAAACGAAATATAGATATGCATAAATTTTGGTTTAAAAATTAAACCTTAATTTGGCTCATTAGTGATTCTTTAGGGGTCTACAGGTAAAAGAGAATCATTACAAGTTAAAAGTTAATCTGTTGGTATTTAGTACCCTTAAAACCCATTTTTAAAAAAAGCATTGAATATTTTATTGCCATATGATTTTGAAGCAAATACATTTAGCATAGAATGCTATGTCCAGTTTTCGTTACTTAATAGAATATAATAATCTGTATTAATGTTATACTTTGACCTTTTTGAGTAGGCTTGTGTCAAAGTCTGTGGCTATGTTGGAAAGCAAGTGGAAAAAAATCGAAATTCGATGGATGGGAAGAATGTGGATACTGTTCTGACAGAATTTGGAGTTCGCTTCCATCGTCTTATTCATGAGCACCTTCAGCAGTATACTTACAGTTCAATGGGTGGCATGCTGGCTATCTGTGATGTAGCTGAATACCGGAAGTGTGCCAAAGAATTTAAGGTGTTGTATACACTCAATATTAACCTATTGTCTCAACATGGCTTTGTATTGTTGGTGCTTTGTACTGCCTTTTTGCTGATTATATAAAATGTTCTTATCATTTTGAATGCAAATTAGGTTGCAAATAATACCATAACTTTTCATTTTCAAAAATGGCTCCTTTAAATCTTTCCAATTTACTTTTGAGGAGAATTCCCCTCTTCCCGACAACATGCAAATTTATTAGAAAAGCTGCTTTTAATAGTAAACATCACTCTACTAAACTAAGTGTTCCATTTTGGAATACCTTAATTTTCCCATATTAACTTATATCGATGTGTGTTCTATTAATTTTATTCGAATTTTCATTGCTGAATAATTTGGTCGTCAGCCTTGTCTTTTACTGAATAATGTTAAATTGTAAGGGTCCTTTCTAATTTGTCAGGAGTAATGCAATGTAGTTAAGAGTATATACATTAGCACCTAAAACTTTGGTTGCTCTTAAGCCTTTAATCCAAACACCTGTTTGCTTGTATCTTAAAAATCATAAGAAATCATTTATGTAAAGTAGTTAAATGCAACCATGCAGACATTCAGCAAATCCACATTCAAAATTGAGGATCAGACAGATCTGCCCCATTTTCAGTAAATTAATTGAAGCAGCTCTGTACTTGTATTGCCAGATGGCCATAGATATCAGACTGATGCTAGGGACTTACTAAGAACAAGAGATAATTATGTATGGATTTTGAATTATTGACTCAAAAGAATTTAAGTGCTTTTTGTATTTTGTTCTAATTATAGTATATTTTTGTAACCATTGTAAATAAAGCAGAGGGAAATGCAACCCTGTGTAACTAAAGAAGTATAGATTTGCTGAAAAGTTAATGGCTAATTTTTTTCTAAGGTTACAAACTTTTGCCTGATACATAACTTATTCAAATTGTCCTGTCCTGTTCTGCTTGTAGCTACTCCTACCAGGAGATCTGCTGTCATGGTATGTCATGCTCATCTGTCTTGCACCGTCCTCTCAATTCCACCAGTATGTCCGTATGCAACAGCCCTGTGATGTCAGTCATTGAGCTATGCCTAGGTGGACCCTTTCTTCTGCCCTCCACTTTGCCCTATAGAAGAGATCACTAGCTTTTCAGCTCCGATCAAATGGCAGAAAAACTGACATTATTTCTGGATGTCACTTTTTAGAGTTCTTTTTGCTGTTGCAATTTCAAGCATTTGTCTAATGGTCTATACATGGAATTTTAAGCATATGTCTTAGCATCCACGTTTCAAAGGCCTCTATTTTCTTCCGCAGATCTTTATTTATTGTCCAGGTTTCTGAGGCATACAGGAAAGTGGATAGAATGTAGTATCTTAGCAAAGTGATGGAAGGTGTCATCAACAGTGCTATCATGCAGCACTTACTCAACAATAAGCTGCTCACTGATGCTTGGTTTGAGTTTAGCTGGGGCCACTCAGCTCCTGACTTTATTACAGCTTTTGTCCAAACATAGACAGAAGAGTTGAACTTGAGGGGAGGTGAGAGTGACTGTTCTTGACATCAAGGCTGCATTTGACTGAGTGTGGCATCAAGGATCCCTAGTAAAACTGAAGTCAATGGAAATCGGGGAAAACTCTCCACTTGTTGGAGTCATAACCAGCACAAAGGAAGACTTCTAAAGGGATATTTCAGAATAGATAAATTCCATTGAGAAAGAAACTTCCAAGGGGATGGCCTACCATCTGTAGTTAACAAAATGTTAAAGACAGTATCAAACCTAAAGAAAAAGCATATTACTGCATAAAGATGGGTGGCAGGTCAGCAGATTAACAGAATATAAAGAACAGCAAAGAATGACAAGATTAATAAGGAGTGAAAAATTAGAGTGTGAGAGGAAGTTAGCTAGAAATATGAAGTTTGATAATGTGATATTTTATAGATCTTTAAATAAGAAAAGAGTTTTAAAAATGAGCATTGGTCCTATAGAAAGTGAGTCTGGAGAATTAATAATGGAAAAAAAGGAGATGGTAGATGAATTGGGCAGGTACTTTGTATTGGTTTTAACAATAGAGGATACAAGTAACATCCCAGCAATAGCTGTAAATCAGGAAATAGAAATAAGGGAAGAACTCAGGAAAATTACAATCACCAGAGAAGTGGTATTGAGCAAATTGTTGGCACTGCGGGCCAACAAATCCCCAGATCCTGATGGACTTTATCCTAGGGTCTTGAACGAAATGGCTCGTGAGATAGTTGATGCATGATTTTAATTTTCCAAAATTACCTGGATTCTGGGAAGGTTCCATTAGATTGGAAAATAGCAAATGTAACTCCTCTATTCTAAAAGGGAGGGAGACAGAAAGCAGGAAACTACAGGCAGGGCAGTTAGCTTAACATCTGTCATAGGGAAAATGTTAGAAGCTATTATTAAAGACATTATAGCAGGGCACTTAAAAGTTCAAGGCAATCAGACAGAGCCAACGTAGTTTTGAGAGAGGGAAATCATGTTTAACTAATTTATTGAAGTTCTTTGAAGGCATCACATGTGCTGTGGATAAAGGGGAACCAGTGGATATACTGTACTTGGATTTCCAGAAGGCATTTGATACAGTGCCACATCAAAGGTTATTGTAGAAAATAAAGCTTATGGTGCAAGGAGTAATATATTGGCATGGATAGAAAAATAGCTGGCCAACAGGAAATGGAAGGTAACCAAAAATGGGTCTTTTCTTAGTTGGCAGGGTCTAACGAGTGATGTGTCACAGGGGTCAGTGGTGGGGTCTCGACTTTTTACAATGTAGATAAATGACTTAGATAAAGGGACCAGAGGTATGGTTGCTAAATTTGCTGACAACACAAAGATAGGTAGCAAAGTAAGTTGTGAAGATGATGTAACGAGGCTACAAAATGACAGGTTAAGTGATTGGGCAAAGTTCTGGCAAATGTAAAATTGTCCATTTTGGCAGGAAAAATAAAAAAGCTTATTGTCTAAATGGTGAGAGATTGCAGAACTCAGATTCAGAAGATTCTGGGCATCCTAATGCATGAATCACAAAAGACTAATCTGCAAGTAATTAGAATAGCTATTAGAATGTTATTGTTTATTGTGAGGGGAATTGATTAGAAAAGTAGTGAGGTTAAGCTTCAATTGTACATGGGACTGGTGAGACCACATCTGAAGTATAGTGTACAGTATTGCTCTCCTTTTTTAAGGAAATATGTAAATGTGTTAGAAGCAGTTCAGAGAAGGTTCGCTAGACTAATGCCAGGAATGGGCGGGTTGTCTTATGAGGAAAAGTTGGACAGGTTAAGCTTATATCCACTGGAGTTTAGAAGAGTAAGTGAAGCTTTTATGATTCTGAGGAGTTGTGAAAGATTGGATGGGCAAAGAAGTGGCAGATGGAATACAATGTGGGCAAGTGTGAGGTCATGCGCTTTGGTAGGAAGAATAGAGGCATAGACTATTTTCTAAATGGGGAAAGAATTCAGAAATCTGGAGTGCAAAGGGACTTGGGAGTCCTAGTCCAGGATTCTCTTAAGGTTAACTTGCAGGTTGAGTCGGTAGTTAGGAAGGCAAATGCAATGTTGGCATTTATTTCGAGAGGACTAGAATATAAAGCAGGGATGTGCTGCTGAGGCTTTATAAGGTTCTAGTCAGACCACATTTAGAATATTGTGAGCAATTTTGGGCCCTGTATCTCAGGAAAGATGTGCTGGTCCTGGAAAGGGTCCAGAGGAGGTTCACGAGAATGATCCCAGGAATGAAAGGCTTAACATATGAGGAATGTTTGAGAACTCTGGGTCTATACACGATGGAGTTAAGAAGGATGAGGAGGGATCTGATTGAAACTTATAGAATAGGCCTGGATAGAGTGGACGTGGGGAAGATGTTTCCATTAATAGGAGAGACTAGGACCTGAGGGCACAGTCTCAGAGTAAAGGGAAGACCTTTTAGAACAGAGATGAAGAGAAACTTCTTTAGCCAGAGAGTGGTGAATCTATGGAATTCATTGCCACAGAGAGCTGTGGAGGCCAGGTCATTGAGTGTATTTAAGACTGAGAAAGATTCTTGATTGGTAAAGGGATCAAAGGTTATGGGGAGAAGGCAGGAGAATGGGGTTGAGAAACTTATCAGCCATGATTGAATGGTGGAGCAGACTCGAGTCGAATTTCTGCCCCCAAATCTTATGGTTTTATGGATGTGAAGAGGATTTTTTTATTCGTTCGTGGGATGTGGGCGCTGCTGGCTCGGCCAGTGTTTATTGCCCATCCCTAACTACCCTTGTTCAGATTTTTATTGAATTAAAATTTCACCATCTGCCATGGTGGGATTCGAATCCAGTTCCCCATAGCATTACCCTGGGTTTCTGGAGTACTAGTCCAGTGACAATACCACTATGCCACTGCCTCACCATGTTTCTTCTTGTGGGAGAATCTAGAACTAGGGACCACTTTTTAAAAATAAGGGTTAAGAAAAAGATGAGAATTTTTTTCTGAGGGTTGTGAGTCTTTGGAACTCTCTTCCTCAAAAGGCAGTTGAGGCAGAGTCTTTGAATATTTTTAAGGCAGAGTTAGATAGATTTTTGATAAACAAAGGGATGAAACGTTAGGCAGGAATGTGAAGTGGAGGTTACAGGCAGGTCAGCCATGATCTTACTGAATGGCGGAGCAGGCTGGAGTGGCCGAGTGACCTATTCCTGCTCCTAATTCATATGTTTTGTATGTTTGTGGTTGTTGGAGGTCAATTATCTCAGTCTCAGGACATCACTGCAGGAGTTCCTCAGGATAGTGTCCTGGGCCCAACCATCTTCAGCTGTCTTATCAGTTATGTTCCTTCTGTCATGAAGTCAGAAGTGGGGATGTTCGCAGATGATTGCACAATGTTCAGAACCATTGGTAACTCCTCAGATACTGAAGCAGTCCCTGTCCATTTCCAGCAAGATCTGGAAAACATTCACGCTTGGGTTGGTGAGTGGCAAGTAACATTCATGCCACACAAGTGCCAGGCAATGACCATCTTCAATGAGAGAATATCCTACCACTGCCCCTTGACATTCAATGTCATTGCCATCGCTGAAGTGCCCCACTATCAACATCCTGTGGGTTACCACTGACCAGAAACTGAACTGGACTAGCCATATAAGTACTGTGGCTACAAGAGCAGGTCAAAGGCTGGGAAATTTTGTGCAGAGTAACTCATCTCCTGACCACTTCCTCCAGCTCCACCCCCATATCTCTTTCCCCCCCCCCCCAAAAAAAAACCTGTCCACCATCTACAAGGCACAAGTCAGGAGTGTGATGGAATACACTCCACTTGCCTGGATGAGTGCAGCTCCAACAACACTCAAGAAGCTCACCACCATCCAGGACAAAGCAGCCCACTTGATTGGCATTCCATTTCCCAACTTGAATTCACAGCCTCCACCACCAGTGCAGATTGGCAGTCGTGTGTACCATCTACAAAATGCATTGCAGCGACTTCCCAAGGGTCCTTCAACAGCACCTTTCAAACCCGTACCTCTACCACCTAGAAGGACAACGGTGTACCTACACCACATGAACTGCAGTGGTTCATGAAAGTGGCTTACCACTACCTTCGCAAGGCAATTAGTGATGGGCAATAAAAATGCTGGTCTAGTCAGTAACCCCCATGTCCCATGAAAAAGAATGAAAATATTGAGTTTTTCTCTGTTTCAAGCTTGAGTTTTCTTGTTCAAATAAAGCAGCAGAAAATTTTGGTCATTTGCACTAAATCAGTCAACATGTGTGGAGGGAATAAGTTAACATTTAAGGTACAACTTTTTCATGGAACTTCTAACAACAGGTTGCATTATATTGTGCCTTAAACTTAGTAAAATGTCCCAGGGCGCTTGACAGGATCAAATATAATTTGACAACAAGCCATATAAGGAGATTTCGGGACAGATGGGGTTTTATGGAGCATGTTAAAGGAGGAGAGAGAGGTTTAGAGAGAGAATTCTGGAGTTTGAGATGAGACAGCTGAAAGTACGACTGCTATTGGTGGAGCAGTTAAAACAAGGAATGTGTAAGAAGCAAGAATTGGAGCCACAAAGATTTTGGGGAGTTGTAGGGGGACTGGAAATGTTTACAGAGATGGAGAGAGACAAGGCCATGGAGGGATTTAAAAGCAAAGATGACATTTTTAGAATTGAAGGATTGCCAGACTGGATGATGGGTGGTATAGCTAAAAAACCAATGGATGCTGACTCACCCACCATTTTCTGTTTGTTTTGATTTCCAACATCTGCAGTTTTTTGTCTTTCATTCAAACGATATTTGTTCCCATTATTTATTGTAAAACTATTTGTGTTCATTTGTAATCTATTCTGCTTGCCATGAAATCCAAAACACAAAGCTATTTAATGTTTTTCATTAATTTGGTTTTTATTTCATAAACATTTAAGCTTGCCTTAACAAACCTGACCTTCAGTATATGAAACCACCTTGACCTAACGCCTAACTTTATAAATTGCATAGTCGTTGGCCTGATGAATATGTTACCATGTGGAGATCTTTGAGCATTAAGATGTTGGATGTTGTTCCTCCACACCCAATTTGTAGAAGTCTTTGCTTTTACCTTTGAAAAAAGCATTTTATTTTAATTCAGCTTCTATTTCGTATTTTAAGCCAACTTAATATATATTTACAACTTGATTATTGAAACATTTAAATTTTTTTGTAATGCCTTTCACAAGTCAGCTTTCAAAAAGAGTACATCAACACACCTGACGCCATACTTGTTATAGATGAAAACCTGAAACTGGCCAGGGCTTTTCTGTACCAAGTTTCCTGATCAAACAACCAAACTTTGATGCTATTAACTTCATAATAATGAGACTTTTAAAAATAAAAGTAAATCTCAGTTGAACCTGTATCTGTCCAAGCAACAATCTGAAGAATGCAATGCAGTTATTAGTTCATTAGCAGAATTATACACTGTGTTACATATTATAATAGTTTACCCTTTTTTTTAAGAAAAAACATCCTGTAACTTATCATGACAGTTCAACAAGAGATCCACTACTATATTCATCTGAACTTAAATATTGCGTGTCATACATTTTCCATTATACTCTTGCCAGCATTTCTCAGTGATGCTTAATCATCACCAAATCTATACAAGTTTATATTTCCCAGCAAATAATTCCAGGTGATATCTTATGGGCAGGGAGAGGGAAAGTTTCTTGCCCAAACTACTATTCCTCTATTTGGCACATGCCTTCTGTATTCTTCAGATCATAAAAGCTGTCTTTTCCCTGCAACGATATGATTTGCTCTCTCTAGACTTAGTACAACTCATTTAATTGCACTTTCTCCCTTTCCTTACAGATTCCCTTGGTGTTGCAACTTTTTGACACGCTACATGCACTCTGTAATCTCCTGGTAGTAGCACCTGACAACCTTAAGCAGGTCTGTTCTGGAGAGCATCTGACTAATCTTGACAAGAACATCCTTCATGCCTTTGTGCAGTTACGGTCCGACTATAGATCAGCTCGTCTTGGTCGTCACTTCAGCTGAAATCAGAATATAGTGTCTCAGCTTGATGTGCTGGACTTTTCAAGCTTAGGCTGCTTGGAACTTTGGAAGCTTTAAATACAGGGCATTCCAACCCCTGTTAAATAGTTATTTACAAATATATTTGGGATATTTGTGACTTCATTAAAAGGCAGCCATTATTGAACTGTGTTTCATTGAAAAACAGAGGCTGAGTTAATCCAAGCTAAACACAGTAATATTTTTGCACAATTTACGCTCTAACAAATTATCTGGAGCTGAACCTATCAGAAGCTACTAATGTTACTCAAGTTTTGCATATGTTACAAAATTTATGTTCATAATTAAATACAATCAGGGAGGTTGTTGAAGCACTGAATAATAAGTTTAAAGCTCAGTTCTATAAACACTTGTTTGAAGAAAATGTAGAGTGTTTTATCCAGGTATAATGGATTTACTTCCTCTTGCTGTACGCAGATGTAACACTATATTAATAGGAGTATATTTGTTTATACAGGCCTTTGATTAAACAGCTACAGCAGGTGCCTCGGCTTATTAAACATAGTTATTGCTTCATGGGTTATTTTGTTGGTCTGGAAATGGGGTGAGGGTTGAGGAGGTTGCAATTTATCACTGTCATGCCATTTCTATGTAAGTTAACTTAACAGCTTTAGTATTTATGAGCTACTGCAGGTAGTGCTCTATTAAATACATGTTACCTTTGCTATCTCTGCTGTTGATGTTATTGTTCTCTGCTGTGGTAATATCAGAATTACTAAAGGAGGAAGAAGAATTGAGCATTCTGGAAGTCATTGCCATTATAGGTTATGGGAGAATGCTTTTCTGTTTCTCAAAGTAAGCGAGTTTTAATCATCTTTGCCATAAACATCAGTAATTGCTACAAAACTCAGTTTATTTTGTAGATCTTTTAAATGTTCCCTGAAGGAATTTTGCTCATCAGTTTGACTGGAAGTACTATAAACAATTGGTCAGAATTTTTACATTTTGTATTGTTCCTTTTTGACATTCTAGAATGTTATTTTACATTATTCCCAAAAGGTTGTATTAGCTGTAATTATTTTCGGTGCGTGCATGCTGTGCAGTATTTCTTGTGTATAAGGAGTAAAAGGTTGGAAATGGTTAGTGGTGGAAAACTACAGAATTCTTCCACTGATGGTAAAATTGTTAACATTGCTTCCTCATCATTAAACTGCAAATACCCCCACATACAAAAGTAGTGAAGTATTTCTCTTTATTTCTATATTATTGTCAATAACTCCCTGATACTGTTATCTGTATATGGCAAAAGAGAAGTTATCAGAACTGAATTATTCTTGAATGGTCAGGACAAAAGATTTTTAAATCTGAATCACGTCTTGTCATATGATTTGGTAAATGGACAGGACTTTTTATTATATTACTTATAAACCTTCTGATAGCTGCAAATCTAATATTATTCAAGGCGAGGAAAACTCAAAATGAGAAGGAAAGGCAAACCTGAAGTGCATTATTGTCTTGAGTTTTCTGATAGATAAACATTTTTGAAATTGTTTTATTTAATATGATATGTTTGATTTCCCACATATTAGACTTCCTTTCCACGCCATTTAGCAACAGGAATCTTGCAACTAGTAGGAGTAATGCAAGGTCAGCTGGAAATTTATCCTCATTACCATCCTTGAGTCAGTGGGCATGTAGTAGTTAGAGCAGTACAGTCTACTCTTAACTCAAAGTTGTTGAATCTGAATTAAAATTTCCTCTTGTTCTACTAAAATTGTTTAATTTGAATGACTCATTCAGCTTTTTTCAAACAAAGAAACATTGAAGGCAGGAATACTATAGAATTATAGCCTTCCATTCAAGATTTGAATATAAGTTGAACTAAGCTGATCTCAGAAGAACCCCTAGCTAAAGCTAATGCTCCAAAGGTCAGAACTTTAGGCACTGAGGTATGACAACGTAAGGTAAACCTTAATGACATTATCTTCAATGTGAAGACAAAATTGTAAACACATTGATGCATGCTGGTATGAATTTAGTAATGAATAACAATGATATAGGCAGCACTTGACTTGTTGTAGCATCTTTCTCCTCCCTGTCTCTCAAAGCACCACCCCTCCACCCCTTAGTTACCTGGCCTTATATAACCGACTTCCCCATACCTTCCCTGTGGGCAGCAAGAGCCACAAGTCATTTCAAATTTTGGCCTGAACCTCCTATGACAGCTTTACAGTTTTCTTAATTTAGATGTAGTGTGTGAATTAGCTCTGGTAAATTGTGTTATACAAATGGCTTGCTTTCAGATTTTGAAACAAATGGCTTTTGTCTCACTTAATTCTTACTGACTAGCAGTCACTGTAAATCAAAATAATTTATATGTGGAGTGCATTAGGGATTTAGGTGGTACAATAATACGCTATAGGAATATAATCTGTTTTTTACACTTGCATTTACTAGTCAGTGAGATTCTGTCATTGTTGAGATGAACGTGACAAATAATGACAACTTTAGTGGAGCTGCTTCTGATGTTCCTGTGTATTGTGCCATGAGTTATTTACCCATTGCATGCCACAAAAGGATGTAGGATTTTTATAGCGCATTTCTTGCTATCAAGAAAGCACCAGAAGACTTGGAGAAAGGGGTAAGGCTTACTTGCCTCACAAGGATCTATTCTTGTCTTCCTCCTTTTCTTTCATCTGCAGCCCTTTGGTGACATCCTCCTCAGCTTCCACATGTGCATTGACACCACTTAGCTCTACTTCCCCACCAGCTCTCTGCTGTCAGTTTCTCTGACAGCTAACTGTAATTTCCTGTGGATAAACATTGGGAAGTTCAAAGCCTTAGCCTTTGGCCCCTGTCACATCACCTATACCCGCAATAACTGTTGCAAGCTGAAGAAGATTGTAACTGGCAAATCCTCTTTTACCCCTTAGCTGAGGTACCTTCTCCATTGTGATGACCACCGCCGCCCCCACCACCCTGAAAAAGCACTTTTGTCATCTGAGATTTGGCTATTTTAATACTTTATTGGCCAAGCTTCTCTTTGTAAACTTTAGCTCACCCAAAACTTTGCCACCCTTATTCTTTCTCAAATGAAGCCCTACTCTTCCAGCACTGCCTTCCACGTTGATCTACCTTGGCTCCCTCATCGTTTTACCCAGCCCTAAAATTGCTCCTTTCCCAAATACACTGTTGCTTTAATTCTGGACTCCCATGCACTGCCTCCCCCTCCATTGCACCAATATTCATGCCTATGTGTTAAGCTATTCCTAGACCCTACTCTCTGGAATTTGTCCCTAAGTGACTTTTTCTGTTTTTATATACCATCTTTTTCACCAACCTCCCAATGTTTTGTTCACACCTCTGTGAATCACTTCGGAATGTTTTTCTATGTTAAGGTGAATAATTAAGTACAAGTTTTTGTTTTATTTTATTCAGAATACTGAGAGAGCTTTGCTCAGTTTTCTTTGTTCCAAAATTTAGAAAACCTAAAAAGGAGATTCAGTTCCAAAAGTTGAACTGTGGCTGTGAACCTTGGATGTCAGTTGCAACATGGCCCAAATTTAAGATTGCTATCAAAAGAGTGGAGATTAATTATTTTGTTATGCACAGGGTTGTTAGGATGTAGAAGGTGCTGCCAGATGCAGTACTGGAAGCAGAATCCATAATCATTTTTGTAAATGAAGTGGATAATTAATTCAGAACGTTTAAAAGGATCTGGAGGAAAGGAAGAGTAATGGGACTAGGGGGATAATTTATTTTGTGCTGCAAAATTCCATGTATATTTGACTCATTAATGTTCTCCCAGAAACTGTCTGCAGTTTTAATTAATTAACAACCGTTCAAAATATAAAGTGCAACATTTTTACTTGTCCACTGTGCTTGTTCTTCAATATTTATAGTGGCTCCACATCAAAGGGTTACATGTGCATTCCTTCCTTAGCCAATCTATGCTTTAGAGAATTGGATTGTAGTATAGTTGCCAAGCTTACACATCTCTGTCCAGTTGGATCTTCCTAATCTGGAAAATTCACCATGGATTCTGCCACTGAAAGTCTCCTGTAATAGAATGGAAGAGATTTGCCCTCCGATACCTTAGTTAGAATGAGTTAATTCAGAAATTTCTATGTTGCAAAGCCTGTTTGATGGGAGAAAGAAGTTGGTCTCCATTGCAATGTGGTGGCTATTTGTGCCCTTTACTTACCTCCAGATGAAGGATAACTATGACAGTTCCTGTCTGATCTTTTAAGTTTACATAGCACCTCAGAGCTGCTGCTGTTTTTGACATGAGACCTAAACCTGACACTCCATAAGCTCTTGTATCCTTTTTGAGTCCATGTTTGTTTTTGATCTGAAACTGGCACTCTAGAAGATTTGCTGTGTGCTGGTTTTGTCTCAGCCAAGTAAATCTGTATTCCACGATTTTGTGGTTGAGCAACTCTCTCTGCTAAGGAATGAAGATTTAAAAAGAAACTTCTGCTCTTATCCAAAATTCCTGTCCAAGTTGTGGTGGAATTTCATTTGACTTGGGGATTACAGTCACTCTTTAAATGCAGCACCTCACCCATATGAGAAGATCGTGTCTTTTTCCTAAAACTTTGGACATCCTGACTTCAAACAATGCCTAGTAAACTTGTTGGCCAACACAATCTGTACGTTTATTTTCCGAGGCTTAAATTTTCCTTCACTCAACCTTGCTTATTGGAGGATTAGGCTTTATTTGGGCCAGTCGATAACAGTTAATATGTAAGGCTTATTGCCCTGAGTAATGCACACATTTAACAAATGGTAACCCTTTGATATTACTGGTAAAGAAGATTTGACAGAACTTTGCTTAATTTTGTTTTGACATTTAAACGTTATTTTGTGTCCCTTTCTTAGAAGGAATGAATAAAGTATACAGATTGTACTTTTGGGACCATGCATCTTTTCTCCTTCCTTTGTTCTTAACTTTTAAAATTTTAAATCTATATTCTTAGTCCACTGTATTGTTAAGAGGTAATTCCATTCTACTTTTTGATTCCAAAGGAAAGGGAACTTAGTGACCTAGTTTTATATTGGGAGGCCTAGTTAAAGAAAGTGAAGATGGACATCATGCACTTCATGTCATATGAATCTAATCAATTGTTTAGTCAATATGTTGCACTACAAAAACATGGCTATTTCCACAAATCAGACTAACTGAGCCAGTTAACAGTTTTAGCCATGTGCCTCTCATCTGATTGTCTTATAGATCACTAACATAAAAAAAAACTCAAATAAAATGGTGTGCTGTGCAATCCTAGACATTAGAATTTGTTACTGGCCAGTTAGTCAAGTGCTCATTCTTCAAATAACCTTTGTCCCTACTGTAGCGCATTCATCAAATTTGATAGACCTCTAGTGGCCATAAGAGTATTGCATTAGATTTGCCATATTGCTGAGGAAAATCTTGATAGCCCAGATCTTTGGCAATTTGATAATGTCTTCTCTTAATGTTTAGAAGAAATTAGAGAACACAAGGAACAGAATAATGCCTTTTTATTGAATTTCTCTTTTGGCATAGTGTGTCTCATTTAGTTTGACTGGGGGCTGAAGTATTATGTCAGATGTCTGCTAGGACTCTGGCTAGAGTTAGCTCAACATTGAAAATATCTGGATTGCCCACTTCTCATATTAACGAAGATTTAGAGCCACTGAAAAATTGAGACACTTTTGCTTTCATTCTGTCCTTTTTTTGGTACAAGTGGGGTGGGAGATCATCAATTTACACAGCATTTCCAGTTCTTAAAGGAATAATTCATACAAATGATTCTCAACCAATTAAGGTGGCTTACCTGCATAAAATCCATTTTTTGTATGCACAAAACAATGTGTGCTTTATAGAAAAAACAAACCAGTTACTTATGAAATATTTACATATTTTAATGCCAAAAGCTGAAACCACAAAATTATTGCAGGTATGAATCAGCTATTAATTAATATTAGTAATGTTTAATATGAATGCATGTATCAGCTTGGAGAGTCCCAAAGTTGCTCACAAAGGAATTAAATACATCAGATTATGCTCACGTAGTTTTCCAAACACCTTCCACAGCCAGGACTGTAATTTCATATTGTACCTTTAGATGGCATGTTTTGATAACTACGGTCAGTTTCTCTGCACATTTTTCAAAAAAAGTAAGTTTTTAATTAAAATTTCTCTTTGAAAGCTCTGCTGACATTTATTCCAAAAATTACCACAATGGGTAAATTACTGTTATTCTGAGTGGTTTATTCTTAACTATTATAGCAGGTGTATAAGCTTAAAAGCATTTCCATCTTTTATAGCATATCGATGACAGTTGTGGCCTGTACAAAATCTATAGTGTGAACAATATGATTAACTTCGTATGCTGAAAACAAATTAGTTGCAAAATATGTTGTTCTTTACAGGCATTACAATAGCTGCTGTTTTGTCTTAAAAAGCAAAAATTTCTGGAAATACTTAACAGGCTTGGCAGCAACTGTGGAGGGACAAACAGAGTTAACATTACTGATTTGATATTTTGTCAAAACTGTTGTTTGGTAGCTGGCTTTTGAGTATTTAAAATGTAAATTTTTAACTGTTAATTTCAAACCCAAACTAGCCATGACTGCTATCAGTTCTTCTAGAATTGGCTATAGTCTTTGTATAGCATGTAGAAAAGAAATTGAAGTGAAATGGAATATTCTCTGAAGATTGTTATGTCTAAACTACTTGTAATTAGAGCTTCAATGTGAAATGTAAAGTTTGGCTACCACAATTGTTAACGAAGGACCTAATGAGCATTTCTAAAATTGTGTGCATGTATCTGAATATTTAAATAAATTGTTTAATGAAAGGAATTTTAGATTGTATGAATACATTTAGATTTCATTGCCTTCTGTACAGGGAGTGTTATGAAAAATGTACGTCATTTCGATGCATCTAATTCTCTCGACTCATTGTTAATATGTGGCATAATGCATATTATATCATCGGATTTCTGGTGTCTGGGTGTCAATTCCACAATTCCATAGTGTTTTCAAAATACTGCCAAATTTCCTGCTTATCCCCTCCACTTTAATTTTAAACAGCTACTCTGTAATTTGCCATACATAATTATAAATGGATTTTCTAAAACTTTACCATCTAAATATCCTTTGTATACTTTAATTACTGGTGGTAAAAATATCTAAACAGGTTTGATCATTTTACAATCAAATACTAGATCTCAAAGCAGACTTTTCTGACATCATCTTCTTGGCCTTGAGGTATTCCATATATTTTTGGCAAATTCCTTGATGCACTGTTATCTAATTAATAAAACTCCAGATACTACCAGATGGACTTTTAAAATTACCTAAGTCATTATTATTGCAATTATAAGATTCATACGATGGTTATATTTTGGGATTTTCTTTAACTTAGGGACAGTGGTGGTTGGCCAGGGGGGTGGGGGGTGGGGTCATGTGTCCTGTTCAGAAGTCTGCCTAATGATTAAAGGGAAGCCCAAGTTGTTTTGCTGGAAAAAAAAGTGTAAGGTATTCACAATGTTAGCAACATTTGTGTTTACAGTTTACAGTTATACTGCTGGTCTCCAAGATCATATGAAGGTGTTATGAATGTTGTGTTGTAAGTAGTTATGCGTAGGGATCGCTCCCTCCGGGACACCCTGGTCCACTCCTCCATCACCCCCTACTCCTCAACCCCCTCCTATGGCACCACCCCATGCCCACGCAAAAGATGCAACACCTGCCCCTACACTTCCTCTCTCCTCACTGTCCAAGGGCCCAAACACACTTTTCAAGAGAAGCAGCATTTCACTTGCATTTCCCCCAACTTAGTCTACTGCATTCGTTGCTCCCAATGTGGTCTTCTCTACATTGGAGAGACCAAACTTAAACTGGGCGACCGCTTTGCAGAACACTTGCGGTCTGTCTGCAAGAATGACCCAAACCTCCCTGTCGCTTGCCATTTTAACACTCCACCCTGCTCTCTTGCCCACATGTCTGTCCTTGGCTTGCTGCATTGTTCCAGTGAAGCCCAACGCAAACTGGAGGAACAACACCTCATCTTCCGACTAGGCACTTTACAGCCTTCCGGACTGAATATTGAATTCAACAACTACCAGATGGACTTTTAAAATTACCTAAGTCATTATTATTGCAATTATAAGATTCATACGATGGTTATATTTTGGGATTTTCTTTAACTTAGGGACAGTGGTGGTTGGGGGGGGTGGGGGGGTCATGTGTCCTGTTCAGAAGTCTGCCTAATGATTAAAGGGAAGCCCAAGTTGTTTTGCTGGAAAAAAAAGTGACTTGAGCTCCCCCCTCCATCCCCACCCCCTTTCTGTTTCCCCCTTCATTTTGTTTTTTTCCAATAAATTATATAGATTTTTCTTTTCCCACCTATTTCCATTATTTTTAAATATTTTTAAATTTTTTATGCTCTCCCCACCCCCACTAGAGCTATACTTTGAGTGCCCTACCATCCATTCTTAATTAGCACATTCATTTAGATAATATCACCAACTTTAACACCTATGTTTTCTTTTGTTCTGTTGTTTGTGACATCTTTTGATGATCTACTTCTATCGCTGCTTGTTTGTCCCTACAACCACCCCAACCCCCTCCACTTTTCTTTCTCTCTCTCTCTCTCTCTCTTCCCCCCCCCCCCCCCCCCCCCCCCCAACCCCACACACACACACACACACACACCTTAAACCAGCTTATATTTCAACTCTTTCTTGGACTCGAACTCCAGTTCTGTCGAAGGGTCATGAGGACTCGAAACGTCAACTCTTTTCTTCTCTGCCAATGCTGCCAGACCTGCTGAGTTTTTCCAGGTAATTCTGTTTTTGTTATGCTTTAAACTGTCCATTTGCTTCCAAGATAAGAGAGAGTTGGGGTCTCAAGGATGGCTAATGAGCATTTCTACCTGGATACAAACCCATGTGATTCACGTTGCCATGGAGATGGGCTTTGAAAGGAAAAGGGTTTCTAACATATCCCTGAAGTGCTCAGACGTGGACAGCCTGTCAGGATCTGGGAGAGAAGGAGCTGCAAATGGTTCACTAGGTGGGAACTCGTGATCGGATTCAAAAGACCTTATTTGTGAGGATTTAAAATGAGGCTGGAGGGAGAATCACCAATAAAAACCGTCACCGTGAAAGACAGATTTGAGCTAAATGTCTCAGGCTGGATTAGAGAGGACAGAAGAAAACCCTCGAGAGCTAGGGATCACTTAGTTTTTTTTAATTATTAATTTATGAGATATGGGCATCACTGGTTAGGCCAACATTTATTGCTCACCCTTAATTGCGCTTGAGAAGGTGGTGGTGAGCTGCCGCCTTGAACTGCTGTAGTCCCTGTGGTGTAGGTACACTCAGTGCTGTTAGGGAGGGATTTTGATCCAGTAACAGTGAAGGAACGGTGAAATATTTCCAAGTCAGGATGATGAATGGCTTGGAGGGGAACTTCCAGATCGTGGTGTTCCCATGTGTCTGCTGCCCTTGTCCACCTCGATGGTAGTGGTCGTGGCTTTGGGAGGTGCTGTCCATGGAGCCTTGGTGAGTTTCTGCAATGCATCTTGTAGATGATGTATGCTGCTACCACTGTGCGTCAGTGGTGGAGGGAATGAATGCTGTGGAAGATGTCCCAATCAAGCAGGCTGCTTTGTCCTGGATGGTGTTGAACTTGTGTTGTTGGAGCCACACTCATCCAAGCAAGTGGAGAGCTTTCCATCAATCTCCTGCCTTGTGCCTTGTAGATAGTGGGCAGGCTTTGGGGAGTGAGGAGGTGGATTACAGCAGGATTCCTAGCCTCTGACCTGCTTTTATAGCCACAGTATTTCTATGGCTAGTCCAGTTCATTTTCTGGTCAATGATAACACCCAGGATGTTGCCAATGGGGGTTTCAGTGATGATAATACCACTGAGTGTCAAGGTTCGATGGTTAGATTCTGCCTTGCTGGAGATGGTCATTGCCCAGTACTTGTGTGGCGTGAATGCTACTTTCCACTTGTCAGCCCAAACCTGGATATTGTCCAGGTTTTGCTGCACATGGACATGGACTGCTTCAGTATCTGAGGAGTCGTGAATGGTGCTGAGCATTGTGCAATCATCAGTGAACATCCCCACTTCTGAACCTATGGCAAAAGGAAGCTGGAGATTGTTGGGCCTAGGAAACTACCCTGAGGAACTCCTGCAGTGATTGACCTCCAACAACCGCAACCATCTTCCTTTCTGCTAGGCATGGCTCCAACCAATGGGATGAGTTTGCCCCCTGATTCCCATTGACTCCAGTTTTGCTAGGGCTCCTTGATGCCACACTCGGTCAAATGCTGCCTTGATGTCAAGGGCAGTCGCTCTCACCTCACCTCTGGAGTTCAGCTCTTTTGTCCATCTTTGAACCAAGGCTATAATAAGGTCAGGAGTTGCAGCCCTGGCATAACCCAAACTGAACATCAGTGAACAGGTTATTGCTAAGCAAGTGCCAACTGATAGCACTGTTGATGACCCCTTCCATCACTATATTGGTGATCGAGAGTAGACTGATGGGGTGGTAATTGATCGGGTTGGATTTGTCCTGCTTTTTCTGTACAGGGCGTACCTGAGCAATTTTCCACATTGCCTGGTGGATGCCAGTGTTGAGCTGTATTGGAGCAGCTTGGCTAGGTGTGGCCCCTATCAGAGATATATGGAAGGGGTAGGAGGTCAGGTGTCATTCTATTGCAAACTCATTTCTAGTGGAAACCAACAAAAATGTTAGTACGAGCTGGTCCGTGTGTGGATCCCATGACAGCACCATTTGTTTGGGGATGCATAGTATTGTTAAAGTTGAACTCAATTGTGCGATTTGCTATATTCATAAGTTCATTGAATACAGATTTAGTCAATGTCAGTGGCATTGTCATGGTAAGTGACACAGTGCAAATATCAATGGCTTCCTTGGACACAGTGAATAGGCTAGCAATGTTGAATGAGCACATAGACACCGCATTGCTATTGAAATGCGGCTCTTGTATAGGCTTTGTTAAGGTGAAGGAATCCTTTACTGTTTGTGGAAAATTCACTTAGAACTGGCTGTGGCAACTTATTCAACCATTTGGCTAATTCATGTTGTGCAGAACCAGTCATAGGTAAGATAAGGTGTAAAGGGTCATCATTTTTGTGCGTCTTGGCAGCCCATACATATGTGGGTGCTGTGAACTATTCAGCTGCTAGGTTTCCTTTGGCCTGGGTAACCTGGCTGGTCACTGTAAAACTTACAAAGCAGTTTGAATGCCAGCTGCCAGCCTCATTAAAATATTTGAATTACCAACCTATCCTTGTCCCACCTCTGTAGAACCCAAAAATGGGTGGGTGGGGTCAGGTTTCCGTGGTTTAAAATTTTAATATCTGTGTTTGGGAGTTAAAATTCAGCCTTGCATGCCTCACACTATTGTTTGCCCCTGTCACACACTCCATATCGTCTGTGGAGGATGCCATGATGCAATGGATTATCATAAGGTGGTGTGCAAAGTCACATGAGAAGAGTCTATGGGCTGCTGTAACTGAATGACGTTGCTAGTCCATTCACTAATGTGTCCCTCAAGGAAGCCATAGACATTTGTGCTGTGTCACTTATAATGACAAGGCCACTGACCATAAAATCGCTATCATTGATTATTCTAAAATAAACTTCTAATTTTGTATTTTAAATATATATACTTTCAAGAGAGCTCGGCGGCCTAATGAACCAATTGCCTTTTACCTTCAGGATGTAAATTTAAATCTAGCAAAGGTAATGGGATGAAAGGCCATGAGAGTGCTAGGTGTGGGAAGTGCATCTTCTGAAATAAGTTAAAAAATATTGAGGTAGAATAGAAGGAGTCTTGGGTTTCTACCTGTCAGTAGCATTAATTTAGGTAGCAAGTTTTGAAAAATACTTTTACTGCCTTGAAATTTCTCTCCTTCATGGGCATAAGAATATTTTAACGAAAGGTCAACAAAAATTATTAAAAATGAAATTCTTTGTTATATCCAAAATAGGATCTAGTTTCAGTCATCCCCCAGGAGCAGCCGCTTAGAAATCCCATAACTTATTTAGTCAGAAAGCATTTTGAACATTTTGTAATTTGTTTTCAAATGGGGCATAAAGTTACAAAAAATACTTAGCTTAATGACTGAAGGCTTCTGCAAAAATTTAGAATGGTTAATTAAAAAATTCAAATCTGCATTTCACCAGTGCCACTATTGACATCATCCTGGTTTCGGTGTTGATAGGTAAACACTGATATTGATTTTAATAGGGTTACCAACTTTGATCTGTATTAGCATAACAGCTTGGATTCCACTGCATCAAATATTAGCTGACCATAATGGGCTTTACACCCTAATCAGAAGGATCACTGAAAACTGAAAATTCAGTTTTGAAGTTTTGTTTACACAACTCCAGAAACAAATCAGTTTCATTGCATGGTGCATGTCTTTAAGCTGCCAAAATGCATATCCTGCATATACTCCAGATGGATTGCTCTTGGGTTTGTTAATTGCTGTATATTTTCTCTTGTTTATAGCCTCACAATTGCATTAAGGTTCAGATATGTTTCACTTTTTAGTCCTGGACCTGAAGGACATAAGAAATAACTACTTTGAGTTTTTCATTGTGGTTATTGTTTTCTAAACTAGTGTTTTTCTTTCAAGAAACATACTAGTTCCTTATTCCGATAAAAACTTGTGATGACTCCTTGGTTCAAATAATTAATTTCAATTGTGCAGCAATGATGTTGGTAAAATTGGCCCCAGTGTCCTTGGCCCAGGGTTATATTCTCTAGAATTCAGAAGGTTAAAGGGTGATTTGATCCAGGGGAAAAAACAGGGTTGATAGAGAGGAATTATTGCTGTTGGTTAGGGAGTCTAGAACGAGGAGACAAAGCATAAAACATAGAACCAGATCTTTCAGGAATGAAGCTAGTAAACATATCTATATGTAAAGGATGGTAGAAGTTTGGAACTCTCTTCTGCAAACAGCTATTGATGCCAACTCATTTGTTAAATCTAGAAATCGCTGATTGAAAATTCTGTTAAGCATAGGTATTTAGGGATCTGGGGCAAAGGATATGAATTTGGGTCACAGCTCTCACTGAATGGCAGACATGTTGTGGGGTTAAATGAGCTACTCCTGTTCCTAAGGGATACATTTTCTGTTGCCCTCACTTCTGATCATTATCTTTGGGTTGCATCTTTGTGGGTTTTGGATTGAAATGCTAATTCTATTTCTCTACACAGATGCTGCTTCACCTGCTGGTATTTCCAGGGTTTTCTGTTTATGTTTCAGATTTTCAGCACCTGTAGTATTTTCTTGTATTAACTTTAATTTGAGTATATCCCTCCACATCCTGTGGCCTGAAAACGGATGCAGGAGGTAGACAATGGGGTGTGTGCACCTGTTCATGTGGAGGCTTATATTTTCATGCCTCTGTGTAGCCTACTCCTTATTGGTTGTGTGCCTATTTGGGGTTGGGGAAGAAATTGAGTATCTGATGCCACAAGGCAACCAACACTTTTTAAAGATAATGGAAGAATACTTCAGAACATAAAAATGGCCACAAGACCTCTAGATCAGGCCCTTGGATTCTCTGCTGCTTTGAATGTCCTGCTGTAGGAGATGAACAGAAGGAGGAAGATCATGCCTCACCCATGTCCCAAAATAGAAAGGGCCCTCCAGCAATATCTTCAACACCAGTAGGAAGAGGTAGCTGAGGAGGTCAATGCTGTGTGTTTGGCTCCTAGCAGATGCCTGTAAAACCAGAAGAAGTTCAATGACCTCAGCATTGACAAGGTAAGGATCACAACTCTCAGCTCAACTACTCTCTTCACACCTGCAGCCCCACTCTTATTACTTCCCTCCTCCACTTGTCTCTAATCACCTGAAATACACAACTCAACATGCTTTTCTTCCCCACACGTTCTTGAGCTCAGCAACCCTCATTTCTTCACATCTTAGACACAACAGTTGCAATCAACAGCATCTTCCAAACCCGTGACCTCGACTAGCACTCAGAAGAAAATAGGTAGTAGGCACATGGGAACATCACCACCATCAAATTCCCTCCAAACCAGGCACCATCCTGACTTGGAACTATATCGCCGTTCCTTCACTGTTGCTGGGTCAAAATCCTGGAACTCTGAACCTACTGTGGATGATCCTACACTGCCGTAATTGACTGTCCCACAAGTCGAGGATGATGTCTACTCAGTATTGTGGGTTTCTGTCATCGATTTTTGTGACTGAACAGGCTGATTCTTAACCCTCAGATCTTTGGACACGTGGAACAGGACATCCCGCAAAGTAGTGGGATGAGAAGTGCAGGATTTTCTTCCTTTTCATTCCTCCTCTGCCTCACTCTGCCTTATCATTAACATGATGTGACTCAATGTGATGCATTTTGGTGGACGAGTTGTCACTATTCTCCGATTGGTAGCCAACTCCTCCCAGTCATTAATGTCAATGCTGCCACACTTCAGGGAAAGCTTCAGAGTGTCTTTGAAGCATTTTCTTTTCCCTCCCCAGGATCTTTGACCATTTAAGAGTTGGGACAACAGGACCTGATGGGGGAAACATTTTTCAGCCATGAAGAAACAAGTCTGCAGTTCATCAAAGTTGATTTTGCAGGAGTTTTGCCTGAATGCTTGTGGAGTTGGCTTCAAGAAAGACACTAGCATAAGACACTGTCAGTCCCTCCCTCAACCAACGGACCAGATCTAAGACCTGCAGTCCTGCCACATTTAGTTGTGAATGGTGATGAACAATTAAACAACGCACTGGAGAAAGAGTCTCCACAAATAATCCCATGCTCAATGATGGAGGAGCCCAGCACATCAGTGCAAAGGATAAGGCTGAAGCATTTGTAGCAATCTTCAGCCAGAAATGCAGAGTGGATGATCCATCTTGGCTTCCTCCAGAGGCCCACAGCATCGCAGATGCCAGTCTTCAACCAATTCAATTCACTTGGTAGCAAGAAACAGCTGAAGGCACTGGATACTGCAAAGGCTATGGGCCCTGACAATATTTTGGCAATAGTACTGAAGATTTGTGCTCTAAAACTTTCAGGAGTCTTTCATTTATATAGTTGGTGAGTTCTGGCAGTACATCCAAGATCTTATTCTGGATGGTAAAACCAACTCCATGGACACGAGATCACTGTCAGCCTTTCCATTCCACTAGAAGGTGTATCCTTCTTGTCTGTTCCTTCAGCTGCCCCTCCCAGGGAGAAGGCTCTTACTGAGGGCACTGATGCCAATTTGGAGTCTTGATAGCTCAAGTGATATGATTGCAGCTCTTCTTTCTGAACAGTCACTCTTGAGATTGTCCGTGAGTGTTCTAATATTCCAAGTTGCAAAATTTAAAGTTTTCTTTCTTTGACAACGAAGATGGTGATCCCACGATGTGTGGTTTCCCAGGCAGGAGAAAGGGGGCTTTTTCTATCTCTCCTCACTAATTGAGGTCAGCAGAGGATATCTTAAGGAGGAATGATCAGTTGCAGATCTTGCTGTCCCAACACAGACGTCTAACAAACTTCATGCATCTGTCACCTGTGTGCAGATTCTTGACGAGGGACCCCTAGGTGCACAGGACTGTCTGGGAGGAAACCCAATGGCATTAATTTGCAGAAGTGCAGAGGGAATTTCTGTACTGTGCCTGATCAATATTTAGTGATATCAGTTAAAACAGATTATCTGTCATTATCACATTTCTGTTTATGGGATTTTACTATGTTCAAATTGGCTTCTGCATTACCTACATTAGAACTGTGACTAAGCTTCAAAAATACTAAGATGCTTTGGAATGTCCTGAGGTCACAGAAAGCACCATAGAAATGCAAGTCTGCAGTTCCTTCCTTTGACAGGGAAAGGGAAATTCAAACAATGGTACAATTATTCATATAAAGGCTTCTGATAAAAAGGGAGATTAGTTAGAACTTTTCAGGTTGCTTCCAGAGGCAAAATTAATGTTGTTAATGGGGAGACATATAAAGAAAAATATTCTTTCATGTGATGTGTGTCACTGGCAATGTCAGCAATTATTGCTCATCCCTAACTACCCTTGAGAAGGTGATTGCGAGCCATCTTCAACCGCTGCAGTTAATCCAGTGTAGGTGTAACCTACAGTGTAGTTTAGGAGTTCCAATGAAGTAACAACGATATAATGCTCAGTCAGGATGGTGTGTGACTTGGAGGAGAACTTGCAGATTGTGGTATTCTCCTGTATCTGCTGCCCTTGTCCCTCTCTGTGGTAGAAGTCAAGGGTTTGGAAAGTGCTGTCAAAGGACCATTGATGAGTTGCCACCCTGGATCTTGTGTATGGTGCACACTACTGCCACTGCATCTGTGGTGGAGGGAATGAATGTTTGAGGTTACAGTTGGGGTGCTGTTCAATCAGGCTGCTTTGGCCTGGGTGTTAGAATGTGGGACTTACAATGTGGTTGTGTTTTAAAATGTCTCTTTTAACTTAAGGTACGACAGAATGTTCTAGATTGGGGGGGCGGGGGTGGTCATATGAAACTTCTGCCTGGAAACAGGCCCATGTGATCTGGTTGTCATAGGTTATGGTTTGGATTTTCCCTATCGAAAATTGAGTGACACTTTTCACATCTTGACACAGCAGCGGGGCAGCTACCTTTGTGAGATACAGGCAGAGAGGAAGCAGGTTGTTGGTAAGAATCTGTTTGTCACTTTGAAAGCAGGGAACAGAATGGGACTATTGGCGACTTAAGCAACAAGACCCAACTCACTGAGGTGGGTCTTGCTGGTGGAAGTCAGATCTGGCAGACACCAGATGAGTGGAACAACTTTCTAGGACATTGAAAGTTGCAACCTGTGAGCAGTGAGCCTACTGGAAAGCTGGGAATAACTTGGCACTCATTTATGTAATGCCACGTATCTGCCAGAAGTGTGGTGCATAATGAAAGGGGTTGTAAGAAGTATCTCAATTGCATTAATAGTTAATGCGAAAATGGCTCTTTTTCAGTTTGATGTTTTACTTGCCTTGAAGTAATGTTTATCTTGATTTCAATTTGTTTGTTAAACTAACAGTCATAACATGTGGCATCTTGCCCTTCAGTTTTTTTCCATCAGTTGCTAAAAAAAATCATTTTTTAAGTTAATGGTCCTAACGGGGATTGTAACAAATTGGGGGCTCTTGTGGGACTGAAACCCAGAGGCTGTTAAATGGGTACACTGGAATTTTCCAGAGTTGAGGCAAATGAGATTTCACATTTACTTTGGTTGTATTCAGTGAAAAGTCAGCGTGGCAACTTCTATTGCTCAGGAAAGGGAAGGCCTGTCTATATTTAAATTCTTTCTTGGCATGTAGCAATTGCTGGCAAGGCCAACATTTGTTGTCCATCCCTAGTTACCTTTGAGAATGTGGTGGTAAGTTGTCGTCTTGTGCTCTTGCAGTCCACGTGGTGTAGGTACATCCACCGTGCTGTTAGGAAGGGAGTTCCAGGATTTTGATCTAGCATCAGTGAAGGAACAGCGATATAGTTCCAAATCTAGATGATGTACAGCTGTGGGAGGGGTTAGGGTGGTTTGCAGGTGGTGGTGTTTCCATGCAGCTGCTGGCCTTATCCTTCTAGGAGGTAGAGGCTGAGTTTTTAGAAGATGCTATCAAAGGAGCCTTCATAGGTTCCTGCAGTGCATCTTGTGAATGGTACAAACTGCTGCCATTGTGCTTTGGTGGTAGAGGGAGTGAATGTTTAGGTTGGTGGATGGGGTGCTGATCAAGTGGGCTGCTTTGTCCTGGATGGTATTCAGCTTCTTGAGTGTTGTTGGAGATGCACTCATCCAGGCAAATGGAAAATATTTCATCATAGTCCTGACTTGTGTCTTGAAGATGGTGGACAGGCTTTGGGGAGTCAAGAGGTGATACTCGCCTCAGAATTCCCAGTCTCTGACCTGCTTGTATAGGTATTTACATGTCTGGTCTAGTTCAGTTTCTGGTCAATGGTAACCCCCAGGAAGTTGATAATGGGGGATCCAGCAATAGTAATACCATTGAATGTCAAGGGAAGATGGTTAGATTCTCTCTTGTTAGAGATGGTCATTACCTGGCACTTGTGTGGTGCAAATGTAACTTGCACTTATCAGCCCAAGCCTGAATGTTGTCCAGGTCTTGTTGAGTGTGAACACAAATTGCTTCACTATCTGAGGAGTTGTGAATGGCACTGAATATTGTTCAATTATCAGCAAACACCCCCATTTCTGATCTTATGATGGAAGGAATGTCATTAGTGAAGCATTTGAAGAAAGTTGAACCTAGGACACTACCCTGAGGAAATCTCCTGAGGGACTGAGATAATTGGCTTTCAACAACCATAACCATCCTCCTTTGTGCTAGGTATGTCTCCAATCAGTGGAGAGACTTTCCCCTGATTCCCATTGACTTCAATTTTGCCAGGGTTTCTTAATGCCACATTTGATCAAATACTACCTTGATGTCAGGTGCAGTGACTCTCGCCTCACATCTGGAATTCAAATGTTTTGTCTATGTTTGGACCAAAGGTCAGGAACTGAGTGCCTTTGGTGGAACCCAAACTGAGCATCGTCGAGCAGGTTATTGCTGTGTAAGTTCTGCTTGATAGCAGTACCGATAACACCTTACATCACTTTGCTGATGATCGAGAGGAGACTGATAGGGTGGCATTTGGCCAGTTGGATTTGTCCTGTTTTTGTGGACAGGACATACCTGGGAAAATTTCCACATTGTTGGGTAGATGCCGCTGTTGTAGCTGTACTGGAACAGCTTGGCTAGGGGCGCAGTTAGTCCTTGTGCGCAAATCTTCAGTATTATTGCTGGGATGTTGTCAGGGCCCATTGACTTGCAACAGCTAACAAAGGTTATTTTGAAGGCTGTGGCAGAGAAATTATATTTGACTTGAAAATAGGGACTTAAGAAGGCAGAGGTCATTGAAGTATTGGCTCAGCACTTGAATCTTGAGGAGGAAATTGGCAACCCCAAAAGCACTCCAGTTGAGTCAGCTTGACTGCAATTATAAATGAAACAACTTGAATTGGAAAGAGAGAGAGAGAGGAAAAAATATGAATTTGAAAAAGAAAGAGAAATGCAAAAACCTGAATTAGAATTCCAATTCTAAAATTTCACCGACTGCTTCAGTAGCTAAGCAGTTGTGAATAGTGCTGAACATTGTACAATCGTCAGCAAACATCCCCACTTCTGA
Source organism: Carcharodon carcharias (assembly GCF_017639515.1). Classification (NCBI taxonomy): domain Eukaryota; kingdom Metazoa; phylum Chordata; class Chondrichthyes; order Lamniformes; family Lamnidae; genus Carcharodon; species Carcharodon carcharias. The sequence continues at coordinate 60,901,829 of NC_054486.1, forward strand.
CCTAATGGAAGGAAGGTCATTGATGAAACAGCTGAAGTTGGTTGGGGTTGAACATATACCCTGAGGCACTCCTGCAGCAATATCCTGGGAGTCACCCATGGGTGTCTTCCTACATGTAGTGAAAGTACCTGCCCATAGCCTGGAGGTGTTTAAAAATAAGAGTTTACAAGGACTGAGAGGTTATAACTATCAGAAAGGACTGAACAGGCTAGGGCTCTTCTCTCTAGAAAAAGACTGCGATGTGACCTGATGGAGGAGTTTAAAATTATGAAGGGGTTCAGTAGAGTTGATGTAGGGAAGATGTTTCCACTTATGTGAGTCCTAAACTAAAGGCCATAAATGTAAGATAGGCAGTAATAGATCCACTAAGGAATTCAGCAGAAACTTGTATACCTAGAGACTGGTTCAAATGTAGAGCCTGCTACCGTGTGGAATAGTTGAAGCAAATCAAATCGATTTATATAAAGGAATGCCAGATAAACACAGTGGGGAGAAAGGAATCGAATGATATGCTGATAGGGTTAAATGAAGTAAGTTGGGAGGATGCTTGTGGCATCATAAACACTGGCATAGGCCAGTTAGAACAAATGACCTTTCTCTGTGCTGTAAATGCTTCGGCTGTGAAAATCGAGTCCATATGGCTGCAGTGCTACCACAGTGGCTGCAGTATGGATGCTGACTTTCACAGATGACCTTGCAGGGACCTTGAGTAGTTCTGGGCCTTAAGGGTCCCATCTTTAGACAGTAGCATGTCAGCATGTGTGGCAGTGGTCTGAACTGGCTGCAGTCAGGCAACGGCAAGGATACAAGTGGGATGGCAGTGCTGGGAGCACGAATGCTGTTATCCTGAGGGAGGACAGCAAGTTGTGCACCAAGGAACCATTGGCACTTCCCTGGGGTGATGCCTCAACAATCCTGGTAATCTGTTGAGGGATGGCTTGCTGACCTGCTCAGTGGGCAGCAAGCCCCTTTCAGCACTAGCATTTGAAGATCTGATGGCACCAAGTTGGGCTTGTAAGGCAACAAGCGTGGATCTCATAACATTAGCCTGAGCATCCAATGCAGCAGTGAGACGTTGGGTAGCTTCTACCTGTGCTGGAAGCGGAGACACGGGCCAGCAGTTGCTGCATTATGGCTGCATCCACAAGTGCTGTCATGGAGTTGGCCACCACTTGCATGTCAAAAAGGATGGGCTCCAAGTTCTTCGTTTTACCCCCTGCCAAGTTGGTGTTGGACTCCTCATGCTCCTGGATAGTGACAAAAGGCTGCCTAGCAGGTCTGCTAATGCGCCAAGCATTTTGGTGTGAATGCCCATCAGTGTTCTTTTGTGTAGCACTTAATCAAAATCCTCATCTGAGTCCTCTGCTGCAGAACTTGTCTGTGACCTCACCCTCTGGCAAGCTGGCACATAGACTTCCTTTAGCCCAGTCCTGGCTGCAGGTCACTCGTGCCTGGTGATTCACCATGTGCTTATCCTAAATCTATACAATGCTGTAAGGTATGCTCAGTGCCAATATCTGAGCTGGGTAGTTGTGATTGTCAGATCAAGCGATGGTGCTTCTTTTCATCTGAGGTCTGATGTAGTTCTCATCCTTCATAATGCAAATGCAAAAATGCAGAATTGGAGGGTTGGGGTGAGGGAAGGGGGGAACTGATGGAAAGCAAGAGGTCGATGGTCACACCATCTGCAGCTTGCCCTTCAGGTCAGATAGCAGGATGAGGGTGAGGTGGGATTTAAGACAGAGCATTGAGGAACATGGGCCCGAATTTTGCCTTTCGTGGATGTGTGTGATCAGCAGGCCCGGGAGTGGCTGGGAAACGCACCACCAACTGTGATCAATCCTGACTGTGATTTCACACTACCTGGTCAATTAACGGTTGGCTGGCATGAAACGTGCACTGAAAAGCTCAGCGCTGCCAGGGTGGGGGCAAGAAGAGGGCGGGTGATGACATCACTGTGGGCACGGGTGAGCGCTGTGAGAGAGCTCCCTGAAGACAGGCAGCTGCCTCAGGAAGCTGCAGACATTCAAATGATGAAATAAAGGTTTAAAAAGCTGCAAAAAAAACTCTATACATCATAATCAAGCACCAGAAAATATACCTCATAAAAATGCTGTCCATAGATATTTTTATTTTATTTCATAACGGAGATTTCATCCCGCCCTTGGATGAGGTTTGATGAAAAATGTAAAGGCCGCCTGGACCATTTGCCCATCCGCCGACCGTGAGGTTGGACAGGCCATGAAAAATCAGTGATAATTGCACTATTAATGGGTTTAATTGCCCTCTTAATTGTTGGTGGACGCTCCCCCTGAGAGAAATATTGCCCACTGTCATCTTGTGCGATTTTACGCCCGAACGAGTTGGACACCCACCTGCCCATGGAACTTAAAATTCTGCCCATAGAATCAACATGAATATTCTTGGCGATGCTGAGTGCAATGTCCTCAGCCACAGCCGGCCCAATAATTTGCAGCATTGTCCCCCCCAAAGGACCCAGGAGATTCAGGCGTACCATCTTCCACCGGTTCTCTGCTGCTCCCTACAGTTACATATGATCTTATCGTGCAAGCGAATGGGAATTCTTGTAGAATGGGCAAATAATTGGCAAATGAAGTTCAACACAGGTAAATGTGAGTAGTACATTTTGGTAGGAAGAATAGGGAGGGAGGTCACTTATTAATTGGAAGGTGCGAGTCTACAGGGGGTAAAGGAACAAAGTGACCTCAAAGTACAAATACAGCAATTACCGAAAGTTGCGCAACAGGTTAGCATAAAAAATATGAGCACTAGGCTTTATTTCTTGAGGGACATAATTAAAAAGCAGGCAAGTTACACTAAACCTGTATTGAACCTTGATTAGACCACACTTGCAATACTGCTGGTTACCACATTATAAGAAGTATGTAGAGGTGCTAGAGAGGGTGCAGAGAAGATTTACAAATATGATACCAGAAATATGTGGCTATACATATCAGGAAAGGGTTGACAGGCTGTGTCTCTTTCATTTGAAAAAAGCATGCCGAGGGGTGACCGAACATAGAGGCCTTTAAAATTATCAAAGGTTTTGATAGAGTGGACAGAGAGAGAATGTTTTCACTTGTGGGGAAGAGGGCAGTCACCAAGAAATAAGTCTTGATTGCTCACAGGTAAGTGTTGAGGGTGTGGTGCATCGAGCAGTATGAAGGTGCAGTGGATAGGAAATGTCTTTTGAAGGTGTAGGCCGTGATTTAATGGAACCTGCTGGAGTGGCCTAGGTAGAAGTTGGACCCATTTAATGGTGAGAGGCTGTGGGGCCTATTCCTGCTGGTGGGAAAACAGACCCTCACTAACCTACCTGCTGGCTTATTAGGTTCATTATTGAGTGAGTTAAAGGTGTCCCTGAATCCACCGGGATTTAGTCGTGGTTCAGGGATTCTCCCAAACTCTCGTTTGTTACTTGTGTCTCCTGAAGGCCCCCCAGCAAATCTGGTCAGGTTTACCACCGGCCTTGTTGGGGGGGGAGGGGGGCACAGGGGGCCCGGCATTTTGAAGACGGTTGCCTGTTGACAGCCACCTCCCTACCTTTTGCATTGGACCTCTTACCCCCATCCACCTAACCCCCATCCATGACCCCCAATCCACCCCACTTACTTCCAGGGATCCCACAATGATCTCTGGTGACGGCCTCACTGTATTACCGGCAGCAGCCGCTGCTCACGGTGGTACTACCTGTAATGTAGAGCTGCTAATTGATTGGCTGGCAACTCTCAATAGTTGGTTTTCCACTTCATATCCTAAACCCCAGAGAAGATCCAACAGTAACCAGTGCCTGACAGGTGTGTAATTTTGTCAGGCCTCCCCTGCTGAAGCAATGTGGCTTTCCCACCCGCTCTCCAAGCATTGGGTGGGACTTGCATCAGAAACATTAAATTCAACCCATATTCTCTGACCTTGACTACCCAGGAAGATCATTGAACATTTTCTGGTACTGCAACTAGGTCCTCAGGGTTAGACTCTGGATATTGACCTTTTTTAGCTGCTCCCATCCCCTCCTTAAAGGCTTTGCAGGTCTCCTGGGCCCCTGTGAAAGCATGCATCTCTCCTCCTTTTGACCTTTATCACTAAGGCCTCCAGCACTGCATTCGAAAACCTGGCAGCCCTCTGTCTGGTCTCTTACTCTAGTTGTTGTACTCTACCAAAGCCTTCTTGTGACTGTTCAAGCACTGTAGAATCATATCCAATCCTTTCCTCATAGCCTTGCAAATTCTTCCTCTTCAGATAATGATCCATTTCTCTTTTGAGAGCCACAATTGCATCTGCCTCCACCACACTCCCAGGGAATGCTTTCCAGATCCTAACCACTTGGTGAGAAAAGAAGTTTTTCCTCATGTTGCCATTCCTTCTTTCTCCAATCGCCTTAAATCAGTGTCCTCTGGTTCTCAATCTCTCCTCCAACGGGAATAATTTCTCCCTACCCACTCTGCATGATTTTGCCTCAATCAATCTCTTAACCTTCTCTTCTCCAATGAGTACAGCCCCAGCTTCCCCAATCCATCTATGTAACTGAAGCACGAATGCAGCTCCCATTTAACAGATGCAGGGTAGCTGTGCTAGCCGCAAACACACTTGGGCCCCCTTGCTGAGAATATGGCCAGTCAGCAGCTTGTTTTAGGCTTGGCCACATGCTACAATCATGTAGATGAGCAGGCAACACAAGGTTTGCATGCTAGCTGCCTCAATGGGACGCAACGCAGGGTAATTACTCATCACAAACCCAACGACCAAAATAAGGTCTAATTGAATTTTTCCCTCCATGTAATAGTTATTACAGCAGACCTAAGACCGTGAGTTCCGTACATGGAGGGAAAATTGTTGGGGTAATTTGCATTCCAAGTTACACTACACCATTTTTTAAAAAAAGACTTCCATTTACATAGCTGCTTACCATGTCTTCAATAACGTTCCAAAAGTGCATGCATACACTGAACTACTTTGATGTTTGTTGTACTCTTGTTTGGTGGGTACAAACAGAAATCAATTTGTGCATGCTAAGATCCCATCAAGCAGCAATAAGATGAGTTAAGGCTTTTGCTGATGGTGACTGAGGGAGAAATGGTGATAAAAGGAGAGCCATGCTTTTCTTCAACTAGTACCAGGAGCTTTGGTTTAAACCGAAGGCTGACACCTCCAACAATGCAGCACTACTACACTGCAGTACTGTACTAAAGTGTGAGCCTAGATTATATCCTCAAATCTTGAACCCACAATCGCCTGACTTAGAAGGATAATGCTGCCAGCCGAGTCAAGCCAGCATCAATAAAAAGTGTTGAAAGATAGTGGGCAGAATTTTACGGTCCCGTTTTGGCGGGGATGGGGCAGTAAAATGTGGTGAGACATTCTAAACCTCATTGGCTTTGGCGGGAACGTAAAATCCTGCTGTCGTAAAATTCTGCCCAGTAAGTTTCTTGATTGTGACTATTTTAACAGAGATAGATGATGTCTTTTTGTTCAACTTGAACCCTAAAGTGCACTCTCATTGCTCCACTAAAAGTGATAAAAAGTTACTAAGAGTCAGGAAATTGGGCTGAATGAAGCATTTCTAAGTTTTTTTTCACCCAATCATATAAATACTATGAAAATTTTAGCCCAAATTGGAACACCAACAACTACAGGGAGTTTAAAAAAAATTGTAAACATCTTAACTAGCTATTAAAAGAAGGGGGTACTTGCTTATAAAAAGGTTAATGAGCGTAATCCCAGAGTGAAGCTTTATGCTGCAGTATTACTTTAACATCTCAATTTACATTTACATTTCCAACTCTATTTTTGTCAATGTTATAATGAAACAATTACTGATTAAAGAAACAAGATGATAGGTAAATCACTTGCTGCTTCTAACATGCCTGAGATCCTTTGGCATTACATGAAAATATTTCTGATTTCAAATTATTTCAGTTTTATGCTTATTGCATGTTCCCCCTGATAATCAAAAATTAATTGAGAAAATCCTTTTCATTTTCTCTACTTACATCAGTTTAGATAAAAAAAAGTTTATATAATTTGCCCATTCTTGTTATTTTATTGCAAGAGATTCTTTGAAAAATGATGCATTTCCTCCCTTTCCCTGCCCTTAATCCGTGTGTGTGTGTTTGTGTATATATACACCATCCAAAGCTGAATAGCAAATAATCTGCCATATTGAAACTAGTTGTGGCTCTGGGATGACTCTCACTCTCCTACTGGGAAAGTATTTGAACTCCACTTGGATCTGTCTGAATGCTGCCACATAGCTGAAAGCTAGAAACTTGGCATGTGAGGAGTTAAGAGTGCGACCCTCATTCCACATTCCAATATTTTCTTTATTCTTACATGGGATGTGGGCAACGTTGGCTACTGAAGGCCAATATTTATTGCCCGTGAGAAGATGGTGGTGAGCTGCCTTTTTGAACCGCTGCAGTCCATGTGATATAGATACACCCACAGTGCTGTTAGGAAGTGTCCCAGGATTTTGACCCAGCGATTGTGAAGGATTGGAAATATAGCTCCAAGTCAAGATGGTGAGTGGCTTGGAGGGGAACTTTCAGGTGGTGGTGTTCCCATGTGTCTTCTGCCCTTGCCCTTCTATATGGTGGTGATCGTGGGTTTGGAAGATGCTGTCTAAGGAGCCTCAGTGAGTTCCTGCATTGCATCTTGTAGATGGTACACACCGCTGCCACTTTGTGACGCTGGTGGAGAGAGTGAATGTTTGTGGATGGGGTGCCAATCAAGAGTGCTGCTTTGTCCTGGATGGTGTCAAGCTTCTTGAGTGTTGTTGGGACTGCACTCATCCAGGCAAGTGGAGAGTATCGCATCACAGTCCTGACTTGTGCCTTGCAGATGGTGGACAGGCTTTGGGGAGTCAGGAGGTGAGTTACCTACTGCAGGATTCCTAGCTTCTGACCTGTTCTTATAGCTACTGTATTTATATGGCTAGTCCTGTTCAGTTTTTGGTCAATGGTAACCCCCAGGATGTTGACAGGGGGTGGGGTTCAGTGATGGTAATGCCATTGAATGTCAAGGCGGGATGGTTAGGTTCTCTCTTATTGGAGATGGCCATTGCTTGGTACTTGTGTGGCATGAATATTACTAGCCACTTGTCAGCCCAAGCCTGGATGTTAATCAGGCCTTGCTGCATTTGGACATGGACTGCTTCAGTATCTGAGGAGTCGCGAATGGTGCTGAACATCCATATTTCTGACCTTATGATGGAAGGAAAGTCATTGGTGAAACAGCTGTAGATGGTTGGGCCTGGGACACTACCCTGAGGAACTCTTGCAGTGATGTCCTCGAGCTGATCATCTTCCTTTGGGCTAGGTATGACTCCAGCCAATGGAGAGTTTTCCCCCTGATTCCCATTGATTCCAGTTTTGCTAGGGCTCCTTGATGCCACACTCGGTCAAATGCTGCCTTGATGTCAAGGGCAGTCATTCTCACCTCACCTTGGGAGTTTAGTTCTTTTGTCTATGTTTGAACCAAGATTGTAATGAAGTCAGGAGCTGAGTACCTTGGTGAAACCCAAGCTAAGTGTCAGTAAGCAGGTTATTGCTAAGCAATTGCTGCTTGATAGCACTGTTAATGACCGCTTCCATCACTTTAATGATGATCAAGAGTAGGCCAATGGGGTGGTAATTGGCTGGGTTGCATTTGTCCTGCTTTTTGTGTACAGGGCATACCTGGGAAATTTTCCACATAGGCGGGTAGATGCCAGTGTTGTAACTGAACTGGAACAGCTTGGTGAGGGACACGATAAGTTTTAGAGCAAAAGTTTTCAGTACTATTGCCGGAATATTGTCAGGGCCCATAGCCTTTGCAGTATCCATTGCCTTCAGCCACTTCTTGATATCATGGGGAGTGAATTGAATTGGCTGGAGACTGGCATTTGTGATGCAGGGGAACCCCGGAGGAGGCCAAGATGGATAATCTCAGCACTTCTGGCTGAAGATTGTTGCAAATGCTTCAACCTTACCTTTTGCTCTGCTGTGCTGGTCTTCCTGTCATTGAGGATGGGGATATTTGTAGAGTTTCCTCCTCCAGTGAGTTGTTTAATTGTTCACCTCCATTCACAACTGGATGTGGCAGGACTGCAGAGCTTAGCTCTCATCCGTTGGTTGTGGAATTACTTAGCTGTATCACTTGCTGCTTATGCTGTTTGGCACACAAGTGTTGTGTTGTAGCTTCGCCAAGTTGACACCTCATTTTTAGGTATGTCTGGTGCTGCTCCTTTGGCATGTCCTCCTGCATTCTTTATTGAACCAAGTTTGATTTTCTGACTTGATGGTAATGGTAGAGTGGGGGATATGATGGGCCATGAGGTTACAGATTGTGGTTGAGTACGATTCTGCTGCTGATGGCCCACAGCACCTCATGGATGTGCAGTTCTGAGTTGATTGATCTGTTCAGAATCTATCCCATTTAGCACAATGGTAATGCCACACAACACAATGGGGTGCATCCTCAATGTGAAGACAGGACTTCACCTCCACAAGGACTCTACTGTCATCACTCCTACTCATACTGGCATGGACAGATGCATCTGTGACAAGTAGATTGGTGAGAATGGGTTTAAGTCGGTTTTTCCCACTTGTTGATTTCCTCACCACTTGCAGTAGACCTATTCTAGCAGCTATGTCCATTAGGACTCGGCCAGTTTGATCAGTGGTTGTGCTACCGAGCCATTCTTGGTGATGAACATTGAAGTCCCCCACCCAGGGAACATTTTGTGCCCTTACCACTTTCAGTCCTTCTTCCAATTCCAATCTTTCACCATTGAGGGGTACCGATTCATCAGGTCAGGGGGTTGGGTTCGGAGTTGGTGGTGCAGTAAGTGGTAATCAGCAGGAAGTTTCCTTGCCCATGTTTGACCTGATGCCATGAGACTTCCTTCCCTAAAGGACAGTAGTGAACCAAATGGATTATGATGACAATTGACAATGTTTTCATGCTCATCATTGCTTTTACTTTTAATTCCTGATTTATTAATTGAATTTGGTGAGATTTGAACCCATGCTCCCAGAACATTAGCTTGGGCTCTGGATTACTAGTCCATTATCAGTACACTACCAACTCTGTAAATGCTGTAAACTGCCATTAGGTGACTAAGCAACCATGGTCACCTAAATTGGAAAGAGACACTATCAAGCTGAAAGAAAATGCTTATAGAAAGGCAAGGAAAAGTGGAAATCCAGGGCACAGAGAGCTATAGACAACAACAAAGAAAGCAATATGGTGTAAAACAAAATACAAATAAAACATGCAAGGAGTATCAAAGCTAACAGCAAAAGATTTTTTAATAAATATGTTTGAGAAAGTTGTGCTAAAGGAAGGAATATGAGCCCACTTAAGACTGATGTCAACAAGAATGAGAAACTACCAGATTTATTCAATAATTTCTTTGTATCTGCTTTCAAAGTGTCTGAAGGGGACAAGGTAACCTGAAAAATAAGTCAATTGGAGGAACATACTGTATTTAATATAAGTGGTATGGCCATGGAGATAATGGGATTTAAGATCAACAAATCTCCAGGAACCGATGGTTTTCTGACGTGGGGCATAAAGAAAATAGTTGAGGAAATTGCAGATGCATTATTTATAATTTTCCAAACCCCCCTCGATTCAGGCAGTGTGCCTTTGAATTGAAAAACTGTTAATGTCACTTCATTATTCAAGGAGCAAATGAGGGAAAAAAACAGCTAACTCCAGATTTATTAAAATAACATCAATTATGAAGAAGGTAATGAAATTTATCCCCTTGCGAAGAAACCCTAACAAGGGGTCATAAACATGAGAGAGTCACTAATACATCCAATAGAGAACTCCCGAGAAACATTTTCACCCAGTTATTGGTGGGAATGTGGGACTCACTACCACAAGAAGTAATTGAGGTGACTAGCACAGATACGTTTAATGGGAAGCTAGGCAAACACATGAGGGCGAAAGGAATTAAAGCATGTGTTGATGGGATTAGTTGAATTGGGAAGAGGGGTGGCTCGTTGGGAGCATGAACATCGGCATGGACCAGTTGGGCCAAATGGCCTGACTGAGTTTGTGGTCAGTACAAAAGCCAGGGCACTTGCTGCTGACCTCAAAGTAAATCTCACAAAGATCTAGCGATCTCTTTGGCAAGAAAGTCACTTTTTTCATTGTGCATCGGTATTGCAACTGACTGCAGCATTCACTACTGGAGAATTTCCAGCTTGGAGCTGGAGTGATTTCATTAGGCTGTCCAAGTGGCCAATTACATTAAAGGATTTTTACAAACACCCAGCCAGGAAACAAAAAGCAGTAAAATAAAATCACTTTTAGACATGCTTGCATAGAGCAAATTAGATTGGGTGAAGGTAGAAGCTAAAATATTCCAAAAATACATTCTTACCAAAGATTACTTTTTTAAAAAAGCTTAAAAATGCCAGTCAATGCTTCGTCAAATTTCATCAATCAGATTTCTGTTGCTGTAAATGACTATAGCTCTATTACACTAATGACCCAGTTGCACTTGATTGAACAAGGCATAACTTTTTAGGGGTTTCGAATGCTGATGTGGAAGTGGGAAAGTTTAAGTTCTCACTGATTTCAGTGAATGCTGGCTTTTTTTTATGGGTCCACGTGTAGCCTGTGTTGCAGCACTGAGTGACACACAGCAACTTTAGGATTTCCACAAATGCCTGAGATTCTGAAGCTGTGATCAATTTCAGAGGGGTAATGACACTAATCACTGATGGTTCGCCCTCAACCCTCTGCAAAATCTGGGCCTCTGTTATATTAATGATGTATCATCACAGAGTGACTGAGCACTTAAACAAGCTGATCAGGGAGAGTTAGCGTGAATTTAGGTTCTGCCTGACTAAGCTAGTTGAGATTTTTGTGGACGTCGCTAGCATGGTAGAATGAGGAGTGTCACTGGATGTTGCCTGTACAGATTTTCTGTTGACATTTGTTAAGCTTCTGAAGAATAAGTTTTCCAGACATTATTGTGCATGCACACAAGTTCTGTGTGCACAGACATGTTAATTTAGTATAACACTGAAATCATAGAAGATATGGTTACCATGGTATATAACAGTTGACCTGAGGAGCTTTCCAAAATTTGCATTCCAGAACTTGGGGGTTGGGGAGCCTCTGCAAGTAAATCTGTTTTGATCTCCAGCTGAGGTTACCTCAGGACAACTTTGATCCTACAGTGGAACCCAGCTCGATAGATCCTAACTTTTATTTGTTTGTTTAGAGACGTGGAGAGTAGCTACTGAACAGAGGCACAGGAGCCAGCTGATGAACTTTTAACAAAAGAATAAAATATTTATTAAACAAGGAAAGATGAACTATCTTAGAATACTCATTCACCAACATCCATAACTTTACAGATTTTCAAGGATAACACAAGTTACAAAGTTACTTTAATGTTCACAGTAAGTACACAGCCCAGGTAAACAAATAAGTATCCTATGGTCAGACACACCATACTCTGAAACCAAGTGACAGATGCCACCTCAACCAGTTGCTATGGATCTCTCATCAACTCCCCCAGGGATGCTTGTCACACTGTGAGCTAACCAGTTTCACTGCACTCGGTCTTTCACACGAGGATTTCCAATCTCCACTCTCCAAGACCTTGCCTTGAAATCTCCTCCCAAATCAATGCTTTCTCTCAGATACCTTCTGCAAGGGTTCACCTCCAGGGTTTTCAATTCCCCTTCCAATGCTCCTCTTCCCTGGGTCATCACATGCATCCAAGCTGTCTTCCATGCACTCTCTCTCACCAGCACAGCCATCAACAGTACCACTGCTTCACATACCCATAGCAAAGAAGCAAAGAGTTACAGACTTTCAATTGCCTCTTTGGACCTTCTTGCCTCTTGCAATTGTCCTTGCTTTAAATCTGCTTTCTGTGGCTTTTTCCTCTTCAAATCTGAACCTTGGAGCCTTTCTCTCTGCCCCTCACTCTTAACTTCACTTAACAGGGCCTTTTCCAGGTTCCTGTCCTTCCTTTGACAAAAGATCTTCTTGGGACTTTCTCCTGTTCCACTCCCCAGGATTTTGGTATATTTTCTTTAGCTTGGGACTGGCTATCTATCCCCTTTGCTCCAGTCTTTCCTGGAAGCTACTTTCAAAATCAACTGAACTCAAACAGCTTCCAAAACAAATTGTTGCCTTGCGCTTTTGTTGTGTGTGTGTGTGTGTCTGTGGAAGGGACCTGCCTCTCTGGATCCTTGTTGCCAGGCAACAGCACTGTTTTTTTGCTACTCTTGTGTCTTAATTTCTCTTTAGGAGTCGTAAAACTCATTACAAATGCAGGCACCTTTTTAAAGTGAAAGTAAAACTTGATTTGACCTTTCTTAACACAAAGATACAGAAATACAAATCAAACTTAAACATTAAAGCTGAAACTCATTTCTAACACCCACAAATACAAATAAAACTTACTTAAACTGTCTCTATGCCTTAACACTCCATTGTTCTACCCTCATGCTTCTCCTATTCCATGAGTGTCTTTTGACATTAAATATGATACGCTGCCTGGAAATTTCTTTCTCCAGTACATTCTTTCTGCTATCATATAAGTTACATGACCCTGTTATTTTATAATTACTAACAAACATTTCTTTGTGGGAGCAGAATATTTTTGCATGTGTCGTCAACAATGCCTTTCTTTTATTTCCAAGTTTGTACTAATGCTAAGGGCAGAATTTTACGCTGATCGGGCGGGTGCGTGCCTGATCGAATCCAGTGTGAAATCGCACAATATTTTGGTCGGAGGGTGCGCGCAAAAGTTGGAGGTGCACACTCTGACTATTAAGAGGCCAATTAAGGTAGTTAAAGGCACAATTGTCTTTAGTTTAACATTGCCCATCCAACCTTATGGTTGGCAGATGGGCGAATCGGCCAGGTGGCCTTTACATTTTTCATGAAGCCTCATCCAAGGGCAGCATGAGGTTTCCATGATGAAATAAAATAAAAATAAAAATCAGTGGACAGCATTTTCATCATGTACATTTTCAGGTGCCTGATTGGGATGCTTGAACGTTTTTTTTCTGCTTTTCAAAATTTTATTTTCAATTTTTCAAGTCTTCAGCTCCCTGAGGCAGCTCCCTGCCTTCAGGAAGCTTCCTGTCAGTGCTGACCTGTGCTAGCGTTGATGTCAGCACTCGCCCTCTTCCCGTCCCCACCCTGGCAGTGCTGAGCTTCTCAGCGCGCGTTTTGGCCAGCCAGTGTGAGATTGTGGCCAGGGGCCGATCTCGGTCAGCGGCCTGTTCCCCGGCTGCTCCCGGGCCCGCTGATTGCGCCGGCCTGCTCACCTAAAAGCTCTGCCCTAAGTCTTGTATTAGCTTCTTGTACATTTTATTAATGCTATGCCAAGTCTTCTGTAACTTCTGCCTGGTTCTCTCAATAGTTGACATTGAATTCACCTTCACTACCAATGCTTGCTTTCTTGATCATGTGATTTATCTCACACCATAAAGGTCCCAACATTTCTCCATAACACAGTTGGCCATGACAGTCAAAGCTTCGTGGGTATATCTGAATTTATCAATTTTCTTATGGAACTAGAGTATTGAACTTTATATCATTTATCTGCTTATAAAGTACTAAAGATTCATCATTGCATCTTGATTAATTGTGTATTTTCTTCCCAATACTGAAATTGCATTTAACAAAAGCACGTTTCAAAACTAACAGTTCCCATCAGTTTGTTAGTAACTCATCGGTAACATTGAAAAAAGGGCACTGAATTCTATTTCCAACTGAAGTGGAAAATATAGTCTCGTGGTTTTTATGCCAGGGATCTTTTGTAAAATGTATTTGAGAAAATGGAGGGCAGAAATTAGTCTGGGCCTGAAACAAGGCACCCAAAGATTGATGCAGTGGCCCCCAAGTAAATCCACGGAGTGAGGGGCGGGGGGTGGTTTGGAGCAGCAGTGGGTGGGGTTGGAGGGTGCTATGATCGTGATTTCTGAGAGTTGGGTGAGCACTCCAGTTTCCATAGGATGTAGACTTGAAAAACAAAATATTCAAAAACTTAAACAGAAAATGCTAGAAAAACTCAGCAGGTTGAACAGCACCTGTGGAGAGAAAATGTTCTGAGTCCTAAGGATGAGAAATATTAACTCTTTTTTTTCCTCTCTCTCCACAGATGCTGTTAGACCTGCTGGGTTTTTCCAGCATTTTCTGTTTTTGTTTCAGATTTCCAGCATCTGCAGTATTTTGCTTTTATTCAAAAACTTATATTGATTAACAGCTGTGGAAGTCATTTTGGAATCCTGAGTAGGGCAGGTCCAATACTTGCCCCCTTCATAACAATTTGTTAAATTGTTTCTTCAGTTGGCAATCAGTCCCTAATTTACATCTTTAAGGGGCATGATACCTGTTTAAGCTTGGGATGCAGACCGAGTGCAGGTTGGTGCACTCTGCACAAATTTTGTACCCATTGCATGCTAGTTTCCATTCCATGATGGTCTAGCATGCTTAGTTTCTTCTTAAAAATAATGAAGAGTCGCCTTTGTCAAAAATGATTAAAATTGTATTAACGGCTCCTCGAGAACAGTTGGTGGTTGAATTATAACAACTCAAAGGAGCTGCACACTAAAAGAATGTTGGCATGCGTATAGGCAAAATTAAACTTTCATTCAGGATCAAATTATTCTGGAGCAGGGGCTAAAAGATTTTAGAAGCAATATCAGTAAGTAAAAAAAAAACTGATAAAGGTATATTGATTCTATTATATGTCTATCTTTGAATGCACGAAAGGAATAGCATTCTGGAGCCAAGGAAGTCATAATTGCAGTGAAGATATGCTAACAAGATTAATGGAAACATTAAGCAATTAAAGGCAAATAGCTGAAGCAGTTCAGGATCAGAGAATCACTGGACAAAGGCTTTCAAGTGTATTTATCCCATATATTTATCTCTCAACCAACATTACTAAAACGTATGATCTGCTCATTATCTTATTGTTGTTTGTGGGACTTTGCTGTGGTGATATTGGCTGCTGCATTTTCTACAACGTACTCCATTGTCTGTAAAGAGCTTTAGGATGTTTTGAGGTTGTGAAAGGCATGCTATAAGCACAGGTAACATTTTCCTTCTTATGTCACTTCTTACAATGAAAGCATAAGAAGGTTTGTAACAAAGTTTGATTTCCATCTCGTGAATGTTTCTTTATAATCCTGACCTTGATGGCTGTATTTACATTATTAAAATAGTGAGGTTGCTATCCTGGTTCACACATCTGACCTATATTTTAAACATGTATTAGCTTCTACTAGCCACACAAACTACCCTGTTAAAATACTGAGGTTTCTATTCTGATTCACATGTGACCTATGTTTTAAACTTGTATTAGCTTCTACTAGCCACTCTGATTACAAATCAACCCTTTTCTATGCAAACTTATACATCACAAATGTATTACATACAAACATATGGAATAGGAACAGAAGTAGGCTATTCGACCTCTTGGGCCTGCTCTGCCATTCAATAAGATCATGGATGATCTGTTTGCATTTTGAATTCTACATTTCCATTTACCTCCGATTACCTTTATTCCGTTGCCTAACAAGAATCTATCTACCTCAGCCTTAAAAATATTCAATGACCCCGCCTCCAACGTCTTTGGAGGCAGAGAATTCCAAAGTCTTTTTTATTAATGTCTACTGGAAGTCAATGATACATATAATGGTCACAGGTGATTCTTAAAATTTCCTGTTAAGTTCCTGTAGGTAGCTTGTAAATTTCCATCCGCATAGCACACCACAGGAATTGGTCATTTGAACAGTGAACAATTCTAATAGTTTTAAACAAGTGTCTGATAATTAAGGCGGTTGAAATTACTTTATTGGTTGGTGTACCTTTGCAAAGATTAACACAGCTTAGCACAGTTATTGATCATTATTACCTTTAAAATAATAATGCCAGTTAAGGCTGACCCACACATTAAAAATTTGCTCAGGTCACATCAGCACTAATTATATTGCTGGATTGTGACTTTATGTTGACCCTTCAAGGGTGTACGTGGTCTTTGGGATGAAAGCTTAACATTAGTGCAAGAGAACATTGGTTATCTTTAAGTACCTACAGGAATGCAGTGACTTCACTAGGATTTGCCCGTGGGCTAGCTCTGCTAGTCACTTAAACTCTCTGTAGATTTATTCCTTTAAAGGGCAGCTTTTTAAAAACAGTATTTTCATAAACAATTTTGTATCTGAGAAGCTCAAGTGATAAATTTTGGAATACGTGACTCTGAGCTCTTGACACATTTCACATCCTGATTAAATATCTAGACTGCAGGCCTTGTTGCTTATTAGCATACCAAAGTGTGTGTTGCCAAGTGTATAATGAAGATAGTCTGACAACATTTTGCCTTGAATTTTACATTAGAAGAGTTAACTTGCTGATTTCTGGCTGATGATTTCATGTATGCTGCCGATTTCAAGCGGTATTTAAAGCTTAATATGCTGAATATACACCTAAATTTATTCTGACTCCAGTCCCAATGCATTATCATTTTACTTGGTCTGGCAGCAGACAGATTTTTAAAAATTAGAAGGCACTTGTCTCATTATCCCTTTACCTGCCTTCCCTCCCAACCCTGCAAAGTGTCTTTGTACATTTCATTAGATGATAGGTATTTTAAAAATGCAAATTGTCACTGTTATTTTGGTAAAAATACCAAGTATTCTGTGGATTTTAATTCACTCCAACATGTCCCCAACAAGGACTAAGAAAATAATAATTTGTGTGCCACAGGACAATTATTTGATTCAAATCTAAACGATGTATTTTTCAGTAGAAAGTTTTAATTTTCAGGAAAAAGCCACTAAATTATTAACATAATCAATATTGGATATGGTGCCCATGGTGTTGAATCTTTGGTTTGATTGAGTTATATCATGTAACATGATGGTTTAAAAATTAATTTAGGCCAAGCACATTGGATTGACACTATTCCCCAGTCTTTGACATAACATTCTGTTAATGGTTCCCTCTGATAGAGAAAGCACAGGAACACTGTTTCTTTAGCCTGTCCCTATTTATAATCTGATTTCTTCATGTGCTTGTCTCCAAAGATGGTGTTATAGTACTCTTTTTATTTGTTAAAATTGTGCTGTAGTGAATTAAAATCTACACTTTTATTAGAATTCTTAGCATTTTTTACTGAAATAACACTGAATTTGCATTTTCAATATACCTATCACCCAATGAAACATACAAAGACATTTTACAGGGGAAGGTGGGTAAAGGGATGATGAAACAAATGGATACTGAGGAGTATTTTGGTGGTAGAAATTGAGATAGCAAAGTGGAGATATTTAGGAAGAGAATTTCATTGTGGTCTGACGACTACCAATAAAGTGGTAAAGCACATAATGGATCAGAGTTAGTTGACCAGAGAATGTATGTTGAGATGTAGCTTTGGAGAACATTGCTAAAGCAGAAAGAAGCAAAGCTAAGGAGAAAGTTTTGAAAATGGGGATTTTAAAGTGGATATGCTGGGGAACAGAGAAGCAATGGAGATTGGTGAGGACAAGGGTTTTAGGAATATAAGACTTAATATAGCAATGGGAGAGTTTTGAACAAGATAGAGTTCTAGTAAAGCAGGAATCAAGAGGCCAGCAAGTAAACATTGAAGAAAGCAAGGCCCGTAGTGACAAAGACATAGATCAGAGTTTGAATAATAAGGGATGTGTGTGTGGTGAGTGATGGATGGCGTGGGGGTGGGGGGGCAGTAAAATGTGCTGAGATTCCAGCAATACTATTATTTGAAAAAGATGCATTTCTTGTCATTTGATGGGAACCTCGTTTACTGGCTGAAACCGAATCAAATCTGTGAATGTAATTGTGGTTTGCATGGGGTTATTAGTTTTTCTCACTCACTAGGAAACAGTCAACAACATTTAATGATGGTGGGTGTGGCGTTTGCCATCACCATTTCATTTTTGGCTTAACATTGCAATACTTCTTTTCAGATTTCACTTGAAAATGACAGGGTGTGGCACTGCTATTCTCATACTTATGATGGAACAAAGTTATTGCAGGTGCCACATCTATACTGGAGTGAGACATAGCGTGATGCTTAAGCAGGAATACGAAAAGTTGTGGCTGCCATGATAAACCGTGGATGTGGCTCTTGATGGTTTAAGACTTTGAGTTGCACCTGGCCACTATGATATAATAGCATGGTGAGGAAATTCCAGGTGTTTTGTCAGCAGAGATCTGCTTTCTGAGTTGTAAGCTCTGGAATTCCATGTACAGTAAATATTTTTTTTCAACCTGGTATAATGGCTGTAGCTTTAGTTATTATACTGGTGCAAATGAGCATAAATTATTCTTACTTGCCCAATAGAAATCGACACTAATTCTGCACTTGACTTACAGGTAGATTTAATATGGTAAGGGATTCCACTTTGTAATCAATGTTTGTCACTTAGTGACGAAGGTGTCTTTTAAAAGCTTCTGTTACTTTATTGATTGCACCTGGAACATGGATTGGTGTGTACATCCACCAATTAGTAAGCAATTGTTGATGTTGCTTTGTGGAGATGTAACCCAGTTTTCCCGTATACACAGGGATTTTTAGTATTTCTAAATAACTTATATTGGAGTTCACGGCAAGAAAAAGGTTGCTGAATCAACATCATTTGGGGCTCTGCTCTCTGTAATATAAGGGTCTGGAAATACATGGGGTAAACTAGAATAACTTGAAATACATTGGATAAAGAATTTTACACCTCCACCTGAGGGGAGGTGTAATATATGGGTTTAGCACATATAGGGTTATGTGGAACTGAGACCAGTATCACCCAAGCAGTGATGTAAGGAAACACATGACCCCCACCTGGGGATCGGTCTAGTGTTGGACAGACCTTTGTGCACAAGCAAACATGGAGACAGCTCCTAGGCGACCTTTTACTGTATAAATGTACATAGTGGACATGTAAATATACAAAGTGTACAGCACAGAAATTTGGCAGGGTTAAAAGGTGTATATGTAAATGCAAGGAGTATAGAAAATAAAGCCAATGACCTGAGGGCACAAATAGATACATGGTAGCATGATATCATCGCTATAATGGAAGCTTAGCTTAAAGAGTGGTGAAAATGGCAGCTCAACATTCCTGGATATAGAGTTTTCAAGTAGGATAGAGAGGGGGACAAAAAAGGTGGGTGTGTAGCATTATTGGTTAAAGAAAAAAATACAGCTGTGTGGAGGGATGATAAACTAAATGAAGCATCAAATGAGGCCATATGGGTTGAGCTCAGAAATAAAAAAGGGACAGCCACATTACTAGGATTGTACTATAGGCCCCCAAATAGTGGAAGGGAGTTAGGAGATCAAATATGTAGGCAAATTTCTGAGTTCAAAAACAATAGGGCTGTCACAGATGGAGACTTCAACTACCCTGATATCAATTGGGATACAAACAGTGTGAAGGGCACAGAGGGCACAAAATTCTTGAACTGCATTCAAGAGAACGTTTTCATCCAACATGTAACAAGCCCAATGCGTGGGGATGCAATTCTAGATTTAGTCTTAGGAAATGAAGCTGGGCAAGTGGATGAAGTAACAGTGGGGGAAACTTTGGAGATAGTGACCATAATATAGACTTATGGAAAAGGACAAAGAAAAGGACAGGAGTAAATGTTCTAAATCGGAGCAAAACAAATTTTACAAAGCTGAGACGTGAGCTGGTGAAAGTGGATTGGATACAGCTGCTAGAAGGGAAAATGGTGACACATCCCCACAAAGAAAAAGGGTGATTATCCAGAAGCATGGGTAAGATAAAGCAGAAAAAGAAAGCCTTTAACAGTCAAAAAAAGCTTAATACTGTAGAAAGACTAGAGGAATAATAGAAAGGACAGGGATGGAGTAAAAAAGGAAATTAGAAAAGCAAAGGGAGGTTATGAAAAAATATTGGCAGGTAAAATCAAAATCAAAGAAAACCTAAAGATATTTTACCAGTACAGTAAGTGCAAGAGAATAACTAAGGAAAAGGGGAGCCTATCAGAGATGTACATGGTAACTCATGTGTCGAAGCTGGAGATGTGGGCAGAGTTCTCAATGAGTACATTGTCTCAGTCTTCACTAAGGAGAGGGATTCTCGTTAAGGAGGAAAGTGTGAAATATTAGATAAAATAAGCATAATGAGAGAGGAAGTACTGGAGGAACTGACATCCTTGAAGGTCAATAAATCACCAGGGCTGGATGGACTGTATGCCAGGCTATTATAGGAAGCCAGGGAGGAAATAACAGATGCTCTGAGGACCATTTTTCAATCCTTACTAGATACAGCTGCTATACCAAAGACTTGAAGGTCTGTGAATGTTGCGCCAGGGATAGGCCAAAAAATTATTGGCTGGTCAGTCTTACGCTGGTGGTGGGAAAATTATTGGAAACAATTCTGAGACAGGATGAACTGTCACTTAGAAAGGCATGGATTGATCAGGGATAGTCAGCATGGTTTTGTTAGGGGAAGATCGTGTCTTACTAACTTAATAGAATTTTTTGAGGAAGTAACAAGGAAGATTGATGAAGGTAGTGTAGTGGATGTTATCTACATGAATTTCAGTAAGGCATTTGACAAGGTTACACATGGCAGACTGTTCAGAAAAGTGAGATCTCATGGGATACAGGAGAAGGTGGCGAGTTGGATCTAAAATTGGCTCAGTGCCAGAAACAAAGGGTAATGGGCAATGGGTGCTTTTGCAAATGGAAATCTGTTTCCAGTGGCATTCCACATGGCTCAGTGTTAGGGCCCTTGCTGTTTGTTGTATATATTAATGATGCGGATTTAAATGTGGGAGGTATGATTGGGAGATTCGCAGATGACACAAAAATTGGCTGTGTACATGATAATGAAAAGGATAGCTGTTGTTTTCAGAAAGGCATCAATGGTTTGGTTGAGTGAGCGGAAAAGTGGCAAATGGAATTCAATGCAGGAAATTGTGAGGCATTGCATTTGGGGAGGCCAAACAAAGCAAGGGAATAGTCAATAAAAAGAAAGATATTGAGAGCGGTTGAGGAAGCGAGACACTTTGGAGTGCATGTCCACAGGTCCCTGAAGGTGGCAGGACAGGTGGATAAGTTGGTAAATAAAGCATATAGAACGCTTTTCTTTATTGGATGAAGTATTGAATACAAAAGCAGGGATGTAATGATGAAGCTGTATAAAATGCTGGTTAGGCTATAGCTGAAATTTTGTGAACAGTTCTGGTCACCGCACTACAGAAAGGACAAAATTACTCTGGAGAGAGTACAGAGGAGATTTACAAGAATGTTGCCTGGGCTAGAAAATTGTAGCTATAAGGGAATATTGGATAGGCTTGTGTTGTTTTCCTTAGAACAAAGGAGGTTGAGGGGTGACCTAATTGAGATGTACAAAATTATAAGAGGCCTAGATAGGGTAGACAGGAAAGACCTGTTTCCCTGAGCTGAGAGGTAAATTACCAGGGGGCATAGATTAGGGTGATTGGTAGAAGGATTAGAGGGGACATGAGGAAACACTTTTTCACCCAGAGGGTGGTGGGTTCTGGAATTCACTGCCTAAATTATTGGTTGAGGCTGAAATACTGAACTAATTTAAAAAGTACCTGAATCTGCACCTGAAGTACTGTAACCTGCAAGGCTATGGAGCAGGTTTTGGAAAGTGGGATTAAAAATGAGCAGCTAGTTTCTTTTGTTCTCTTTTTTGACCGGCACAGACACGATGGGCTGAGTGGCCTCTTTATGCCCGGTAACCTTTCTATAGTTCTGCGGTTCTGTATTTCTTGTAGTTAATAAATACACTCAGTTAACTTACTTAAGACGACAAAGACTTCATTAAGGCCTACCAAACGGCATCCAACACCCTACAACATTCTCTGGCCTAAATTCAAAATGGCTGCCTATGTTTCCTGAATTTACTTTCCCATCAAAAGTAACATATACAATTCAAATAAATACTGTAAAATGTACAACCTGTTAAATTGTAAAGTAAAATGCTCAAACAATGTATTAGTTTTCCTATTTTTCTTGGTGCATTTTTGCTAATGGATATATAAAACAAAATGATCAAGGACATATCAGGATAGACAGTAAGCTAGCAGAAAACACTTAATCATGATCTGGGAGCATTGCCAAACATGCTCCTATGTTTTCTGCATCAGCCTATCAGACAGAAAGCAGCACTCTAGCCTAGGTCCTGTGAAGACAGGATAAAGGCAGCATAAGCTGCTCCAACCATGCACATCTACTGCTGGCACTAACTGCTGCTCCATACGTGCTACAGATGCAGCATTATATTCATAAATATGTCTTTTTAAATCTGAGGTTGCTATACCGGGCAGTGAAAGAAAGGTTTGCATCTCTTTACAATCTGGTCCATATGCACAATCCATTGAGACTGCATCTTCATCATCCATATATGCTGGGCTGCCTCCAGTCGTTTATCAAAGCAAAATAAATCCCTGTGATCTTTAAAGGCAAATCAAGCATTACAAATACAGAAAATAACACTTTCGCCATGCTTTGAGCTGTATTTTATGTACCTGTGTAGCATTCTGTTTCTGATGTATTTTATTAGCCTATGAAAGTAAACAGAGCTAAAGTAAGCTATAGTTTTTAGTGCTAATAGTCATGAGCATATCTTTTGGGTGTTAATCTTCCCGCTGTGTCCAATCTAATCTTCTTTTGTGTGGTGCCAGATATTAAATTAATCACATTACTTGTAATAAGCATACACATATTAACTGCAATATTAATATGATGATAATGATCATACCAAAGATCTTTCACATCCTACTATTTTGACATCCTCTGAAAGCCATGATGTACAAAAGAGCATATTTAATAAAAGTAAGATCAATAAAAGTCCTAAGTAACATATTGGATAGTGCAGTTTTGAAAAGTGTCAAGGAAGAAAACAGTACTCAATGAGCAATTTTGATGCTAACTTTACTACAGAAAACACAGCTCTTCAAAATAAATGTTTTGACTGAAGCACAATTATAATTAGCTAACTGATAAGTGCTTTGAACTCCCTGCCCATCTCATTCTAACCTATGCTTGACTCAAAAAGTATAATTGCCTTGCAAATTTTGTATCATGGTTCCCATTAGTCAGATTACTTTGCATTTGAAACTGCTTCCAGTTTATATTTATTTAGACATTATTCAATTTACTTACGACAGGGAGAAGATTAATGGTTCATTTAGATCCAAATTTAGCTAGATCCATCTAATCCAAATCTATTCACAACTGACAAGATGGTTCATTTATCATTGACTGACAGGTTTGAGAAAGTAATGTATGCATCTTTAGTAACCTCCGAACAGCTCAGCTGAATTAGAAAGAAACATAGGGCTCAGAGGTAAGAGGGGACCTTGGAAGAGGGCCATTCAGCCCATTGTGCCACCACTGGCTCTCAAAGTTTATCCTATTCACCTCCTCTTTCCTTGTATCTTTTAAGATTTTTTTCAAGTATTTATTTTCTTGCTTTTAACAAGTTATTATAAGTTCTGCTCCTACCATTGTTTCTGACGAGACAGCCCATACCCTAACAACTCTGTATATATTAAAAGAAAACAGTGCTTCTAATCTGTCCCTTCATTCTTTGGTTATGATCTTAACTTTATGTTCTTGGTTATCAGTTTAATGATCAATAGAAATAATTTTCCCAATTTATTTTAGCAAACCACCTCATAATTTTGAACATATCTATCAGATCGCCTCATAATTATTTATGTTTTAATGAAAAAAATCCCCATTCTCTCATCTCTACTCAGTAAAAGCTCTCCGATATCATCTTAGTGAATCTCTTGTGTGCCCTCTCCATGGTCTTGATATCCTTCTAAAAGTAAGATATTTTAACTGAATTCTAACAAATTATTTGTATGAATTTGCTTTTGTTCTCTGTATCCCTATTTATAAAACTTAAGATATGTCATTTATTACAACTTTATCAACCTGTCCTCTTAGTTTTGAAGATTTGTATATCTGAATTGCTAAGAATTTATGCTCGTCTGCTCCTTTTAAAGTTTTATTATTCAATATTTACATCCTCTTATTAAATGGACCAGGATCTCACAGGACCACTCATTTTTCATAAATTTGCATAATGTCATCTACTCTTCCGTTCAACTACTAAAATGTCCATGACATCCTGAAGTCACTTACAGCCCTCTTCATGGTAATGCTCCTTATTTCTGTATCATCTACAAATGTTAAAGTCCTGTCCCTTCTATTCCCACGTCTAGATCATTTATAAGTGTAATGGCCCCAAACACCTTGCCTACAAACTGACAAGAGCTCTTCCCTTAACTAAAGCAATAAAATAAAACCTTGGTTTAGCAATCAAATCCCATTACTATCCATGGCATATTGCTCACATGGAGCGACTGGCTATGCAACAGTTACTGTATTCCATATCATAAAGTTCCTAATGAAAAACTGAAGGCTTGTAGAACAAGGTGCAGCAGTTTCTATCTTTATAAAACACCTTACTGACTAAAGTAAAAGCTCTTGGAATTGAGGGCAAATTATTGACCTGGTCAGGAGGTTGACTGAGTGGCGGGAAATAAACAGTAGGGATAATAGGCAATTGAGAGATTGTGACTTTTGATTTCCCATGGGGATCTGTATTGGAGCCTCAACTATTCACTGTACTTATTAACAATTCAGATGATGGGATAGAGAGCTATATATCCAGGTTTGCTGATGATAAGTGACACTGTAAGCAGTGTAAATAGAAATACAGAATTACAAAAAGAAATTAATAGATTGCGAATGGGCAAAATTGTGGCAAGTGAGGATTTCAATATTGGTTCAGTGTGAGGTCATCCACTTTGGACCTAAAGAGGATAGTTCAGAGTACTTTTTAGAAGCAGTGGAGGTCCAAAGAAATTTGAGGGTCCATGTATATAAATCATGAAAATCTCATGGACAGGCACAGAAAATAATCAAAAAGTGCTGGCCTTTATATCTACAGCACCAACATACAAGGGACTAGAAGTTATGATACAACCATAAAAGCCCTTCTTAGACAACATATCAGGCAGGAGTTTACAGGTGGGGTTTCTCACCCTGCTACTGAAAAAAATCACTGTAAAACATGTCTTTGCTCTGGCGGTCTACCCCATAGCCATCTAACGCTGCTCAGAGCATTAATTGGCTCCAGAGAGGTGCAGCGGTATTGTCACTGGACTGGTAATACAGAGACCCAGGCAAATACTCTGGGGACCTGTATTCGAAACCCACCACAACAGATGGTAGAATTTGAATTCAATAAAAATCTGGAATTAAAAGTCAAATGTCCTTTAGGGAAGGAAATCTGCTGTCCTCACTTGGTCTGGCCTACATATGACTCCAGATCCACAGAAATGTGGTTGATTCTCAACTGCTCTCTGAAATGGCCTAGCAAGCCACTCAGTTATATTAAACCACTAATAGTCAATTAAAAGGAATGAAACCAGATGGACCATCTGTCATCGACTTAGGCACCAAAAACGACAATGGCAAACCCAGCACTGTTGACCCTGCAAAGTCCTCCTTAGTAAAATCTGGGGGTTTGTGCCAAAATTGGGAGAGCTGCGTCTCATGCTAGTCAAGCAACAGCCTGACATAGTCATTCTCATGGAATCATACTTCACAGACAATGTCCCAGACACCTCCATCACCATCCCTGGGTATGTCCTGTCCCACCGCAGGACAGACCCAGCAAAGGTGGAAGCACAATGGTATACTGTCAGGAGGGAGTTGCCTGGGAGTCCTCAACATCGACTCTGGACCCCATGAAGTCTCGTAGCATTAGGTCAAGCATAGGCAAGGAAATGTCCTGCTGATTGCCACGTACCACTTCCAACTGCAGCCCCCCCCACCCATCTCAGCTGATGAATCAGTTGAACACCACTTGGAGGAATCACTGACGGTGGCAAAGGTGCATAATTAACTCTGGGTGGGGACTTCAATGTCCATTACCAAGAATAGCTTGGAAGCACCATCACAGACCGAGCTGGCTGGGTCCTAAAGGACATGGCTGCTAGACTGGGTCTGTGACAGCTGGTGAGAGAACCAACAAGAGGAAAAACCATACTTGACATCATCCTCACCAACTTTCCTGCCGCAAATGAATCTGTCCATGACAGTATCAGTAGAAGTGATACCACACAGTCCTTGTGGAGATGAAGTCCCGTTTTCACTTTGAGGATACTCTCCATTGTGTTGTGTGGCACTATCACCATGCTAAATGGGATAGATTTTGAACAGATCTCGCAACTCAAGACTGGGCAGCCATGAGGCGCTGTGAGCATCAACAGCAGCAGAATTGTACCCGACCACAATCTAACTTCATGGCTCAGCATATCCCCCAATCTACCATTACCACCAAACCAGGGAATCAACATTGATTCAATGAAAAGTGCTGGAGGACATGCCAGGAGCAGCACCGGGCATACCTAAAAATGAGGTGTCAACCTGGTGAAACCAAAACATA
The DNA here is from genome assembly GCF_017639515.1 of Carcharodon carcharias. Lineage (NCBI taxonomy): Eukaryota > Metazoa > Chordata > Chondrichthyes > Lamniformes > Lamnidae > Carcharodon > Carcharodon carcharias. The sequence goes on from NC_054486.1 coordinate 60,928,306, forward strand.
GGACGACTTATGTGTCAAACAGCAATAGCAGCAAGTGATAGACAGAGCTAAGCGATTCCACAACCAACGGATCAGATCTAAGCTCTGCAGTCCTGCCACATCCAGTTGTGAATGGTGATGAACAATTAAATAACCCACTGGAGGAGGACCCTCCACAAATATCCCCATCCTCTATGATGGGGGAGCCCACCACATCAGTGCAAATGATAAGGCTGAAACATTCACAACAACCTTCAGCCAGAAGTATCGAGTGAATGATCCACCTTGGCCTCCTCCGTAGGTCCTCAACATCACAGATGTCAGTCTTCAGCCAATTTGATTCACTTCACATGATATGAAGAAATGGCTGAAGGCACTGGGTACTGCAAAGGCTATGGGCCCTGACAACATTCCGCAATAGCACTGAAGACTAGTGCTCCAGAACTTGCTGTGCCCCTAGCCAAGCTTTTCCAGTACAGCTACAACACTGGCATCTACCCAGCAATGTGGAAATTTTCCCAGGTCTGTCCTGTACACAAAAAGCAGGACAAATCCAACTTATTACTGCCCCATCAGTCTACTCTCGATCATCAGTAAAGTGATGGAAGAGGTCATCAACAGTGCTATCAAGTGGCACTTACTTAGAAATAATCTGCTCACTTATGCTCAGTTTGGGCTCTGCCAGGTTTACTCAGTTTCTGAACTCATTACAGCCTTGTTCAAACACAGACAAAAGAGCTGAAATCCAAAGGTGAGGTGAGAGTGACAGCTCTTGACATCAAGGCAGCATTTGGCCGAATGTGGCATCAAGCAGCTCTAGCAAAACTGGAATCAATGGGAATCAGGGGGAAAACTCTCTGCTGGTTGGAGTCATACCTAGCAGAAAGGAAGATGATTGTAATTGTGGGAGGTCAATCATCTCAGTTCCAGGACATCGCTGCAGCAGTTCCTTAAGGTAGTGTCCTAGGTCTAATTATCTTCAGCTGCTTCATCAATGACCTTCCTTCCATCATAAGGTCAGATGTGGGGATGTTCACTGATGATTGCACAATGTTCAGCACCATTCGTGACTCCTTCAATACTGAAGCAGTCCATGTCCAAATGCAGCAAGACCTGTAAAAACATCCAGGCTTGGACTTACAAGTGGCAAGTAACATTCATGCCACAAAAGTGCCAGGCAATGACCATCTCCAATAAGAGAGAATCTAACCATCCCTGAATCCCCCACTATCAACATCCTGGAGGTTACCATTGACCAGAAACTGAACTGGACTATCCATATAAATATTGTGGCTACAAGTCAGGTCAGTGGTTAGGAATCCTGCAACGAGTAACTCAGCTCCTGACTCCCCAAGGTCTGTCCACCATCTACAAGGCACAAGTCAGGAGTGTGATAGAATAGTCTCCACTAGCCTGGATGAGTGCAGCTCCCACAACATTCAAGAAGCTTGACACCACCCAGGACAAAACAGCCATCCATATCCATAAACATTCACTCCGTCCACCACCGACGAACAGTGGCAGCAGTGTGTACCATCTACAAGATGCACTGAAGAAACTCACCAAGGCTCCTTATACAGAACCTTCCAAACCCATGACCACTACCATCTAAAAGGACATGGGCAGCAGATACATGGGAACATCACCACAAGCAAGTTCCCCTCCAAGCCACTAACCACCCTGACTTGGAATTATATCGGTGTTCCTTCACTGTCACCGAGTCAAAATCCTGGAACTCCCCCACTAAGAGCATTGTGAGTGTACCTACACCATGTGGACCGCAGTGGTTCAAGAAGGCAGCTTCTTAAGGGCAATTAAAGATAGGTAATAAATGCTGGCCTGGCCAGTGAAGTCCATATCCTGTAAATGAATTATAAGAAAATGTGGGGAGGAAGTTCTGCCTCCGAAAGCTGATGGCCAATCAAATTGGCAATAGAACTCTGCATCAACAGCAGCACCAACGGGAGCAGCTGGGACTGAGGCTAGTCCCAAAGAAGAACCTGGAGGGTTCTTGTTGGGGCTGGGGTAGGAGATTCCGGGGTGCGGGACAAGGGGAGTTGGGGGCCAGGTGCCAAGGTGGACCCTGTGAGGTATTTCTGACTGGAAAAAGGGGTTCATGAAGGAAGCACCTCCTCTTTCCTGCCAGAGGCCCAAGCAGGCTTGCCTGCCTGGTATCCTTCTTATCCCTGGCCTCTTCCGCCCAGCCAAAAAATTGTGATTGGGCAGGGACTAGAGATTAGTTGGCCATTTAAGGGCTTCAGTTGCTGTTTGTCCTTTCCCACTGCCTGTTAAATCGTGGCCAGGCTGGGGTGACGGGAAAGGCACCCATGAAGTTGTATAAGCCCTCCACCTGACAACCTGTCTGCAGGGGACAGTAAAATTCTACCCATGGAGTAATGGACAGTTCTGGGCAACATAACTTAGGAAGGATGCATTGCCTTTGGACCGAGTGCAGCTCAGATTTACTTGAATGATATCAGGACTCCAAGGGTTGAATTCCAAGAAGACATTACACAAACTCCGGTTGTATTCCTTGGAATTTAGAAGGTTAAAGGGTGAGGTGATCGAAGTTTTCAAGATACTTAGGGGAACAGGGTAGGTAGAGAGAAACAATTTTCTTTGTTGGAGCATATAGGACTAAGGCCAGAATTTTCCTTTGGCTTGCGGGGGCAGGGCCAATCGGGTCCGCGCCCAATCTCGACTGGCTGGCCCGCCCAACATGGGGAAATTCTCCCCTAAAGGACAAAGCAGAAAAATTCAGCTGGATCTTTCAGAAGAGAAACACTTTTACACACAAAGGGTGGAAGAAGTTTGGAACGGTCTTTGTAAAAGGCAATCAATGGTCAATTTTAAACATGAGATTGATAGATTTTTGTTCACCAAAGGTATTAAGGGATATGGGGCAAAGCCAGGTGTGTGGAATTAGGTCAGATCTCAGCCATAATCTCACTGAACGGCTGAACAGACTCGAGGGGGTAACTAGCCTCTGTGTTCTGAAAAAATGATTCATTGTATAAAATGATTCAAAACATTTTGACCTGATGAGGTGCAAGTAACTGGAAATGTTTCTTTGTCTTGATTTTCAAAGTATCAATTAAATTGTAACTTATTAAATGTAAGTAGAAGCAGGCTTGTCTTTTGTATACAGATGACAACACCACTTACTGAAGCAGCTGTGCATATGAAAGACAAAGATTCTGGATTGAAAGCACTGATGCATTATAAACATGATGAATTTGTTGCTGGTAATATTTGAGCAGGTGGTTAGGATTAGCATTACTGTAAACACAAATTTGTTGATAATATTCACTATTCTGCATTACTGTGACATATCAGTGTTGTCAACAGTTCATTTTCAACAAAGATTTCTTGAAAACTGTTTTCTCTACTCTACAGATTTTTTTCTGTGTAAATAGGAAATTCTGAAAGGCTGTGCAGATTATGATAGATTTGCCGCTGTTCTTGCACGCACCAGCAGTAATAATGAAAAAAGTAAAGGTTAACATAACATGGGATATCATTAAACACAATCGAAGGAATTCTGTGAAATACTCACTGATGTCTGAAGGATACTACCTCATAGGTAACTTTAATTGTGTTTCCTCCTTTGCGCCTTGTTCATCCTTCGAGGCAGGAATGCCCACGTTCATCATCTGGGGAGGTTGGTAGGTTCCAGTGGGTAGGTAGGTGATTGCTAAGGCAGATTTGGGCTTGGAAGTTTCTGCTGCAAATAGGACAGGATACCACAGACGATTGAGTTTTCAATGAGCTTCTGGCTCGGGATATCCTCTCCTTGCATTTTCTCTCTGTCTCTGATACGTGCTTGCTTCCAAAGGAGCCGCACCATTTTTTATTTGGTTGCACCAAGTGCAGTGATTCTGGCGAGCCACTCCCAAGAACTGAAGTCAGTATCAAAGCTCCTAAGTAAAGCCTTCAGAATGTCCTTGTAGTGCTTCCTTTGACAGCCATGAGAATGCATCCCAGACTCAAGGTCTCCATAGAGGATTCGCTTTGGCAAACGAGTGGCATTCTGGCTACTTGGCCAGCCCAACTGGGTTATCACTGCCTCAGTGTGGCACGGATGCTTGGTGTGTCAGCTCGGGTGAGCATCTCATTGCCTGGTATTTTGTCCTGTCTGATCTTCAGGAGCTTCTGAAGGCAGCTCAAATTAAAGCTAAAAACAAAAAAACTGCGGATGCGGGAAATCCAAAACAAAAACAGAATTACCTGGAAAAACTCAGCAGGTCTGGCAGCATCGGCGGAGAAGAAAAGAGTTGACGTTTCGAGTCCTCATGACCCTTCGACAGAACTTAAAGTTCTTGGCATGATGCTGCTATGCAATCCAAGCTTTGCGTGCATAGAGCAGAGTAGGCAGGGCTGATATTCTGTGGACTTTCAGTTTTGTATTCAGACTCAGTCCCCTTCATTCCCAGGCTGATGTTCGAAGTCTGCCAAAGGCTAAACTTGAAGATAAAAGCAAAAAACTGCGGATGCTGGAAATCTAAAACAAAAATAAAAATAAAAATACCTGGAAAATCTTAGCAGGTCCAGCAGCATCTGCGGAGAGGAACACAGTTAACGTTTCGAGTCCATATGACTCTTCAACAGAACTAAGTGAAAATAGAAGACGGGTGAAATATAAACTGGTTTAAGGGGGGGAGGGGGGCTGGTGGGACAAGTAGAGCTGGATAGAGGGCCAATGATAGGTGGAGATTGCCAAAAGATGTCACAGACAAAAGGACAAAGAGATGTTGAAGATGGTGATATTATCTAAGGAATGTGCTAATTAAGGGTAGAAAGCAGGACAAGCAAGGTACAGATAGCCCTAGTGGGGGTGGGTTGGGGTGAAGGAATCAAAAAAGGCTAAAAGGTAGAGATAAAACAATGGATGGAAATACATTTAAAAAATAATGGAATGCTAAACTTGATTTGGCAATTCTTGCATGTGTCTCGTTGTCAATATGGACAGCTAAGGAGAGTGTGCTGCTGAGATAAGTGAGCTTATTCACTGCTGACAAGTTCTGGTCATGGACTGAAGCCTTAGGTTCAAGATAGGGCTTTCCTGAAGCAGGCTGGTACATTACTTCAGTTTTCTTTGGGTTGACTGTAGGGTCACATGCATTGGGCAAGAAGTCCATGCTACAGTGCATGTCCAACTCTGAATCAGCACAATGCACAGTCATCAGCAAACAGGAAATTGTGATGTATGTCCTAGGAGATCTTGGTCTTTGCCTGAAGTCATTTCAGATTGTGTTTTAAATCTGAGATTACCATCATGGAAGGCATGGCAGAGAAAAACATACTAAAGAGGGCTAATGTTACTGTGCAGCCTTGTATAACCCCATTAGTGACTGGAAATGTGTCAGAGGACTCAGGGCACAAGCAAGCATGCCATCATGGAACTGTCAAACATTGTGATGCATCTCTCAGGGCAGCTGAATTTCTCCATTGCCTTCCAAGGACTTGGTCAGGTCAACAAATGTAGTGTAGAGGTCCATGTCCTGCTTTTGGCATTTCTTCTGGAGCAGCCAAACTGCCAACACCATATCAGTGGTTCCTTGACCTTTTCTGGAAACGCTTTCTGGTAGCAGACCCTGGTCGAGATGTTGCACTAAGCAGTTCAGAAAGATCCTGGCAAAGATTTTGCCAGTGATGGAGAGGAGTGAGATTCCCCCATGATTGCTGCAGGTTTGTCGAGTTCCTTTCTGCTTGCACAGGTCAATGATGGAGGCATCTTTTTGTATTCTTGCAAGATGGTTCCTTGTTCCCACATAGACTGAAAGAACTCAGTGAGCTTCTTGACCAGGCATTGACCTCCAGCCTGTAGACATCAGCTGGTATAGCATCAGCTCCTGGCTTTCTGCTAGACAGGAGTTTGATTGCGTTTGTCAATTCTAACAGTGTGGGAGGGTCATCAAGAGAGCAGTTGATGGCAACCTGAGGCAGTCTGTTGATTGCATCTTCATTAGATGAAGGCCGATTAAGGGTGTGGTTAAATTGCTCTGCCCATCATTTTAGAATCTGGACATTTTCTGTGAGCAGTGTTAGTCAGTCATCACCGAGGATTGGTGATGAACCAGTAGACTGGGTCTCATAGAGTTCAGAACATCGTAGAATCCCTTCCAGTCCTTGTGGTCTGCATTTGACTGAAGTTCGTCTGTTTTCTGATTTAACCACATGTCTTACATATCGCTGAGCTTACATTGGACAGTCCTGAGGATGTTTTGGTAGGCATCATGCTTGGATAGTGATGGCTTATCACTGAAGTAAACTCTATAGAGGTGTTGTTTCTCCTCTAGTATTTTCCAGATTGCTGAACCAATCTTAATGCTTACAAAGGTAGGGCCAAGGGCCTCTGGAGCAGTGGAGTATGCTATATCCATGAAGGCCATCCAGTCATCCTCAATGCAGTGAGTGTCCATTTTCACTGTACACAGACAACTCTCGAGTTTCTCTGAGACTGATTCCTTCATGACTGTCTGTTTGAGCTTTGAGACATTGAGACACTTCTGGACATTCATGCCCTGAGGGGGGCGTCTAGGCAGATAAATCTTGATGTTTAGCTTTAAAATAAGATGGTGGTCAGTCCAGCAGTCAGTGCTTGTCTGATTTTGGCACAGTAGCAATCAAGGAGTGGAGGTCATCATAGAATTTCTTCTTGACTTTATCAGGGTTGGTCATGGTAGGGGTGTACACACTAATAAGAGTGGCTTTCCTGTTGCCATGCAGGAGTAGTTTAAGCAGCATGAGATGATCATTAACACCCTTGAGGAGGTAAGTAACTTACTGATAGTTCATGACAGCAAATCCAAATCCTTGCGGCAAATCCTTTCCACGGCCATTCCAAATTAATGTGTAACCTGCACTGAGGTCCTTGAGCTGACCCTGCTCAGATTGACGAGTCTCGCTGAGGGCATTGACCTGGACATTGTACTTAGCCAGCCATCTACTGACAAGAACAGTTCCTCTCTCAGGTCTGTCAGCTGTGGCTTGTCCAGGATGGTGCATATGTCCCATGTGCCAATGGTGACAGGTGTCACCTTTCTTTTTAGAGATTGATTTCTGACTGCATTGATGGAATCCCTGCCAACTGTGGCCTGCTGGTCAGGGAATTGAAACAATGTTTAGGGCACCTTTTCTAGCTCGGTGATCAGAAAGACCCTGAAAAGGGCTGCTCAGTCACTCAGGGGCTGCTGAGTTCTGCTTCTGCTTCCTTCCATTGAAAATGACCCTATAGCCTGAGCTGCCTGTGTGCAGGTTCATGGTTACAGCTCCCAGTGAGTGCACTGCTGCTGCTATGGCATTGTGATGATCACAGGGCTTGTGACAGATGGACGATGAATGACAAATGATGGATGACAGGTGATAGAAAGGTGATGAACATGATTTGCATGTGAATTGGATTATAGTGAGGGAGGGTTGCACATCATCAACCTCATTCTCTCTTTCTGACCTATCTTGGTCCAACGGCAAGACGAGTCTAAACAGTTGGGGATAGATTCAGATGCAGGAGGTGATGAAGATCTCCAAGCTCTACATGCTCCACAACATAGTACTGACCTGCCTTCAAGACTGTTGAACACTTTGGTCTCATCCACCCAATTTGCTGGAATCAGTCTTCACATTGCCAGGGAAGACAAATTCTTAAAACTGCCAAGGTTAGTAGATCTGACAGCCACCCTCATCTGGTTTGGCCCACCTGCTGAAGCAGTTTACCAGGAAGTGGCCGCTGTCACTTTATAGCAGCTACTTGGAGCTGCAGGTGAGAGCTGGATGATTGTGAGGATCAATGCAGGATGAGCCATTCCAAAAGGTGTGTGAGCTCAGCTGTGAAAGGTGCTATCCCTCTCTTGCACCCCTTACACCCCGATACTTTGTCAAAGCAAATGTGTAATTGTGCATCTGCTGATAAAATACACAAAAGTCCAGATTTTGTAGGTGTAATGATGGTGAAACCATGAGGGTTTGCTG